>NW_027256887.1:76765936-77223436 GCF_029215685.1 Pituophis catenifer annectens
TTGTTGTGAGGAAATAGGAACAGGAGGAATAGGAGGTATGCTTGCCATCTGGAGTTTTTTTAAAAAAAATAATCAATACAGCAAATAAATAAAAGTGAAATAAATAAAATAGGCACAGGGCTGAGCAGAGTAGCACGTTTACAATTCATATCCAAGCTATCCTGCTCCCCCCTCCCCTTAAAGCCTGTAGATATGTCATGCCCGCACAGCAGTTCAGCCCTGCTAGCATTTCAAAGAGTTTAATCAGCAGAATGAGATGATCGCATCACAAATATGCATGCTGCGTGCCTGGCACTCTGCTTTGTGCTTTGTGCTTCTGATTTGTACAGCACATCTCAAAAGCCAAGCACTATTAGCAATGATAAAAACAGTGATAACTGAGGGGTAGGGTTGCCAGGTCTGCTTCCAAAAAATAGCGGACAAGCGGGGAGCGGTGTTAAGTAGTAAAAAAATAAAAAAAAATTACAATTAAATTATATATTTTCTTACAAACATTTTAACACGTATTAAAATAATCACTTCAAAACTTTACTTAAAATTCAAAACATCAAATATATTATAATAATATGTAAAATATTAAATTACATTTTACTTTGCTGTCGTGTGTATTTTTTATTTGACTGCGCAGCTTGGATCAATTCTTTGTGTTTAAAGAATAATTCTTTAATTTCAGTACAACGTTGAGAAATATTAAAAAATATACAAAGTTCACTTCGAACTGATGGTACAAGCAGTCGGTTACGTTCGTCAGTCCACAAATTTCCCATGACGCTGAAAATTCATTCAACGTTTGCATTTGATACCGGAATTGATGCACAATACTGGAACAGTTTCAGTAAACTCGGAGCTGGCTCTTTCTTGAAAAAGTACGTCCACTTATCAAGGGATGAATCGCCCTGCAGATGAACATAAACTTCTTCTAAGGCAGAAATTTCATTGAAGAGAGTGTTGGGTGGAAGTTCTTCTCGCCATGGTGATAATAACCAGATGTTTGTCATTTCTTCTAAAGTTGGAGGATTAATGCCATCAATTAGATTGAAACAACTTAGCGTCTCATATACTGAATCGGTGAAATTATACCACTTTTCTAGGTACACAATGGCTCTTTGATACACGTTGATGGCTTCTTTCTTGAACTTTTGCACGGCATTCTCAGGCAAATGTTTTTTACGTAAGGCAAATAAAACTTTCATTCCAAAAAACTGCTCATCGTATTTTTTTTGCAAAGAATCACGCAGCTTACACATGATAATGTGAAGATCACATGCAAGAATTTTCTTGCTTTCCAGCTTCAGTAGGGTGTCTTGCATTATTGACATGAAGAAGTGCATGAAATATAAATACAATTCTGAAATTGTTGGTTCAGCGTCCTTTGCGAGTTCATTTTCCTGATCCGAAATAAGGTTCCAGATAACCTTATGGCACTCATCAGATCCAAGAGAAATAAAATACGATTTTAGAGGTATCTAAAAATCTTAAAACTTTTAGAGGTTTAAAAGAAGTCTTTCAACTGCTTTAAACAAACTTAACCAACGTGTTGGAACATGGCGCAAAACTTCATGGAATTCTGACTCGCAAAACTTACGTACCATTTCATCATAAAGCTTTTGAATAAAAAAAATGTCCACTATTTTGTGAAAAAAAATAGTGGACATAATGTGAAAAAACCGGACTGTCTGCTCAAATAGTGGACACCTGGCAACCCTACGAGGGGAGAATGTTTCTCAACAGGTATATTGACAAATGATAGCTAACGTTTTGTCCCTCCTGAGCAGTACAGATGGTTTTAATTACAAAAGGGATGAATAAGACCTGTATAATTTGACATGCATACTTTGAAGTGTTCTTAATACAATATGTTCAGGATCAGGATGAAAGGAAATGGTTTCTTCTTGTTTGCAGAGAAATACATTTGTGCACACCTCTAATTAGCTAATGCTAGTTAATCCCATAAAGGCACTTACTCCTCTCTTAATCAGAGTGCCTTCTTCAACCTTGAAAACTTTCCTTGGTCTATGACATGTGTATAAGACAGAGAACTGATATGAACCAGATTCCAAAAACTGGGAATCTCCTATCATAATACTACAAAACATAGCTAGATTAACAAACATTCGAGACATGGACATTTTCCAGACAGAGAGTTCCTAATGCCTTAAGGCACTAGTCTGTCTTTTCGTTTTAAAAAATGATACAACTGGTGGAATAAGAGCTACATATAGAGGAGGAAACCATTCTGGACCAGAATGTGGGTTTCAGTAGGTTCTGACCAGTTCTGGAAAACCGGTAGCAGAAATTTTGAGTAGTTCGGAGAACCAGTAGTAAAAATTCTGACTGGCCTTGCCTTCATCTATTCTCTGCCTCCTGATCCCAGCAGATCGGGAGGAAATGGGGATTTTGCAGTAACCTTCCCCTGGATTTTTTATTTATTTATTTATTTATTTATTTATTTAATTTGATTTATATGCCGCCCTTCTCCGGAGACTCAGGGCGGCTTACAATGCTTTAAGCAATAGCCTTCATTCTTTTGTATATTTTATACAAAGTCAGCTTATTGCCCCCACAAACTGGGTCCTCATTTCACCTACCTTAGAAAGGATGGAAGGCTGAGTCAACCTTGAGCCTTGGAGAGATTCGAACCAGCAGAAATTGCAGGCAGCTGTGTTAATAACAGGGTGCACTAAACCCTTGTACTATCAAGGCTCTTATTGGGGAGGGAATGGAGATTTTATAGTATCCTTCTCCTGGAGTGAGGTGGGAATGGAGATTTTACAGTATCCTTCCCCTGCACGCCCACCAAGCCATGCCCACGAAGCCTTGCCACGCCCATGAAGCCACGCCCACAGAACCAGTAGTAAAAAATTTTGAAACCTACCACTGTTCTGGACCCTTTCAATCGTCATTCAACTTTAGTGGACAACATTGTTGGGTTCTACTGCTATAAAATCCTAACAGTGAGTACAATTTACCAGTGGAACAGCTTGCCTTCAGAAGTTGTGGGGACTTCATCCCTGGAGGTTTTAAAGAAGAGACTGCACAGCCTCCTATCTGAAATGGTATAGGGTCCCCTGCTTGAGCTGGGAATTGGATTAGAAAATCCCTTCCAGCCAGTGGTGGGTTGCTCCCGGTTCGGTCCGGTTCTATAGAACCGGTAGTAAAACAAGTGGGAGGCTCCACCCACCTGCCACGACATCATCATGGATGATCTGTGCATGTGCAGAAGCACGCGTGAGCGAAGTGAGCACACCAGGGGTGGGTTCTAAATTTTTTTACTACCGGTTCTGTGGGCGTGGCTTATTTTGTGGGTGTGGGTTGGAGGTCATGTGACTAGGTGGGTGTGGCTAGCTGCTCAGAGTCATTTCTGGAAGGTCCTCACACTTACAACCAGTCCTCGCACTTACGACCCGACTCATTTGTTTGCTTTTAACACTGATCAGCTGTAGGACAGCTCTTTGAAGCCCCGCGGCAAGAGTTTAAACAGTTTTTTTCCCTCTAGTCATCAGCTGGGACTCAGGAGGCAGCAATAGATTGGGGGTGGGGCCAAATAAAAGGTAAGAATAACGTGGGGGGTGGGGGGGGGAGAACCAGTTCGGTGACGTCATATCGTCACCGCTACCGGCTCGGCCAAACCGGACCGAACCGGGAGGAACCCACCACTGGAGCACACGCACCCTCCTGCTGCAAACTGGTAGTAAAGGTAAGTGGAACCCAACCCTGCTTCCAGCTCTATTCTGATTGAAAGATGTCTATGTCTCAGAGCATAAGAGATTTTTCCTTAGTCATTTTCTTTTCTTTGTGCATAGTTTTATATATGGTATTGGTAGTAACAGGGGTCACTTAGGCCATTACTCAAATTTGAAGGCAAGCAGACAGAGATTTAAGGACACATCTCTTTGATAGTCTAGTTTTATGATACAGAAAACCAAAGCTGTAAGCCAAATAACCTATGACCCCAGTTCAACTTTTAGTTCTCTTTTTCCTGCTTGTGCAACTCAATGGACTGCTCATTTCTTCAGGATGATATTTATTACATTTATTTGCTGCCCATCTTGTATCCAATGACTCTGGGGGACTTATTGTTACAGCCAAGCCTGGTCTCTGATTCTTGGATTCTTTGCATCTAACCTCTGTTCTTACAGCCCTGCTATAAGTTTCAAGCATTACATGCAATCTTTCCTTATATAGAGGTGTAACAATTTATGTACCTTTGATCTCTGAAGTTGCTCCTTTCTATGTCTTTCATGCTATACTTTTCCATATGGTGGTCAGAATTACTGCTTTTTTTGCACTCCAACCCCCCCCCCCCCGCAAAAGTGGATGGAAATGTCTGTGCGTCTTATGGAGTGAATATTGCATCACAGACTGGGCCGCACCAGAAAGGGGGGAGGGATTGGTGCAGCAGCGACAGGCAGCAACGGCAAACAGCCTGTTGCTGCCGCCGCCTATTGCCACCGCCTATTGCCACAACCCACCACCACTGCCATTTGCCACCACTGTTTGCTGCCGCCACCTATTGTCACTGCCATTCCCTGATACCGCCATTTGCGCTGCCACCTATCGATCCCCGCCGCCTGGAACAGCTGATTGGCGGTATTCCGGGAGGTCAATCCAATCACTGATAGGCGATGGTGGTGAATGGTGAGTGGCGGCGATAGGCGGCAGCAGCAACAGAATAGACCCAGGTCCCAGGAGGAAAAATCCATTGTGGGGACAGCCTCACCTATGGGAAATTTCTTCTGTAGCTTCAGAAGTATTTGTCTGAAATGATATAGCAGTGATGGTGAGTAGCATTTGCCTGAAATGCTATAGGGTTTCCTGCCTGAGCAGGGGGCTGGACTAGAAGACCTCTAAGGTCCCTTCCAACTCTGTTATTCTGTATAACAACATGTTACAAGAGGCAACCAAAGATAACTCTTAAAAGGTTTAGACAAAGCAAGATTTTCGTGGCCGAAACAAAACAATTTTTTGTTTTCTTGTTTTCCTCCCCAAAAGCTAGGTACATCTTATGGTCTGGAGCATCTTATGGACCGAAAAATACAGTATGTATAATGTTACAAAGTGGTTATATTGATTATTTTATCCATCCCCGCCCCTTCTTAATGAATCCCAACAGAAATATTCTGAATTCTGGGCATGAGACGGTACATGAGACGGTACTGCCAGTTTAACTCCATTAGAGTACAAAGTATATGAAATTAGGATCCTTGTTGATTTTTCTACACTTCTGGTACAGAACCCAGCTTGAAGATATATTACACTGTATAGTTATATAAGATCAGCAGTCCCTAAAATTATTCAAGAAACTGTTTATTACAAACTGGAAAAAATGTGATTAAAACTACCCTTCAGCAAAAGATTTATTAAAATTAAATGAACTTCATCTGGAAGTGTTTGGTTGGAAGATGTTTCCCTGCAGGGAGCCTGTATTTCTTAACTTTAGCTCCATTAATCATGTTATGATCATCAGCCTATGCTCTCTGTTTGATATATGAACGGAATAGGGACCATTTAAATAAAACAAATAAATTGGTCTGCCACCATGCTATTTTGGACCCAAGACATATCTTACTAACCCTCCATTTGGATACACAAAATGGGTAAAAGTCAATTGCTTTGAAATGAAAAAAAAAATATGCTGGGCTGTTTGAGAAAACATACCGTATATGCTGGTACTGCAGCAAATGTCTTAATAGTTAGGGTTTGGTTTTGCTGCCGTGATGTGATGGCCACAGAGAAATGTGCAAAGATGATGTAGTATCATATATTACTTCCTCTAGGCCAGTGGCCCTCAACCTTTTGGGTACCAGGGACCAGTTCCATGGAAACAGGTTTTCCTGTAGACTGGAGGGGGTGTGGTTTTGCATGCTGTTCAGCAACTCACTGCGATTGTTAAGTGAACCACGTGGGTGTTAAGCAAACCTAGCTTTCCCCATCCACTTTGTGTGTCAGAAGACTGCTGGGAAGCTTACAAATAATGATCACATGAATCCTGGACAGTACAACTATCACAAATACATGTCAGCTGCAGGGGTGGGTTCTACTTACCTTCACTACCGGTTCGCAACGGGAGCACACCAGTGGTGGGTTACCCCTGGTTCGGACCAGTTCTATAGAACCGGTAGTAAAACTGGTGGGAGGCTCCGCCCACTGACCCTGACGTCATCAGAAGTGATCTGCGCATGTGCAGAAGAATGCGCAATCCCGTTGTGAACCGATAGTAAAGATAAGTAGAACCCACCCCTGGAGTGTGCGCTTCAGATCATCCATTATGACATCCAGGCAGGTGGGCGGAGCCTCCTGCCACTTTTACTACCTATTCACAAGAACCGGACAGAACCGGGAGCAACCCATCACTGGTCAATTGCTAAGTACCCAAATTTTGATAACGTGATGATAACCACTTGCAAAAGCTTTCTTGGGTAGGTCTGGGAGCCAAGAACACCCAAGGGAATCTCGTGTGTGTGTGTGTGTGTGTGTGTGTGTGTGTGTGTGTGTTCAACCATAATCCCTTCCAAGACTATTTAGAAACTTAAACTAAGTTTTTCATAAGAGCATTGTGAAATACCAAGGAGAAAAAAAATATCTCGTGGAAAAACATTGAACATTAAACCAGAGAAAATCTTATACCAAACATTGTTATTCCAATAGCTGGTGAACAATATATATATATTTTACAGGATAATTTGGGTATAGTAGGGAGTTCCCTAAACATATTTTATTAACTGAATTAAATTTTGCAGATAATAATTTTCTTAGTCTATCCATTTTTATACTTCAGAGATTATAAAAACCAACAGAGCACCTCTACATCTTCTGATAAAATTAATCTTTATATATTCAACCACAGCCAGCATATACCATACCTTGGGTTTTAATCTGAAAAGAAATTCATTTGCTAAACCAACGATCTTTTGAACCGTCCACTGTTTTGAATTTTCCATGCAAATGTCAAGATTTATTTACTGGAAGTACAGAAATAATAAACACCTTCCCCATCAGATGCTCTGCCAATATTCAGTGTCTGTTGATGAATATGGATTTCAGAAAGAACCCAAAGGATTCTGAAGAATGAATAAACATCCTGATACTTCTATAATGGGTTTTTTAAGAGAGCGGGGGAAAAAACCCATTTAGATTATATTCTATGATTTGGGTAGGAGTATTTACAAAAATATGCAGCATATGTTACGTACCTTCTGTAATAAGAGGGAGCCAGAATATTTTGTGACAATATAATACAAATCCTCACCAAAGGAGTCAGCCCAAGACTTCACTCTATGCAAAGGGGAAAAAACACACACACAATATGGTCACTAGTTATTTCCAAGTCTCTAGGAGTGTTCATGGAGTCAGGGTGGCAGCTGCATCCTTGCAATCAAAACTCTATTCTTTTTTTATATGAATTTTAAAAGCTAAGAAGGTGGCTGAAACCCTGCAATCAAAGCCCTGCTGCATGTAAAAAGGGGGGTGGGGCTCTATTTTGATACCCCTCTTTGATACCCCTGCAGATACTCCTGCATGCCATTCAGCCAATGAAGTCAGAATGAGAAATATGGACATTCCAATATTGTAACTTGTCAGCTCCAGATGTTGAGAAACCACTCCAGTGAGACAAGCAATTTGGGAATGCTTCCTGATTGGATGTCTCATTGTCCCTCAGCCAACTTACAGTATACAGATCCACTGAGGACCTGTATACTGCACAAGTCAAAAAGAGGGCTGTGAAAATATTTACAGACCCCTCACATCCTGGACATAAATTATTTCAACTTCTACCCTCAAAACGAGACTATAGAGCACTGCGCACCAGAAGAACTAGACACAAGAACAGTTTTTTCCTGAATGCCATCACTCTGCTTAACAATGAATTCCCATAACACTGTCAAATAATTTACTAAAACTGTATTACTATTATTCTTCTCTTCCTTACCAGTATCTATCTCTTCCCACTTATTACTATAACCATGTTGCTTGTACTTTTCAATTTATATTGTTTTTATTTGTTTCCTAGTACGATTTGATAGCTTATTAGTAACCTTGACTATCACTAAGTCTTGTATCTTTTTATTCTTGAAAAACGTATTTTATTCTCCTTATGTACACTGAGAGCATATAACACCAAATTCCTTGTGTGTCCAATCACACTTGGCCAATAAAGAATTCTATTCTATTCTATTCTATTCTATTCTATTCTATTCTATTCTATTCTATTCTATTCTATTCTATTCTATTCTATTCCTTGCCTCTAAGCCCAGTCTACAGATGGTGTCATTGTACAGGAGGAAAAGAAAAGTAAGTGGAGCCAGCCATTCCTTATCTTCTCTCTTATCCCTACTGAGATGAGACATATGATAAAAGAGAGAAGAGTGGGACCATCAGGTGTTCTGCTGTTCAACAATGGGGCAGTGGTAGGCCTTGATAGGACTGAGACATGTTGTATTGCACTTAGTCTCTGCAAGATTGCAACTGAGGAGGGCAAGAAGTTGTCTGAGTCTGTTAGTCACCATCCATCAACAAAGCTTTGCTATAATATGGTTGCAAACATTTATGAGAGTCCTAAATTGGTCTGTTTAATTTAACACGGTTGCTGATATGTATGTGTTCTTCACATTAGGAATGATAGCTAGCTGATACAATCTGGTTTGTGAGAACTGACTAAAATTATTATACACATTTCAACTAAATTTTTGCAGAGGTTTTAGCTTCTCCAGGTAGGACAGAAATGAAAGTCCAGATTAAATTGTTTGCACAGTATTTACTGTGTGTGTGGTGAATTAATATCTTAACTCTAATTGTATTGGTTATCCTGAGACTCGAGCATCTAATGAAGAATATATCTTCTATTGATCCATGTTAGTAGAACTTGGTGTGTACAACTGTGGTTTTATGGATGAAGATTTATTCTACATTTTATAGATACATGTGTGCCTATTTAATTCAGTAGGACTCTAGACAGAAAATTATATACTACTTCAACTCAGCTTTAGACAGGGAAGTATGCAATGTGTTTAGAATTGCAGCTGGTGCCTCATAAATAGTAAAGCCTTTAACACTGTTTTAATTATCTGCGTACCATATAAAGACAAACGTTCTCTCTAAACATTCCTGTTTTCACCATCTACATTTAAGACGAATATCAAATTAGATTTTCCTTACGTCTTCAGTTTTCTCCAGGGACAATTTTTCTTTGTTAAGCAATACCATTCAGCTCAAAGAGAATTATTTTTTTGTCAGTTTCACAACCTAAAACCACCGAATTCCTCACAAATTTCACTCTAGTTTTAGTTAAATTACATTATTTAGAGCATGTTCTTGCTCTATTTGTGATATCAAGAAAGGAGAAAATTCAGTCCTAATTGATATCTTAGTGATTTAGTACTACATAATCCTGATCTAACTGGTTTTGTTAGGATTTACTATTTTTTAAAATCAATCTTTGTGGGGTGGGAAGGGAAATAGCTCTTTTTAAAAAGACTCGCTGGTCCATAGTGATTATTAACTACTTTAGTATTTTGCACGTTGAAGAGTGAATCAGTCAAATTACTGTCAGAACCAGTTATGGTCTAACATAGATAATAACCCTGATTTACACACATCCTTTCATCCCCAGCTTATGAATGAAACGATCTTATGTTGTCACCAAGCATACCAGTATAAAAATAGGATTTCTTCACTTAAGCTGACCTTATTCAAGATATGCTTAATCTCTAACAGTTTGGCACCCTTTATCTTGGAGACAAAGTCAGCTGCTCTGGGTGTGATTAGAGTGTGTTTTAAGAGTGTGGAGTGAGGCAGGCATGCACGTCTCTCTGTGGTCTCTAGTCAGCTTCCATGACAGCCATTTCTCCCCCAGTGTTTTCCTCACCATTATTTATTCATATTGATCACACTCCTATTTTTGAAATCAGCTTCTCTTCTGGCTGATAATAACACAAGAAAGGAAAGCAAACTTTTATTTTATCTGATGAAGAAGAAGGGATATCCAATGCACAATTCCACCTTAGCTGTTATCGGAAAACAACCACACTTCCACTATTTTATTTGGGAAAAAAAGGGCAATTTAGCACTACTGGGCTTTAAAAGTACAGTGATCTGAAATGGCATCAATTTATGTCTTTTACCTTTTTTTTTTCTGCAAGGTCACTCAACTTCATAAAGACTTTGGGAAGTGTGTAACATTAAAAACAGTAAAATCAATAAAACAAAGAAAAGAACAATGTATGTCCAGAAGAAAAAATGTTCAAACTAACATACAAAACCTCATTTTGTAGGCCATCATCAGGGGTTCTATTCAGCAGGTTCTGACAGGTTCTGGAAAACCGGTAGCAGAAATTTTGAATAGTTCGGAGAACCAGCAAATACCACCTCTGGCTGGCCCCAGAGTGGGATGGGAACGGAGATTTTGCAATATCATTTCCTTGCCACGCCCACCAAGCCACACTATGCCCACCAAACCCACAGAACTGGTAGTAAAAAAACTTGAATTCCACCACTGGCTATCACCCATCCCTACCCAAGGCCTGAGGTTTTCAAAGACTTTTAAAATATCTTCAGAACACAAGCCATAAGGAATTTGGGGGGGGGGGTTGTCGATGGATTCTGTTCCAGATCTATTGCCTCACTTTCCCTCATTGCAATATCTTGAAGATGGCAGATGTTGAATTGAACATTTATTGCTTGTCTGCCAGTTTTCCTGTGTTGTTCAGTTTCAATCATCCTGAATTTAGAGACTAGTTGCCCAACTTTCAAGGTATTTACTCTTCAGGACTTATCTAGCTACATAGTTAGGGTAGGACCTATCTTCCTCCTCTATAGACCTCTTCTGTAGAAAGTAAGAAAGATGACCTTGATGAGGATAAGAAAAGGCTGTTACCTAGACAAAGAGAGTTAAAACATTTTTAAGTCCAGAATGTCCAGATAACGTCTAGAAATGGCTTACACAAATACATCGAGGAGGAGGGAGGAGGAGGAGGAATTGGCGTACATGGTAGAAATACCAGCAGACTTGTAAGATTCTGTTATTTTAAATAATCTCAGTAAAAGTAGTTTTAACATTCCTGTGGAGCTGATTTCCTGATGGGGTCTGTTTAGTGACGCTGACATATTTCTACCCCAATATCTTCCTACATTTTCTTTATTTTACTTTATTTTAACTGGGAGTTACCCAGAGAGATGTGGGGGGAAGGGCAGACAACCCATCCTATAGAAATCAAACATGGTCTGAAGTGAGGCCCACTCTATTCTTGCTGTGGTGCCCTGACAGATGGATGTGAAAACCTTGCCTGTCATAAGTGGTACATCCAACAATCAGGATGCACTTTTGAGCCAGGACTTGGAGAAAGGCAAAATAAGAGCTGAGAATGGGGACAGCAATTTCATGCTGCCTGAAAAATAGGTGAAAAGCACCTACACTTAATCATAAAAAAGGAACCTTTACTTTCCCCATTTTCTTTCTGTTGTTAACAGCAGGACTCGTGGATTTCAACCAATTAGAATTCTAGTCTCAATGGAGACATTTACGACACCCATATGAGCAGGTATAGAAAATTTAGGAAGCAATGGGAAAGCTGTGCAGTTCCATTTGCTTGTCCAGATTTTCACTTTTTTCAGAGAAAAGGGTGGAGAGGTATAGATTCAATAGGCGAAATCTACGCCATGTGATTTGTGCTGCAAATTTGTAATCCTTGATATAACAGGTTGCTTGAATGCTTTGACTTGATTGAGATTTAAATGGCCTAATGGCATAGTAGGATGCCGGCTAAAATTTTCCAACCTTCATAAGATTTTTAAACCCTTATTCTTCTTAAGAATTTATTCTTGGAAGCTATCCTTCAGTTTAATAAATCCCATAATATTTCACACCTAATTGTTCGTCTTCCTGAAACATTCACTAGCACACAAACACACACATATAAAATATTATTTTTCTTACAAGATCAGTTTGATATGTGCTGCAGGTTTCTGATCTAATTATCACAAAATAGGGAAGTTGTATTTATTATTTGTCATCCATTTCAACTCCTCTTCAAATGCCCCCACTCATCATAAGCCGCCTTGTTTAGGGTGACCCACTCCCTTCTTCGGGGGGGAGTGCGGGAAGACCCCTTGCAGGGTCGTGCTGAGGATTTTGTGCAATTCCTGCATGATAAAGTCGCTCGGATTTGGGATGGCTTGGACTCCGACTGGATGAGTCCACGGGAGGAGACGAGGGCAGGTCTTGAGAATGTTATCTGGGAGGAGTTTGATCCTGTGACTCCCGAGGATGTGGACAGGGTTCTGGGTAAGATTAGTGCCGCCACGTGTTTATTGGACCCGTGTCCCTCCTGGTTGGTGCTGGCCTCCCGGGAGGTTACACGAGGCTGGCTCCAGGGGATTATAAGTGCTTCTTTGAGTGGGGGTGCCTTTCCTGCCGCCTTGAAAGAGGCGGTAGTGAGGCCCCTCCTCAAGAAGCCTTCCCTGGACCCGGCTGAATTAGCCAACTATCGTCCAGTCTCCAACCTTCGTTTTGTGGCGAAGGTTGTTGAGAAGTGGTGGCACGACAACTTCCCCGGCACCTGGATGAAGCTATCTATCTGGACCCGTACCAGTCGGGCTTCAGGCAGGGGTACAGCACAGAAACGGCATTGGTCGCGTTGGTGGATGATCTCTGGAGGGCTCGGGACAGGGGTTGCTCCTCTGTCCTAGTCCTATTAGACCTCTCAGCGGCTTTTGATACCATCGACCATGGTATCATGCTGCAGCGGTTGAAGGGGTTAGGAATAGGGGGCACCGTTCTGCGGTGGTTCTCCTCCTTCCTCTCCGACCGCTCGCAGTTTGTGTTGGCAGGGGGACAGAGGTCGACCTCGAGGCATCTCGCATGGGGAGTGCCGCAAGGGTCGGTCCTCTCACCTCTCCTGTTCAACATTTATGTGAAGCCGCTGGGTGAGATCATCCGTGGTTTTGGGGTGAAGTGTCATCTGTATGCTGACGATACTCAGCTGTACATCTCCACCCCAGACCACCCCAACGATGCCCTTGATGTGATGTCCCGCTGCCTGGAGGCCGTGCGGGCCTGGATGGGGAGGAACAGGCTCAGACTCAACCCCTCCAAGACCGAGTGGCTGTGGCTTCCGGCGCCCCGATATAGTCAGCAGGTGCCATCGCTGACTATTGGGGGTGAATTTTTGCCCCCCCCCAGAGAGGGCTCGCAATCTGGGTGTCCTCCTGGACGCACGGCTGTCGTTAGAAGAGCACATCACGGCCGTGGCCAGGGGGGCCTTTTATCAGGTTCGCCTGATTCGCCAGTTGCAGCCCTTTCTGGATCGGGACGCCTTGCGCACGGTCACTCACGCCCTTGTCACCTCCCGGTTGGACTATTGTAATGCTCTCTACATGGGGCTCCCCTTGAAGAGCACTCGGAGGCTCCAACTGGTCCAGAATGCGGCCGCGCGGGTGGTTATGGGTGCAACTCGTTGCGCCCACGTGACACCCCTCCTGTGCGAGCTGCACTGGCTCCCAGTGGTCTTCCGGGTGCGATTCAAGGTGTTGGTTACCACCTTTAAAGCGCTCCATGGCATAGGACCCGGGTACCTTCGAGACCGACTTCTGCCACCAATAGCCTCCCACCGACCAGTCCGCTCCCACAGAGAGGGTCTCCTCAGGGTGCCATTGGCCAAGTTATGTCGGCTGGCGACACCCAGGGGGAGGGCCTTCTCTGTGGGAGCCCCAGCCCTGTGGAATGAACTGCCCCCGGAAATACGTAAGATCTCCGACCTCCGGGTGTTTCGCTGCGCTCTGAAGACCCTGTTGTTCCGCCAGGCCGGGCTATTAACATAACGTTTTAAATTGGGGTATTTTAAATTTCTGGGATTTTTAATTGGAGCCTAACTATTTAATGATTTTAAATTTTAATTATTGTTTTGTTTCTGTGATTTTAAATAGGCTGTACACCGCCCTGAGTCCTTCGGGAAAAGGGCGGTATAGAAATAAAATTATTTATTTATTTATTTTATTTATTTATTTATCAACCCCATTGATGTCGTCATGCCCCTGTGTCCTATGAGTGACTTGCATTTTTCAATTAAAACTTGGAAGAAAGACTGCTTAGACAAGCTAGCTCTTCCTATTTATGTTTGTAAGCTGTGAAATTACAAACTTCCAGCAATAACACCAATCAGATAATTTCCTTCCTTTGTCATTACAAGCACTCAGGGCTTGCTAGACATTTAATCCCCATTAATATCTAACTTTCATTTGCTAATGCCTAAACCAGGAGTCAGCAACCTGCGGCTCTGGAGCCACATGCAGCTCTTTGGGCCCTCTGCTGTGGCCCCTTGTCAGGTGATCCCACCGCTGGCTGGCCCCACCCCTCGCCCTCCCCTCCCAGTCACTCCTCGCCTGGCCTGAGAAGGTAAGGGCAACAGCGTGGGATGGAGAAGCGGCCAGGGCAGAGACAGAAAGATAGAGAGAGGGGGGGGGAGAGAGAGAGACATAGAGAGATACAGAGAGAGGGGTAGAGAGGAAGGGAGGAGGGAGAGAGAGATATCAAAAAATATAAGACAGGGTCTTATTTTCGAGGAAACACGGGTATGTATAACTTCTCCCTCGATTCATACTTAACATTTTAACTCAACTTGTGATATAGGTTGAATGAGGGGGTCTATATATGCTTCCCTTAATTCTCCTCACCTTACCAGATTTAATTGCTTCTTCCTATGATATTTTCATGCAACATAAAGGTTTTTTTCAGCAATTCTATACAAGCCAGACAAATGTGCAGGTTACTTTTCTTGAGTTGGTCGAGTTTGCAACCTTCGAAATGCAAACTGACAGAGAAGCTTGTGCCAGCTGTTCCTTAACTAAAACGATGGTTTTAATAAGATATGAATAATTGTGAGTAAAATGTTTGCATCAGTGCTAATGGCCATTTTAAGATAGGGGCAGGAAAGAAGTCGAAAGGGGATTGAGAAATCCAACGCATGTTCAAGGAGTGAAAATGTATGTATAGGGAAAGAATCCTGATACAAAAGATGGCTTTTATATTATACAACATTAAATGTGGGTGTTGAGCAAAAGGGCTGGTTAGGAGATGGGATGTAAAATAGCAGCGCTGAGAGATTTTAAAGGGTGAAGAGCTAAATAGCATAAATAATAGAAACGGATTAAAAAAAATGTAGGCCACTTACGTTTCAAATGGTATTTTCATTTGGGGCCTTGAGAAAGGCAGGAGGCAGCTGAATGAGAAGAAAAGCCACAGGAGCATCCTCTGTGTCCAAATTATCGGCAGCAAAATCAATTGCATAGACAGAATGTTTACCCCATTTCTTTCCTTTTAAGTTGTTCCTGGCTCCAGAAAACGAGTCTCCGACATCATGGTTTGCTGGGATGAAGCTTGAATCAGGGTAGATGTAGAAGCACCTAACCCTTCATGCTTTTATCCTGGTGTCTTTTCTCCGTCCGCTTTTTAGATGGGCAACAGCTTCCTGAGAAGACAACTAGAACCTTCTGGATTGGATTAGAATTTCAAGGAATACTCTACTCCATAGCTATGAAGCGTATCAAAGAGAGGTTAGTATCCAAGCCCTGTAGGAATGGCAAACTAGAAGGGGAACTCCGTAAACAGCAAAAGCCACGGGATATACATAATCCACTGCCGGCCTTTTAATCCCCTCATATACCAGAAGCAGCTGCAGATTTAAGGAACTGGGCTGAGATAAAATCAGCCAGGATTACTCTAATTTCTGGAGACACGATGCATCAATCTGTCCTTTCAGAGCCCAGAACTAGCCAACTTTAAAGCAGCATAGCATCACAATTTCACAACTTTAAACAAACTTCCTGACTTTTGATGCCTCCAAAGAATCCTTAGCTCCCAATTTCATGGAAGGCTTTGTCTTGTGTTACCTACCGGTACTATATTCCCTGCTCTGCTCTTTGAATCCAATTTATTTCTTGGCTTCTAGTGTTTTCCCATCACCATGAAAATATGAAATATATTGAACCCTAAATCCTATTACCCAGGACAGTCTGATTAAAAGAGAGAATTTAGGTCAGGCACACAGTATTGATCATTATCCTGACATTTTGTATTATATTGTTTTCTGCTGTATTGTTTGCTGCTTTGGGGTTCCCCTCAGGAAAAAAAAAAGCTGGTGGACTGTAAACTATGAAAACAGACACATTAATACAAAAAGCATGAGAAACAGGGTCATATCATAATTTTAATTAGTTTAGAAGCAAGAGGGAATTAGCACATGCAATGACCCTCTACAACTAGACATGCAAAATTACTAGACATTCTGGGCAGTAGTGGGTTGCCCCTGGTTCGCACCGGTTCTATAGAACCGGTAGTAAAACTGGCGGGAGGCTCCGCTCACTGACCCTGATATCATCAAAACGCTTCTGCGCTTGTGCAGAAGAGTGCGCGCGCGAGCGAAGCGGTAGTAAAGGGAAGTAGAACCCACCCCTGATTCTGGGGAAGTGTGAAATGGGAGCAAGATACTACCTTCAGAGTTATCAATTCTGAGCTACAAAACCTCAAAGATAGCAAAGACATATGGCAAAACTGTAGCTCTTTGCTGCCATCCAATGTTCGTCCAGATTAGTGCAGGCGCACATCATAGTTGCTCTCTCTTCAAAGACATTGACAATTCAGTAATATTTCTGTAAGATTCATTGTTCACTGTATCTGTGAGAGTATTTAGCGGCTAGTCAAGAACTGAATGGAATTGACCAACTCACCTGCTCACACAGAACAAAAGGCTGGTCCAAACTTTCTCTGCTGAGATTGATGGCTGTGTGTCTCTGATCCTGAAAATATGAGGGCAGAATCTAAAGACAGCAGAATAGAGTCTTAGCAAGGATTCTTTTGGATTTCCCTTAGCAGAGAGAGTAGTGGGGCCACAGCTGCTCCCAGATATATATATTTTAATTTTTTGTTCTGGAATTGTGTGTGATTACATTATTGAATATCAGTTTTCTACCATTCTGCAGTGAGAAACTATAATAGTACAGTATGTGGGAATGACCTTGGGAGACAGAAGGAAAAGCTGCAGCCTAGACAACAGTCTGATAAGTGAAATTTCAGCCCATAGGAGGAGGGATGGCAAAGCATCTCAGAAGGGATTCTCTATAGCTTTTGAAAGAGTAAAAGTGGAAGGAGGGATACTTTCAGACTTGCAAGATTTTGTTAAGTAACCTTACAATAAAGATATAGCTATTATTTCAGGATGATACCTCAGTACAGATGATACAATATTGATCGTGGAAAGCAAAGAAGATCTGGAGTGGCTAATCCTGAAAGTCAAAGATAAAAGTGAAAAATCTGGATTGCACTTTAACATCATGAAAACAAAGATAATGATGACAGCAGAGAACACACAGGTCAGAGTGCAGACAGACAATGAAACCATTGAAACTGTAAAGGAATTCATTTTCCTGGGCTTTAAGATTCACCGACATGGTGGCTGCAGCCCTGAGATCCGAAAGCATATGACACTTGGAAAAACTGCAATATCTGGCATGAATAACATCTAGAAGAGAAAAGATATCAAACCTCCCAACCAAATGCAGATTAGTTAATGCAATGATTTTTCCAATTGCTACTTATGGCTGTGAAACTTGGACTTTGAAAAAGGCAGACAGGAGAAGGGTGGAAATCTTTGAATTGTGGTGCTGGATATGACGCATTCCATGGACTGCAAAAAACACAAACAAAGAAGCCCTAACTGAACCTCACCAAAAATATCACTCAAGATTGCCAAACAGAGGCTGTCATACTTTGGCCATATCATGAGAGCTGACTCACTTGAAAAGTCAATCATGCTGAGAGTGATCAGTGGAAAAAGGAGAAGGGGCCGCCTTAGTACCTGCTGGCTGGACACTATAAAAGATGACACCAGAATGACCATGGCAGATCTGAAGGAGGCTGTGCAAGACTGAGGGGCATGGTGAGTGCTGATCCATAGAATGGCTGGGGTTTGAACATGACTGAATGGAGGATGACAAGTACCATATTTTTTTTACTATAAGGTGCTTCGAACCAAAAGATGCACCTAGTTTAGGGGAGGAAAACAAGAAAACAAAAAATCTGCCTCTGCCCCAGCACGTGGCTTGTCAGGGCTCCGCTCCGTTGCGCCCATCACCAGGTCAGCTGAGTGACAGCTGGATCCCGGCCTCCCGTAGCCCCGCCAATCAGTGGGCTGGCTGACCAGAAACGTCACTATTGCTGCCTCCTCTGTGTCTGCTGCCTCCGCCGGGGAACGCTGGAGCCTTCACCAGTGTTCCCCGGCTATTGCCACTGCACGACGATGACGCTTGCCGCTGCCACTCACCGCCATCACCTATCGGCGGTTGGAGCGGCCTCCCGGAATACCGCTGATCAGCTGTTCCAGACAGCGGGGATCGCTGCCACCTATCCCCACCGCCTGTTGCTGCTGCTGCTCACTGCCTATTGTCGTTGCTCACAATACCATCGGTAGGCAGTGAGCGGCGATGATAGGCAGCAGCAGCGATAGGCAATATTTGCTCTATAAAATGCACAGACATTTCCACTCACTTTTTTTGGGGGGGAGTGTGTCTTATAGTGCAAAAAATACAGTACTCTAAGTGTGCTTCTGTAAGGCTAACAGAAATATATTGTGTGTGCCAAGAGTCACTTGACTGCAGAGATTTAAAAATCTAATGAAGAAGTGAAATAATTAAATGGTCTCTTCTAAAAGGAACAGACACACGCACACCCATGTAATTCTCCTCCTCAGCCCAACTTGGCTTGTTCAACAAACTTGATCAAAATAAATATGTTTTGAAGGTCTCAACCTAGGAGGAGCGTAGAGGTGTAGGCAGAAGACAATTATTTCCCTACAAGAGGCAGAGTTGGAATTTTAATTTTATGAAGAGGGAGGGACACGGCTTGGGAGTATTTAGGGGAACATGAGTGCAGAATCTTAATGGATTTGTTTTACCTCTTCATTAATCAATTGTTTGATTATCAACTCGAGACCGCATAGATAGATGTTCTCTTGGAAAATTTGCCTCCACCTTGACCCTTCAGGTTTTCCAACCATACAGTCTCTGCCACTGTAATGAATCCATCCACTTTTCTGCTACCCTGTTTCTCTGAAAACAAGAAATCCCCTGATAATAAGCCCAATCGGGCTTTTGAGTGCATGCGCTAAAATAAGCCTCCCCCTGAAAATAAGCCCTCCCCAAAACTATTTAAACGCAGAGCTGGAAATCAGGTAAGACGGCAAGGAGCCCCAGGTTGCTCCATGCGCCCCAAAATAATAAGACCTCCCCAAATATAAGGCCAAGTGCTTATTTTGGGGTTCAAAAAAATATAAGACAGGGTCTCATTTTTGAGGAAACATGGTAGTTATCCTATTTATTTATTTAACAAATTTCTATGGTCACCCAATTCATACACAAGTGACTCTGGGCCACTTACAACATTAAAAACCACAATATAAAAATCACTATCCTATTCATTCATTCATTCATTCATTCATTCATTCATTCATTCATTCATTCGTTCAGTTAGTTAGTTAGTTAGTTAGTTAGTCACATTTCTATGCCGCCCAACTCCCAAGGGACTAAACAAAGAATAAAACAATGCGAACAATCCCATAAAAAATGTTAAAAAGAAAAACATTAAAACATTAAAAATTTTAAAAACGTTAAAACACATGCATTCCCCACATGCCGGGTCTTGCAAGATCATTATAACGAGATCAACGGCCCCAGGCCTGCCGGAAGAGCCAGGTCTTCACCGCAGAAGGCCAATAGGGTGGGGGCGGTCTGGACCTCAGGAGGTAATTGGTTCCAGAGAGCCGGGGCAACCATAGAGAAGGCCCTCTCCCATGGACCCACCAGCCGACATTGTTTAGCTGACGGGACCTGGAGGAGACCGATTCTGTGGGATCTTACCAGTCACTGGGAGCTATGTGGTAGAAGGCCTTCCTGTCCTTCCACGTTTCTCAGCATTATGGATTCATTTTTTTCACAGTGCTTCTTGATTTTTTTATTATTAGAGCATGTGAATCATTTGCATTTTCAGCTATCAGAGTAGCGTCATAAATATAGCACAGGTTCTTGATTATTTAAAACCACCCTCATCTTCCAGTCCAGCCTCCCAGAAAATACGCTCAACATACAGGTTGAATAAATAACGAGAGCACAAACAGTGTTGTCTCATTTCTTTGCCAATGACAAGCAGTCTGTTTTGCCACATTTCATCTAGACGGTGACTTCCTTTCCAATGTACAGATTTCGCATGAAGACATTAAGATGTTCTGGGATTCCCATTTTCCTAAGAATATTCTACTACTTGACATATCTGGCACGATCAAAACCCTAATCAATGGCTCACATTTTACCTATTGTACTATTTTGCCTCTTACTTTGCCAAAAAAATAATTTAAAAATTCAGTAATGCAATCTGGGGGTATTTTGGTGTATGCAAAAATGGGGTGGGGTTGGGGGTATATACAGATTGGGAGCGTTGAGCTACTCATCTAGGTTTAGTGTGATGTTTGAACATCCTTTGTGCAGGGCTACAATAGATTAATGCACATGCTCTTCCACAACAGTGAAAATTGTTATTCTGTGCCATCTTTTCACGTGGCACAAAACACAGGATCAGTTTTGCTTTCTTCCCCATTTTTTCATGCAAGCTCATTTACGGTGAAAAGGAACATTAATTTTAAAAAATGGTGTGCGCCAGTTGCCCTGCTTTGTACTTTGAAAAGTGTCTGAAAGGCTGAATGGAGAAGAAAGAAATCCCAGCAGGAGGCTGAGTTAGTGGGAAGCATCCAGGGAGTCAGGGAGTCATCAGTTTGAAAGCCTCCTCATTTTGTGTCCTCGTCCATCTTTTGCAAGGGAGAAAGAAAAGTCATGTTAATGAGATGTGAGTACCAAAGAAATTGAAAGCCCATGCACAATGGAGAAAATACAAAGGGATTCAAAGTGGGTCTTTCGAAATATCTATGAATTATCTATCTGAATACTAATAATTACCATATTTTTCAGAGTATAAGACGCACCTTAGTTTTTGGGGAGGAAAATAAGAAAAAAGCTGATTGGCGGGTGGATCGGCCTCCTGGAATACCCCCAATCAGCTGTTCCCAGAGGTGAATTTTAGCAACAGGTTCCTTGGTTGTGAGATCTGTGCCTTGCTTTTTTTTTTTTTTTTTTTTTGCTTTTTCGTTCTACTTCTGAAACTTCTGAAACTCTGTTTCAGGAAAAAGTTTTTCCTGCCTCTGAAAGCCTCCAAAACAAAGCTTCAGAAAAAAAGCCTCTGAAGCAGGGGTGAAATCCAGCAGGTTCTGACAGGTTCTTGAGAACCGGTAGCGGAAATTCTGAATAGTTCAGAGAACCGGCAAATGCCACCTCTGGCTGGCCCCAGAGTGGGGTGGGAATGGACATTTTGCAGTATCCTTCCCCTGCCATGCACACCAAGCCATACCATGCACACCAAGCCATACCACGCACACCAAGCCACGGACCCCCAAGACTTAACTCAATATTTAAATCATAATATTTTTTCAAGCCTTCATGGACCCTGTAATGACATTGCGCCCCCAACCCCAGTGGTCTGTGCACCACAGGTTGAGAATCACTGCCCTATTATCCCAAGTGAGTTATTGCCAACTCTGATATTATAATTTTTGTTTTTGTTTTTTTAAAAAAAGCATTGGAAATGTAATCTTTAAGGCCAGTCATCCACCGATACCTATCAGGAAAGCCGCTGTGACTATAATTGTCTGATCCACAAGATAAATCACAAAAGGTACAGAATTGTTGCTTAAAATAGCTGTGAAAGGACACCATTTTCTGCCATGATGGACTAGAAGAGTAGCCAATTTTATGGTGTATTGACAGCAAAACACACAAAGTGACAATAGCTAGGTTCTATTAATCTATTAGGGACGTGGTGGCTCAGCGCCTAAGACACTTAGCTTGTCGATCGAAAGGTCGGCAGTTCAGCGGTTCAAATCCCTAATGCCGTGTAACGGGGTGAGCTCCCGTTACTTGTCCCAGCTTCTGCCAACCTAGCAGTTTGAAAACATGTAAAAAATGCAAGTAGAAAAATAGGGACCACCTTTGGTGGGAAGGTTAACAGCGTTCCGTGAACCTTTGGTGTTTAGTCATGCCAGCCACATGACCACGGACAGGGCCGGATTTAGATGAAAAGAGGCCCTAGGCTATTCCACTTATGAGGCCCTTTCACCTATAGTGAAAGTGTAATTTTAATTTTGCTAACAATTTGAATGTAGGCCCCTATTGATCTTGAGGCCCTAGGCTGAAGCCTAGTTAGCCTATAGGAAAATCCGGCCCTGACCAAGGAGACGTCTTCGGACAGGGCTGGCTCTTCGGCTTTGAAACGGAGATGAGCACTGCCCCCTAGAGTCAGGAACGACTAGCACATACAGTATGTGTCAGGGGAACCTTTACCTTTACCTTATTAATCTATTGTGTGATTAGATAAGCCACAACTGCCTAGATTTGCACAACTTCTTAAACCGTAATCACAGTACATAAATTGGAATGACTAGATTTCTAAACATACAGCTAAACAAATGGCTCTGTGGCTTAGCGTGTTGGGCGTTTTATCTACTTGACCCAACAACTTGGGTCAAGTAGATAAAATAACCTTCTGCAGCTGCAACAGCAGCAGATTTAATCCCATACTTAAACCTGCAGGATACTGTATGCAAAGATGTAACAAATTGCTTAACAGAGGTAAACTGAAATATGTGAGGAAAATATTGTGCAAACCCTAGTCAGAATTTCATCTCATCATCTCATCTCATCTCCTTTTATTTCATTATTTCATGCTGTGAGTGACATTTTCTAAAGAAATTAAATGCTACGGTAAAAAAATCTGCATCTGTAAATTTTCTTCCCTCCTTGTCTTACTCTTGAAAGAAGCTATTGTACTACCCCATTCAGTTAATTAATGAAGGAATGCTCTAGACCAGGGGTGTCAAACTCATGTCATCACGGCATTGTCACGTGACGTATCAAGACTTTCCCCCCCTTCGCTAAACTGGGCATGGACGTGGCCAGCGCATGATGCATCTGGCCTGTAGGCCGGGAGTTTGACAGCCCTGCTCTAGATCCAACCATTACCATCACCATCTTTTGCAGCCCAAGAAAACTTTTCCTATAGCTGCTCTGTCCCTATGGAATACACTTCTCTGTAAAATTTGTACAGCTCAAGGTTTCTAGTTTTTGTACAATGAAACCCAGATCAGAACTACCACTTCATGTGATCTCAACATTAAACTCTTGTTGATGCAGACCAGGATTGCATTGGCTCCTTTGACAGCTGCAACAGACTATGGGTTCATACCAGGGGTGAAATGCTCCCGGTTCGGACTGGATCGCCCGATCTGGTAGCGATGGCGGTGGGTGGTTCGGAGAACTGGTAGCAAAAATCCCTTGCCCTACAACCTCTTCCGATGAAAAAATGCTTTTAAAAGTAAAAAAAAAAAGCCTCTGATGATCGCGCGGCTCAGCTGGGATCGTCAGAGGCTTTTCAAAACATTTTTTTCTGCTTGGCCAAAGAGGTGGTAAAAAAAAATGCTTTGAAAAGTCTCTGATGATCCCAGCTGAGTTGCCTGATCGGCAGAGGCTTTTCAAAGCATTAGAAAAAATGTTTTGAAAAGTTAAAAAAAAAAAGTTGGCTACGCCCACCATCACATTACCTTCACCACCACCAAGCCATGCCCACAGAACTGGTAGTAACAAATTTTATATTTCACCCCTGGTTCATGCTTAATATGTGATCTACTAAGACACCCAGGTCCTTCTCACAATCACTACTGCCAAGTCATGTTAAAAAAAACAGCCATCAATTTAAAACTGTGGATTTCTTTTTGGTTTCCTCTTGTTTTGCCTCAAAGGAAACATCAATTTATTATCAGCTCTATCATATTCATTCTCTCTACATCAAGGTATTCACCAATCAACACATTTCTAAAGAACTACAATACTTTAATTTTCTTATCCTCACTGATTTTATTTTTAATCAATTTACAAATACTAATGTTTTTCTCCTAATTGGGCATAAGTTGTATAGTATGGTATAATTGTTAGTTATACTATATTATAGTATAACTAGCTTGCTTCTTAACGTTAGTATAACTGGCTTGCTTCTTAACTCTTGTCCCTACGTTTTAGAATAATCTTTGTTGCAAAACTCTTTAAACCAAAGTTTAAATATTGGCAAATATCAATGCTGGAGATATAGACAACCCTAAAGATAAAAAGGGGTTATAGCATCTCCCTATAAAAGTAGTCCAGGGTAAAATGGGGCATAGAAACATCTCCCATCATTAACTAAATTAAAATAGAGCATAGGATTCTGGTGTTTTCCTCCCCATATTTCTGTTATACAATTATCATCTTTGTAATTCAGACCAAAAGCAAGCAATTATTAATATAACAATCCAGCATATGGGAGGGGGATTAAAAATGTATAGGTAGTCTTGATTTATCAGCATAATGCAGCCCCTCTGTTACAGTTTTCAGAATTTGTTGCAAAAACCAAATCCAGAAAGCACACATAGGCAGACTGATGCAGTAGGATTCATTAACTTCTTTATATACATAAAATACATTAAGATAAATGAACAATACCAATATAGATTCTTCTTCAACATAGTAGCAGTTACAAGCAAAACACACAGGCAGCAGTATAGCAGAGATGCAAGCCCAGACAAGTTTGCAGCTTCAGAGCTCAGAGCTTAATGCAGAGTCACGCCCAGGCTCCTTCCAGTTTCAGTTTCAATTCAGTTGAGCAGACCTCATTGGCTGACTTAGTTGCTATGTCTATTCATTGGCTGACCTTGTTACCATGTCTTCCCAGTCATGAACTATATGCACTGACAATAGTTGCAAGTTGTAAAGGTCATTAAGCAATATGACCATGTGATTTCCTTGCTTAAGGACCCCCCACCCCTGCTCTCTCCCAGTGGTTGTTAAACAACTGTGTGGGTTGTTAAGTGGAGCACAAGCTGCCTCAAGAATGGGGGAGGCCCTGGGAGCTTAGCACAGACCCAGCCCACCTGCCCCAGGCCTCCCAATACCTCCTCACCCTGAGGCACCCCTCCTCTTTTAGGGTCCTCACAAACTTTGGGGAGCAATAAGACAGAAACATGTTCCATGCACAATTAGCTACCTTGATGTCAGCTTAACTTAAAAAAAAACACCAAAAACCTCACATGATAGATTGATGTTAAGGCCAGAAAAATTCACTTATCCAAGCAGATTGGTCTGAATATAATATACTGTATACTAAGAAATCAATGGCAAGGGAGTCTCAAAATGGCAACTTGTTGGAGATGAAGGAGAAGTTGTTTCACGTTTTTTCTTTTCTGACTAGAAAAAAAATCATTCATCATTATTATTAACTGTCAGAAACTTGGCAGAAGAGCCATTTTCTTCTGAGGAAGCGATAAGGCTGAGCCAAGAAGACTTTAAAATCCTCAAGGTTATACTCTCTGAAAACCATTCATGGCTTTACAGTACTTAGTGACCAATGAGAGCAGCCAATTTGAATTTTCAGGTTTTAATTAAAGCTTAGTTCACTGAATAATCTTACTTTTTCCTTATATCTGCTTTAAATTTCTGAACTTTTCTCTTTAATTCAGGAATTTAACAGTTTAGACTTTCATAATTCAAAAGAACAGTCTTTTCTGACACAGTTTACTTTTTCCTTTATTACTGATCAATTGTTTCATTATTTTTAACAGTTTCAGAACTACAAACTTCTAAGAGGGATAAGGATAGTTACAAATTATATCTGGCCAACACTGCGAGAATTTTTTTTTAGCAGATAGTGTAGCTTTGATTTGATTTGCTATTTTTCTTTTTTTTCCTGAAAAACCCAAAGAGAAACTTGGGTAGAAAAGAAACTGGACATTCTATATAGTTATACAAATAAGGATTTTACCAATCTCAAAACTGTTTATTTTAATTATTATCCTTTTTGTATTATGAAAGCTGGCTGGGTGACTTTGGGTCAGCTCCTTTTGTCTCAGCCCAAATCACCTCACAGGGTTGTTCTTGTGAGGAAAATAGGAGGAAGATGTGATGGATATGTTCGCTGCTTTGAATTATTTGTAAAAATAATAGACGGGATACAAGTAAATAATGTATAAAAATAATAAATGTGCGGTAATAAATAATAAATTTTAGTTCATTGTCTTGGAGCCAGTTTGGTTTAATTTGCATGTCATCTGTTAAATTTTCTTTTCTTATGAATGTATCAGATTTTTATTTTTATTTTGGTAAGCACAAGAGGGAGCTCTAATATAATGAATGTCTACTCAAGGTTTTCCACTTTGAAGTGAAACTTTTAAGACATTTGAACCAGAGGTGGTATTCAGCAGGTTCTGACCAATTCTGGAGAATCGGTAGCGGAAATTTTGAGTAGTTCGGAGAACCGGTAAATACCACCTCTGACTGGCCCCTCCCCCATCTATTCTCTGCCTCCGGAGTCCCAGCTGATCAGGAAGAAATGGGGATTTTGCAGTAACCTTCCCCTGGAATGGGGAGTGAATGGAGATTTTACACTATCCTTCCCCTGGAGTGGGGTGGGAATGGAGATTTTACACTATCCTTCTCCTGCCATGCCCACCAAGCCATGGCCACAGAACCAGTAGTAAAAAAATTTGAATCCCACCACTGATTTGAACTGGGCAAATCTAAAACAAGGTGGAAGTTGAGTTGGAAATAGAAAAGATTTAGAAAGACAATGGAAAGTTTAAATAAAGCCTTTCTAGACTTGGATATGAACATCTCAGGAAGGCCCACAACTGAATGGCAAGCTTCTTTTATAGGAGCTCACATGCCTTAGAATTCAATTCCACAATAGGAAGTTGGATCCCTTTGGAAAAAAAGATTTAGAAAGACAATGGAAAGTTTAAATAAAGCCTTTCTAGACTTGGAATTCACTTCCACAATAGGAAATAAGCTCATGAGATAGTTAATACTGTATTGTAGTTATTATTTGTTTCTCTTCATTTGTTATACATTTCACTATAAAAGCATATAACTGTTCTGATGCCTGATTCAGGTGCCTGTTTTCCAATATTGTTTTAAGGAAGTTTACAGCAGGAGTACTATTCATCTGAAGTATGAGCCTGAAGTATGAGTAATATCCTGGAGTTACATATTAGCATTATCAATTACACAGAACGAGGTGTATGACAAGGTGATACAATATCACCTAGTCTCTTCTCACCCTGCATTAAAGAAGTATTTCGCAGATTAGGCTGGGCAAAGATGAAATAAAAATCAATGGCACCTTTTTAAATCACTTAAGTCTTGCAGATGACATTGTTCTCTTCTCACAAGACCCAGAAGAGTTATTTATTTATTTATTGGTTCGATTTATATGCCGCCCTTCTCCGGAGACTCAGGGTGGCTTACAATGCGTTAAGCAATAGCCTTCATACTTTTTGTATATACCTGCTTAGTAGGGCTTTCGGGGCCCCCCTAAGCGGTGTTCTTTTTTTATACAAAGTCAGCTTATTGCCCCCACAAACCGGGTCCTCATTTTACCTACCTCGAAAGGATGGAAGGCTGAGTCAACCTCATCTTAGAAAGATACATGCAAAACTACACAGAGCAGGAGAACAATTTGGCTTAAAAATAAACCTGAAAAAGAACCAAGTTATGTTTAATAAATTCATCAAAGAAAGAAAGAAAATATATCTGGAGAACTAGATGTAGTAGACCACTACATATACCTTGGCCAACGAAAAATATACTGTTATTGATTTTTGTGTCTATGTTGTTTTTGTCATACTGGAGAAACTGATAATTTTTCTTTTATTTCCATAGCTACCTTTCCTGTCAAGCTATTGATCCTCATCTGCATCTATAAATATTTTACGGTACATTTTATGGAGATGTTGTTGGAGACCAATTATCCAAATTTGGGTCCAAGCAGAGAATTAGTTCAGACTCACTACATAAAACACAAGAGAGCACCTGAATTGCGTTTGGGCCTTATCTGGTCTTTCCCAGATGAAAGCTACCAGTCTTGGGAGATTCCTATATTGCAGAGACAATAAAGTAACTAGTTTGAAGTCTACAGTGTCAGTCTGGTTGTTCGCACTTGACAGATATTGATGCTCAGGACCTGAGTTACAAAGCTTGACATAAAAAAAAACAAAAATTTACATATGAAGATATGCTGCCAACAATCATTAGCAATACATCTATATTATCTACATTTGAATCTGACATTGAGATCACTAAATGGATAATCTTCCCTACAGAGGGCAAGAGGTTGTAAATCTTGGTTCATTTTGCAAATTTGCAGCACAATAAATCTGATAAAGTTTAAGCCTAAATGTACCCACAGGACTAATTTTTTATTTGATGTAAGACTTATCATTTCTAATCTTTGGAAATACATAATGCAATATTTGTTATAGATATAATACTTTCCTCCCAAGGCAGCTGAACTTATTTCCTTTTACGCAAAGAATGTTCTGTGTTCTATGTGCTGAGATTAGGAAAATGAAGATAAGGGATTTTAATTTTGGAAGCTGCCCATGAATATAGATAAAAAAAGACTGGAATTTGTTCAGAGGCAGACAACAAAGTTGATTATTACAAGTATGTCTTTGAGAACAGAAAATGAAGCAGGTTGTTTCCTAAATAAACACGAATAGGAACTGCTGATGGCATTCGGATTGACTTCTCAGAATCCTTAGAATAATCTTTCTTTGGGGAAATTTGGCAGAGACAATATGGCCACTATCCAGGATCCTGCAAGAGTGAATTTTCTGCATGGGCACACATTAAGACCAAATAACCTTCGAGTTCTTAAATCTAAGAGGCTGTAGAAAAAAATTACATTTTATGGGTTGTTGTAAAAATATTACATTTATTTAATTTTGTTTTTGGATTATTCCAAATAAACTAAGCCAAATAAAACTAAAATGTGTAAATAAATAAATAAATAAATAAATAAATAAATAAATAAATAAATAAATAAATAATGCTACTTCAACAGTAGATTTATTCACGAAACCATCATTTAATGGGGCCACTGTTGGGTCTTGCTGATAGAATTGATCAATGGCAAGTATCATCTGATTTATAATTGAAAGTCTAATAATATAAACTTTCCTTTTTGTTATGCCCAATGTCCAAGATAAGATGATTCAGCAATGGCAAGCAACCTGTGGCTCTGTCGTTTCTGTGAATTTTCTATTCCTAATCATTTCAGCCAACAATTTCATGGGAAGTTGATAGCAATTAGTGAATTGAGAGTTACTGACAATATTTATCAATATATATGTAGACTGCCTAGGGAAGTGGTGGATTCTCGGTTGGAGGTTTTTAAACATTGCCAGCGTTGAGATTTAATTCAGGCTCTCATTTCTCAGAATGAAATATATTAGAAATAAATCATATATTCCATTTGCTTGTATTAAAATATTAAAAGGGATTCAGTGGCTCAGTGGCTAAGATGCTGAGCTTGTCGACCAAAAGGTTGGCAGTTCAGCGGTTCAAATCCCTAGTGTCACGTAACAGGGTGAGTTCCCGTTACTTGTTCCCGCTTCTGCCAAACTAGCAGTTCGAAAGCGCGTAAAAAAAGCAAGTAGAAAAATAGGGACCACCTTTGGTGGGAAGGTAACAGCATTCCGTGCACCTTTGGTGTTTAGTCATGCCGGCCACGACCACGGAGATGTCTTCGGACAGCGCTGGCTCTTCGGCTTTGAAACGGAGATGAGCACCGCCCCCTAGAGTCAGGAACGACTAGCACATATGTTTACCTTTTACAAGTATCAAAAAGCATGTGGCTCAATGTGGTGACCCTCTTACCTTCAGAGTTCTTTGGGTTTTGTTTTGTTTTTTTACTCCTCAACCCAAATTTGTTTCCTTGCAATTGAAACACTTTTGTTTCATGTTCTGTCTTCTGGAATGAATAATTCTGCCCTGTCTTCTACATAACACTATCATGCCTGTTTGCAATGTTTACTGCCCCAGGCTGAACTATCTAAGACTTCCACCTTTCCTCCTAAGCTTCTTCCTTAGGTTCTCCTCTGAACCTCAACCACCTTCCAAAAATGCAGTGCCCAGGATTTCTCAGTTGTGGTTGTTCCCCTCTGGAACAGAACATCTGTCAATCTTCTCTTGTCATTTTTCCATTCTTAGAAATTCTGTGTGGAATTTCTAACATCTTGGTACTAACAAAAGCTATTCTTAATAATGACTCCATGAATAGTGACTCTATTCATAAAGAATACTTTTATTTTCCTAATAGGGAACTTCCATTCATCTCAGTAAATAATTTACAACTGACAAGCAGAATGAATAATTGATTTCAGATTTTAGATATGTCTAAAGTAAACTAGAGACCCAGTTTGATGCAAAGGTTAAGGCTCCAAGAAACTGGGAGATTGTGAGTTCTAGTCCCACCTTAGGCATCAACCCAGCTAGTGACCTTGGACCAGTCATTTTCCCCCAGCTCTAGAAAGGAGGGAAGGGCAAACCACTTCCAAAATCTTGCCAAGAAAATTGCAGGGACGTCCAGGAGATTACCAGGAGACAAGACTGACTTGTAGGCACACCTCCTTTCAAAAGAAGTAAACTATGTATTAAATTGGGTAACACTTTATCCTTTGGGTATTGGATTTATATCCAGTATATTTAAAAAGAACTAAACTCAATACTTGAAATGGCAAATCTCAAAAAGCCCAATGCAGAAATGAGATGACACAAAAATATTTGTTCTTCATTTTATTTTCTTTACAAATAGATCACCAAACCATTGCCCATCTGTTCATGGAACAATACAATAAAAAAAAATGAAACTATTCATTCTTTGTCCTGGTTTTAATAATTTAAAACAATGCAGCCATCCCTTTAAAAGAATTTCAGACAGGTGTTGGCCTATTTCTCACAGTTCCTCCGGATAGATTTGCTACAACTTTTACATTCCTGTACATTCCTTTTATGACTTGTGGATGTCAATTCCCAGAATGACCGGCTCAGGAATTCTGGGAACTGACCTCCACAAGTCATAAAAGGACCATGGTTCCCCACCCCGGCTGTAGAGGCTGGGAAGTTTTTGGAGTTATAATTTAATGCAGGTGGAAGGCAACAGTTTTATACATCACAAAATAGGGATAGTGGAAACCACAAGTTTATTTTTGAACGGTTATAATTTTATAATCATTATAAAATAGAAAAGACCTACTTACAATTTCTTTTTTTTTAAAAAAAGAGAACAATCTTACGTCTTTCATAATTTGTAGATAAATTTGGGCTTCACTGCACTTGACATAATCCAAACGGTGTCTTTAAAAAAACCTATAGTTTAAATGGGAATGTTGTATTTCTCTTAACTGACTCTGTCTTTCAGATACTTTAGCAACTGGCGAGCTCTCATAAAACACAGAATAACAGAAATAAACATCTATGGCCTCTTGGAATCATGGCATATAAATTTATTACAGTAATAAATCTTACCCTAATCTTCGTATGGCTATCAGATCGGGACTGAAAAATCCAGTGACGGTTTTCTGTACCCCTTTCCTGATGCCTGGATCTGATAGCCCTAAACCTTCCCTCCTTTGTCATAACTCATGATATGAGCACCATTTAAAAAACATGAAAATATCTTTCTAGTTAAGTTATCAAGTTCCAGGAGATAGGGCCAGATGGTGTCTTTTTATGAAACACTGAAGTGATATGACAAAAAGAATTGCTTAGAGTCTAGCCTAGAGTTCAAGGCTGCTGTACTATATGAGCTCATTATCTTTACTTGGAGATAACAGATCTGGGGCACAAAAATCCAAATAATTGCTGGATGCTATCAAAGACTTAAAGTTTGATTAAATGGTTTGCTGCCCTTCAGATCTGCGCAGCCCATCTGGAATCATCTAGGATCAAGTACACTTTGCTGATTTCTGAACAACTTGCTGGTAGTTCAGTTGATAGAAAAGAGAACCGCAGCTCTCTGATGCTACTGTAGAAATCATCTGTTTAAAGGTGGATACAACAAAACAACAGACCTATCCTGCCACCTGGTGGCAAATAAATATGTATTCAATATTTATTTTTTTCTAAATAGTTCAAAGTAGAAAAACTTGTGACTTCTAGCAACAGGCATTCCCAGCAAAATGTGCTTACTCCAAAAAGAATTCAGAAGAAGCCTTCAGACCTTGTGCCACCCAGCAACTCTCTATTAATTGAGTATCCCCACTTTTTTTCCCAGACTTCTGCCCGAGCCAGAAAAAAAGGTGCTACTGCTTTAAGAGCTGAGGAGTGGTTTACTTAAAGCGTTATCCTTTTTTTTTCTTTTTTCTCGCAGAAGCCTGGGAAAAGAACAAAATGTCTTCAATAAAAATAGCAAGTATTTTCTGCCTTCATATGAAGTTTGAAGCACTTCTCTGAATAAGTTTTTGAAGCATGCAGGGCCTTTCGGTACCCACATAATTAATAGCCATTATACATTTAAAAACCCACAAAACCTGGAAAAACCCAAACAATCGTATCGCTCTTTATACAAACCAGCATACCGCCAATGAGGTGGCATCCAGATGGGAAGCAAAGGGCAAAAAAAGCCCTGATGCAACACAAGTCCCATGCCTTGGGTACACGCGTCATGATATATGCACGGATGAAAAGGGAGGAGCTTGCGGATGACATCATTATACCGTTTTTGTTATTTTAATGAAAGCCGTGGCTTTTGTGGAATCTACACCTTTTTTTTTTTTTAAGGAGCCACAATATAAATTATTTTGATGTTGTTTTCACACTGTAATCAGGAAGGCACTAATAATCCCATTTACTAATTTCTTCGAACAAGATACGCTTCCAATGAAGATAATTTAAAGTCTTGCGGGAGGTTAAAAACCTCTTCAGTTCTGTTGCTGTTCCAAACATGAAAACCAGGCTACATTTAATTAAAATGTTATGCTTCAGATGGGCTTTTTCAGTGCTGCTTTTCTCACGCTGCCGAGATAAGCATCATAGATGACGTTTAGGAAGTTGTCGTCATTCTGAAAACACAAACAACACATTAGTTAAAAAAGAATCTCAAGGAAATCATAATGTCACATTTAAAAAAAAAAACTCTGGGGGATCAGGATGTCAGCAGCTCTGATAGGGTAGGCCTAAAACACACGAACTTATACACATAGAAAACAGATTAAATAGACACTCCGTGGAAAACAACATTAATACATACAGATATTCACAAATGCTAAAGAAAAAAAAAACCCTGGCAAAAGTCACACACAGAATAGACATATACACACAAAGATCAGACAAATAATGATTTTCTCCCTAACTTATCATGTTGTAAGCTACCCTGATAATGAGATGAGCAGCATATAAATTTAATAAATAAATACCTTTTAAAAAAAAACATGAGAATATGTTCTCAAATAAAACATTGGGAAGTAGTATAACTATCATGACTAGGCTGCAAAAATCCAGATTTAAGTTAAAATGTTATATAACTCTCTGCTGCCATCATATACTGATCATCAAAAAATTTGCAGCCCAGATATAATAACCCTAGGCCTAGGGCAAAGCTTTCTTAATGTTTTTATTTTCTAAGATAGTCTAAAAAAATTTAAGGAATGCCTATGGGCCCATGATTTTAAAGGATGATGTTTTATTTTTGGAATGCCAGCTTTCCGTTTATTTATTTAAGTAATACTTTATTATGTGATGTTATCTGCTCAGCAAGTCATGCAAACATCATGAGAAGTCTTTGTGAATACAATATGTTGGTACTGATCGTCCCAAAAGTGCTTTTCAAAAGGCAACTGGACTTTCTTGGGGTTTTTTTCCTTGAAAACGTTTCACTTCTCATCCAAGAAGGACTTCAGTTCACTTCTTGAATGGGAAGCAAAAGGTTTTCAAGGGTGGAAAAGAGCAAACAATTCCAGTTGCCTTTTGGAAAAGCATCTTTGGGACAACCTTGACTTAGATCAGGGGTGTCAAACTCACGTCCTCACGGCGGCATCAAGTGATGTATTGGGACTTCCCCCCCCCTTTGCTAAACCAGGTGTGGGCGTGGCCAGCACGTGACACATCTGGCCCGTGGGCTGGGAGTTTGACAGCCCTGACCTAGATGATTAAGCATTTCCATAGACATCATTACCAGTGGATACCCAAATGGAAACTCTAAGGATAATGCTGGGAAATCCAAATTCTTCTTCTCTTTTATAAACCTCATTGAGCAGTCACAGACCAATCAAATGATGTTTTCTAGCTAGTCTCATAGAGCACATAATAGGAATATGTGGCTATCCAAAACCAACTGTCAATTTCAATATATGAAGAATTTTCTGCATGAACAATTAACAGCGTTATACCTGCATTGTAATTCCATTGTAGCAATGGATTCCAATAGCAATAGCTTACAATAGCAATAAAACGACTACATTGTACAACTCAGTGGTGAAATCCAAATTTTTTTACTACTGGTTCTGTGGGCGGGGCTTGGTGGGCGTGGTGTGGCTTGGTGGGCGTGGCAGGGGAAGGATACTGCAAAATCTCCATTCTCACCTCACTCCAGGGGAAGGATATTGCAAAATCTCCATTCCCAACCCACTCTGGGGCCAGCCAGAGGTGATATTTACTGGTTTTCTGAACAAAATTTAGAAAACCAGCAGAAATTCTCAAAATTTCCACTACCGGTTCTCCGAACTGCTCAAAATTTCCACTACCGGTTCTCCAGAACCTGTCAGAACCTGCTGGATTTCACCCCTGGTACAACTGATGCACAACAACGAAGTTTTGCTTTCACTCCAAATCTTTTATCTCATATGTACAAACACCATAATCAACTGAAGGTATAGGTGGCTAAGAGTTGAGGATGTCCTACCTGGATCAGATGCAGAAGTGTTTCCTGTAGCTGTAACTTGGTTAATGGGTTGCTCTTTGGGATGGTTGCTTCTGAGTTCTGTAGAGGCAGAAGAAGGTTTGCTGATCCAGAAGTACTTTCTTGATTCATGACTGGCAGCCATCCACTTTCACTTGGTTTTGGCAGCTGTGGGGCAGTCTGACTAAATACCATTGGGGACATCAGCAGGGATGGAGCTATAGTAGCGGGAATCCTCTGCGGGGAGATGACCTGCTCCCAATATACAAGGAATTATACATCAATTCAATGACTACATGAACTCAACTCATAGACACACAAAGCAGAGATTGAATAACACTGATCTCAGCATTAAAAACAGATAGGTTGAGACAAAGAGGTTTTACTTTAATAAAAGGCAACCCCTTCTCTGGACTGAAATCACCTTGAGAAGACAGTATCGTATCTTGGAGGCAGCAATACACTATAAAACTGGGATTACAGAATCATTTCTGCTTTGTTTGAAGAGTAGAACAATGCTGGATTGTGGCCAATAGGACCAACAACAGGCCAGGGTCAAATAACTTATTTAATTGGAAAAAGGCTATTTTTTCTTGTGATCCTCTGAAAATACCGTATTTTTCAGAGTATATTTTTCGGGGGGGGGGGGGGGGAGCAAATTTGCAAAAATTTCGAAGGAACAAAAAAAAAAAAAAATAAATCTCCAAGATGCTGTTCTTCCCTTTTACGAATCAAATGTGGACACCTTCGCTGACATTTACATTCTGTGCTTTGGATGGTACAAATTTCGTGTTCTCAATAAAACCTGTACAGTATAAATAAGTATAATTTGCACAATTCTGCCCAATGTAAGGAAATCTGTCAGTTATGGGGCATGGTATGAACTATGCAGAGCAATATTGACCTCACCATGACAGGGACTATTCTGGTTTTTGATCTTTTGCAGTCATTGTCCATACTCTTGAAAACAGTGCTTGACAATCATAAGAATCTAAAAAATCCAAACTGAATAAAATTTGAGTTTCATAAAATAGCACTTTCTGAATTAAAGGAAATACAAAATGCGACAACTTTCTAATGTACATAAATGCAGGGGTTTTTTCCCTTCATTTACATATTCACGTCTTATTCTATATATTAGATTTATATCCTGCCTTTCGATTAAGGACTCAAGGTGATGTACCTACCATTTTCTCCTATTTTTACATTGGGCTGAGAGAGAGAGACCGACGCAGTGAGTTTCTGTGCTCGGGGGCAGACTACAATTTGGGTCTGTGTCTCTAATACCAGACCAAGACCTTAACCAATAAATAAATAAATATATCCCACGCTATAATTTGAATTTTGCAGTCTCCCAGCTAGCGTTTGTTCAGCCTGTTGAACTTTATGAAAGTGATTGCATTATGACCCTAATTCTTGGATATTGGTGTTTAAGATCTATCTTATCTATATATCTATATATCTATGTCCCTCCCTCCTCCCTGCCTCCCTCCCTCCCAGAATTAGGATCATAATGCAATCACTTTCTTGAAGTTCAACAGGGTAAACAAGAGCTAGCTGGGAGACTGCAAAATCCAAATTAATTTCAGGCATTTTCTCTCAAAAAGCAGCTGTTTTCTTAGAGATAGTGTGGGATTTTTCATTTGTCTACAAAAGCCAGTATTTCCTCGACTACATCAAACCAAAGACTGATGCAGGGTTTAAAATTCAAAAATATTAAATGTTGCTATACTAATGCATTCGGTCACAGAGTCCAAGATGCCAAGCATCACATTAAATTAAATGAGAAAGTGCATTAGTTGCCGAATCTGGTCTTTGATACGCATTTCAATTCATTAGACAATGTTAATTCATTTTGTCCAAAGCCAGAGTTGGCTGCCTATGGCCTCCAGTTATATATTTTGGCAAGACCTGCTGTGTTATGAACTACAGCCTCTTTTGGAAAGCAGGTTGTGTATCACACCACATTATCACGGTCAGATCACTGGGAGACAGCAATGAAATACCACACAGATGGCCGGCTCATCCTGCTGACCCCCGCTGACGAGAGACAAATTTTGTAATTAAAGAAAAAAACCCTGATATGCAGCTTTAGCTAGAAAAGCATTTCTTTCGGCCTAAGAACGTTTGAAAGGTTATCAAAACATAGGAATATTTTGATTTTTTTTTTCTTATCCTGCCTTTATTATAAGTAACTGAACGCAGTGAACTTACCCTAATTTCCTCACAACAATAACGCTGTGAGGTGGGCCGAGATAAAGTAATTGGCCCAAAATTACCCAGATGGCTTTTATGGCTAAGACAGGACTAAAACTCAAAGTCTCCTGGTTTATAGGCCAGCACCTTAACCACTGGTTCTCCACTACACACATATTCCACCACAACCCAGGCATAGTAATGGATGCAGGGGCTCTTCATGTATGAGGGAGAAATTTTAACCTGGGAGATATATGGGCATTTAGGAATGAATTTTCAGGAAACTACTTATACAATTTTTTGTGCAAAAAAGAAAAAAAAACCCGAACTTGTGGTTTATGTTTTGATGATTAGACAGAACAGACTATAGAAAGAAAAGAGTCATGATGTAATTTAGAGGTTAAAATATAAAATGTACTATAACTGCTATGAAAATCAGAAGCCACTTCTTATATCTTTTTAATATCCCTTTTTTTTCTTTCCTTCCATTTTTTTTTGCACTTTTTATTTTATTCTCCTACTCTTTCTTGTTCTACTTTAGTTTGTCAGTTCTTACAACTGTAAAAACCCTAAATAAAAACTATATTTAATACCCCATTGTACAGCCAGATCTATAGTACAGATCTCTTACCCAAGGTCCTCTGATTTCAAGTGATAGTTCTTTTTTACCTGTCCCTCAAAAAAAGGAGTTTGGGGTTTTTTAGGGTAACTGAACATGCACAGTATATTCTCCATTCAACTAAACCTTGGGAAAAAATAATCTCCTTTCAGATACTCCAAGTATGTCCATAAAATAAAGCTGCTAAAACTAAGAAATTATTTTTTATTGTTTAAGAGAATCAAAAGAAGAGTTCATTGACTGCTGAAATTACATGCAATTATTTGGGGAATTTCTTTCCATTATTTTCAATTCCATTTGTGTCCCCCAAATGCCAATATCCACATATACCTGTGGAGGAAGCTTTTCTTCCTGCCAAGTTCTCTATGGAGAGTTTTCCGAAGCACTTTGCTAGAACTAAAGATCAGAAAACCCCAACTGGATCTGACCAATAGACTAATAAATTGACTAACAGTCCAGCAACCTGATTTAAGAATCTCACCAGCAGGATGGGAAAACAAGTGTTCTTCCTTGGTTGCTTCCAGAAACTATTATCTAAGGCTACCCTGTCTGTGATCCAACAAATACTTTACTGCCACTAAGATGCATGGTCACTGGAAGCTCCAACTTCCATAAATTTTCTAAGAGGCACCCTATTAAAATCATCCTAATGGATGAACATAGGACGGCAACCAATTTCCTAATTTAAACATGCATTGTATTTAGTGCCCTTCCTTTCATCCGTTCTGAACCTGTCAGAATTTTAATTCGGTTGAGGACTCCTAAGAATTAACACACTTGAGAGGAAATCTTTTCTTTGTCCATATTTGTATATGTTGGTTTTTTTTAGAAGGGGTTGTTGGAGTGCCTTTAAATCAATGTTGACTCCTGGCAACTATTTAGACAAGCATAGGAGAAGGAGTAGCAGAATCTGGGGGCAGAGATAAAAGAGGGATCAGCCTAGAATCCCGACGTAGTCACAAGTGAACGAAGTCCAATTTCCATTGGATTCCTTTGAATTCCTGTCCAATGTCAAGCAGATTGTAACCATTAATTGAAAAAATTCTTGTGCATAGGCATGAATAGCAATAAATTAGTTTAATGGGACCTTCACAAGTGGACCTGATCTTTCATGCCTGACAACAGTCTCTTCAATTTTCTTGGCCATGTTTTTGGAGGCGCTTCGCTTTCTAGGGCTGAAAGAGGAATTGGCCCTTTGTTACCCAGCTCACTTTATGCCTAAAGTGGGACTAGAACCAGAGTGGGCTGCTGGGGGTTTGCAGGGGTTCGGGAGAACCTCTAGCTAAAATTCTGTGCAGTTCCGAGAACCCCCAAATACCACTCCTGGCTGGCCCCGCCAACCCCGCCCCTTCCAGAGGCGGAGTCCCCACGTGGCCCATTTTGGATGCAGGTAAGTGCAGGGTGTGCGCGGAGGCTTGGGGAGGGTGAAAAACGGGCCTACCGGAAGTTCGGGAAGGCCGGAAACAGGCCTGTTTCCAGAGGGCCTCCAGAGCCTCCTACCCTCCCGTAGGCTCAAGGAAAGACTCTGGAGCTCAGAGAGCGCAAAAACATGCCCCCCACCGTGGTGCAGGAGGCCGACTCAGCTCACCATGGCCATGCCCACCCAGCAACCAGGCAGAGAACCCCTTGCTAAAAATTTTGAAGCCCACCCCTAACTAGAACTCACAGTCTCCGAGTTTCTATTTTGGTATCCTTACACCAAATCAGTTCTCTATATTGGCCTGTAATTTTTGAATGTACCCTCAACCCCTTTTTAAAAATTGACCACTTTCCAGCACACACACACCCCAAGCACTGTGCTAATATGCATGTTCTTAGTAATTTGTACATCTGAAATACCTAAAATAGAATAAACAATTTCCCATATGAATTCTTTAAGAATGTTTAGGTAGGCGCCATCTGGATCCAGTGAGTTGCTTGCTTTTAATTTGTCAATAATCCCTAAAACTTCAGCTCCTCACTCACCATCTGTTTCATTTTCCTCACTGCAAAGAGCCAAGTCAGGCACATGGTATATATCCTTCGCTATGAGAACGTAAGTGAAAAATTGAGTTTCTTCCTGTAACTTGAATATCTCTTTAATGTCTTAAAGGCCCAACTGAGTTCATTTAAATGAATTTAAGTTGAAATTACTTTTTTTTAAACCATACCGTACCTATGTATTAAATTTGATCAGACATGTCTATTTTCTGGATAAATTCAAATCTAATTATGTTCTGTTTTTGTTTAATTGCTTCAGTAACATGCATTTCCACTCTGCTGAGACTCATTCTACAGATTATGGTTTTGAAGCCATATGGAGATGCAGTGCAGGCCAATTTGAAACGAGACTTATGAGATGCCGACTGGTAAGGAAGTACAAACAACAGACACTAGTCACTGAAGGAAATCATGATGAGTTCTTTAAATACATGTTTGTTCAGTTCAATATTCAAGATGTTGTCTAGGCAACAGGCAACACCAGGCAGACTTGGTAAAATTTGGTCCACTGTCCTCTGAAAGACTGTGAGAGCAGATGCAATTCACTAAGATAAACAATTCTAGGGAACAGATTTTGGGAACGTGTTTATTATCAAAGGCTGCTCTGATTTGCCTGAACATCTGTAAATGTGAATCTGCCAACATTATTTGACGGAAACGTTTGTCCTTAGCTAGGGTGACAAGAAAAGTCTATGTGCAAGGCAGAGCACCGTGATACAGGACAACAATAATAATCAGCCGGTTGCCTTCGTAAGACAAGTATATCTTGCTGCATAACGGGGATAAGATATTTGAAATGAGGCATTTCTCCTTATGCTTGGACGTGGCTTTTGGGTTTTATGGCTGATAAAATATGAAATGTTATAGAAAGATAAAATAGGGAGCTAATCTTACTGATGACCTGGGAAATCAAGTCCTGGGAATCTTGATAAAAAGGTAAAGGTAAAGGTTCCCCTCGCACATATGTGCTAGTCATTCCTGACTCTAGGGGACGGTGCTCATCTCCGTTTCAAAGCCGAAGAGCCAGTGCTGTCCAAAGACGTCTCCGTGGTCATGTGATTGGCATGACTAAATGCCAAAGGCGCAAGGAATGCTGTTACCTTCCCACCAAAGGTGGTTCCTATTTTTCTACTTGCATTTTTTTACGTGCTTTCAAACTGCTAGGTTGGCAGAAGCTGGGACAAGTAATGGGAGCTCACCCCATTACGCGGCACCTTTCGATCGACAAGTCAGTATCTTAGCCACTGAGCCACCGCGAATAATAATTATTTCATAATTTCATAATTCATCAATAATTTCATGGAGTGCGTTCAGCAATATTTGTTGATGTACCAGAAAACAAGTGTTTTTCCAAGTGCCCTGGTAAAGGCCAATCTGGCTGGTTTTGGAAGACAGACTTTTGACAAAAGTTGCCTTTTTGCCCATGAAAAGATTCCGGAGGGCAAGCGGTGCTAAGAGCAGAAGAAAAGATAATTTTGTTTTGCAGAGCCTAGTAAACTGCTCATAAGTAGCAAAGCCTGGTTTTCATAGAAAATGATATAATCAGGAGCAGACAACCATAGAGTCTCTACAGTAGTGATGGTTAACTTTTTTGGTGCCGAGTGCCCAAAGCGCACATGAATGCACATGCACGTGCCAGAACCCCCAAAATGTAATGTGAGTGCCCTCCTGTGCATGTGCCCCGGCCCCACGCCCTGTTTTGGCTTCCAGGTTGGTGCAGGAGGCTTTCCAGGCCCAAAATGGGGTGGGGGGGGCCTCCTGCACCAATCTGGAAGACAAAAGTGAGCACAGGGGGGCCGCGCAAGGCCCCCCTGCCCCGTTTTGGGCCTAGAAAGCCTCCTGCACCAATCTGGAAGCCAAAATGGGGCGTGGGGACACTGCACGAGGCCCCCTGTGCCCCGTTTTGCCTCCTGTCCCCCCTCATGCATGCGCCCTGCCCCCTCCCATGCATGCATGCGTCCCCATGCGCCCAACCCCGTGCATGCAAGGCAGAGACTCAAAGCTGGCCGGCGGGAGGTGCGCGCACATGCATGGTGGAGCTGGGCTGGCATGATGGCTGGCATGCCCGCAGAGAGAGCTGTGTGTGCCACCTGTGGCACGTATGCCATAGGTTCGCCATCACAGCTCTATGGTATCTTTTTTATTCTCCCATATAAAGTACAGGCAATCCTCGACTGACAGTCACTATTGGGACCGGAATGTCCATTACTAAGTAAGGTGGTTGTTACGTGAGTCACACTCATTTTACAACCTTTCTTGCCATGGGTTGTTAAGCAAATCACTACAGTTGTTAAATGGGTTTGTTAGGTGAACCCGGCTTCTCCCATTGACTTTGCTTGTTATGTTGGAAGCCAGTTGAGAAAGTTGCAAATGGCCATCAAGTGAATATAGACACTGCAACCATCTTAAATATAGGTTGGCTGCCAAGTGCTCAAATTTTGATTGTGTGACCATGGGAATGCGACAATGGTCATAAGTGCGAGGACTTATGTTGCAAGTCACTTTTTTCAATGCCAGCTGCAACTTTGAATGGTCCCTAAATGAATGGTTGTAAATGAAGGGCTACCTATAAATCTCCACCATATCACCTATGGCAAGGGTCTGCAACCTTAAACACTCCAAGAGCCATTTGGACCTGTTTCCCACAGAAAAGAAAACACCGGGAGCCACAAAACCTGGGTGGGCGTGGCCAACTCCATGTCACTCACTTCCACCAGTCACATGAACCCCCCCCCCAGCCATGCCTATCCAGCCAGTCATTTGGGCAGAGAACCAATTGTTAAAAAACACTGGGAACCACAAAATCCTTTTGATATATCTCTTTCCCCTCCCTTCCTCTCTACCCCCCTCTCTGTATCTCTCTATTTCTCTCTCTCTCCCCCTCTCTCTGTATCTCTCTATCTCTGCCCTGGCTGCTTCTCCATCCCGCGCTGTCGCCTTTACCTTCTCAGGCCAGGCGAGGAGTGACTGAGAGGGGAGGGTGAGGAGCGGGGCCAGCCAGTGGTGGGATCACCTGACAGGGAGCCATAGCAGAGGGCCCAAAGAGCCACATGTGGCTCCGGAGCTGCAGGTTGCTGACCCCTGACTTATGAGAAAGAGTTAGGCACTACAGGTAGGAGATCCCGTTGTCTGTCCTCCTGCTCTGGGGCAAATCTACTCCCACAAATTAGGAATGCTGCATCATGGCAAATGAATCCTGCAACTCCAACTCCTCAACATAATCCTGGTTATGGAATAAAAGTGTCTAATCTCTAGGTCACGGGTGTCAAACTCAAGGCCTGGGGGCTGATCTGGCCCGCAGGGTACTTAGATCTGGTCCACGGGGCCACACTGGAAACAGCGAAGTGCTTCTTCTGCAGTGCTTCTGCCAGCGAAAATGGCCTCCCCAACTCTGTTTTTGGCTGCCACGGCCTCCTGCAACCCTCTGCCAGTGAAAACGGAGCTCAGGAGGGCTGCATGCACCACAGGCGCCCCTGACAGGAGTGACATAGAGCTGGCCATACCCACCCTGGCAACCCCCACCCCCTGAGGTCAAACACAACCCTGATGCGGCCCTCAATGAAATAGAGTTTGACGCCCCTGCTCTAGTGTATTATCTATCAAATACATAACGTCACAAAGCTGTCCTGAGCTGTTGTTTTTTTTCCCATTTAATTCTAATGAAAATGTCATAAGCATCCTTTTTTAAAAAAAAATCCTTAAACAGAAAATGAGTCATCTGTTCAATTGTTGTTTTTTCACCTCACTTGTGCTTTCACACTTCATTCACATTACTTTAATTTACAGAGCTTGAGAATAAGCACTTTTTTCCCCATTTTACTTGTAAAGAAATATTTGGCTGTTGGCTGCTGGGTTGGGTCTGACAAATGGCAGATCATAACGAAATGAATAAATCAAAGGCCAACTCCTCCTAAGAATACAAAGCCCATTATTCAGACATGGACTTTCTGAGGAGTTTCAAACTGTTTAGTATTGATGGAAGCAGGAAGGTTGGAAGGGGATCATATTATCATTTCAAAAGGCCTTTTGAGAAGTTCAACAAGAACAGTGACAAATTGAAGCCAGTTCACAGGAGGCCTACCAATCTCAAAATCAAGCCCTTTCAAGAATGGTTGAAGGATCTGGATAGGTCTAGTTCACAAAGAGGCATGATAGCAGCCTTCAAGAATCTGAAGAACCTTTGCTGGCTGAGGAACTCTGGGAGTTGAAGTCCACAAGTCTTAAAGTTGCCAAGCTTGGAGACCCTTGCACTAGGTGAAAGCTGTAGGATTCCCTGAAACTCTGTATTTCTATCATTGCAAGATTCATGCAAATACGGTTTAGCAACTGTAGTGTTAGCTTTAGAATACCTGAAATGTATTTATGTATGTATTTATAAACTAATTAAGGCATCCAATGCTGTTATTCAACAAAATTACATTTTTTTTCCCTAAAGATAATCTCATCTGGGGGGAGTCTCCCAATTGCACTCCCGGGATTTTTAAATCCTTCTTCTGAATACTTGGAAAGTCACTAAGGCTTATCCTGTGCTTTTTTAAATAAGCCGAGAGAAGTATTTGCAAAGCAGTAATGTGGCTAACGGGTTATTAGGGCATTGTCCCTTGTGTTAGAAAAGATCTGCTTATATTGTTCAAAGAGAAACTAAAAATAATGCTAAAACAGAACAAACAATTTGAAGAATCTCAGATGTTAGATCAGTGGTGGGAAATTATGGCCCCTTTACAACAATGTGGACTTCAACTCCCAGAATTCCTGACATAGCCATACTGGATCAGGAAGTGTGGGAGTTGAAGTCCTCAGATCATCAAGGGGCTATAGTTGCTCACCCGTTTTAGGTGCTATCGCATTTATCGCTGATTTACCTGAAGAAGAGGGGGCTGCTTTTCTGTAGCCGAAGCCTTGTCCATCCAAGAATCCAAAGGTTTCAGAGTGGCGGAGGCCTGAGTAACTACAGGAAACTTAGCCGCTAAGGTTGGCCGACTGGCTATGTGCAACTGTTGTTCCTGCTGCACTATCTGCAGTTTCTTCAACAGCTCCTGAGGTGAAATTATGCCGGAATTTCCAGAGTGGTTCCCAGGAAGAGGATGTGACTGCTTAGGAGGTTTGGATTGTTCTTTACCAAGAGCTTGGTTTGGCAGGGAACCATTGAAGTACATCATGGGTGGCTGAATTACACTGTTTACCTGGGCCACCAAGGAGATGGCTGGAGTCCTGTTGAAGGCTGGGGCAGCTGGGTTTGCTAGTCCTATGCTGTTCACTTCCACTTTAGTCATCTGTTCGGACTGGCCTTGCAACTGCTGGAGCAGGCTCCTTGTGCAAGCAGTATTCTGGGCGGGATGAGAACTCCCAATGCTCTGTGAAGTCACAGGCTGGAAGAGCCCAGTGAAAGCTTCCCCCACGGAAGGGTGGCTGCCATTCTCGCAGAGGCGGTTCTCCGGGAGTTCAGAGACCGGGTGAAGCTCCGGTCCACGCACCATCAGTTTTTGAATGGCCGGACAGAGCTGCTTTTCTGTTGTGGGCGAGTGTCTTCCAGGTTCCTCGTAAGAGAAAGCGCGTACAATTCCTTGCCTTGGAGGAAAATTGTCTTGGTGGACTTTCTGAGATGGCTCTGAGACATTTTGGTATAGATTCGTTTTTTCCTGCTTTCCAAAGAGAGTCATAAGGGACAGGTGCTGAGGCTGGGAATCTGTGTTCTGCAAGAAGGAAAGGAAGAAGAATAATTAAGACCAAATCTGATTCGACTAGCTGCATTAGCAACAATCAATAGAAACAAACCCTCACCGGAACTTAGGATGGGGGGGAGGAAATGAATAGATAGTTGTGAGGGGAAATGGCATGTAGGAGACAGAAGTTACCCCCTACTTATATTGACTTGCTTTGAGCTAGCCATGACTAGATTTTCATAACACAAGGCAGTGAGGTCACATTTTCCTGATCCTTAGGCACACACTTGCACAGTGATATTGTGGTGGAATTTCTGGGTGGAGCAGAGGGGGTCCAGCTTGGAATTGCTCTGCAGGAGGAAGCAACAGAGGCCAGACGGTTAAGGCCTTTATCTGCCTGTTCCCAAGAGAATGCAGTTAGTCTGGCAAAATTCTTGCATAAAGAGGAATCACAGTAAAGAAACTTCTTTGGCCTACTCCCAAGTTTTACTGGTTCCTTGCGCCTGACAGAGATCAAGCAGCATATATTTTTCCTGTTATGACATCACAATTGTTTCCACCAAGGATGCAGGATCTGTGACTCCCTGATATTCAACCCCATTGAATCAAGCTCACAATCTGCCACTGGTTTTATTTTATCAATCTGAATGCAACTGAAGACATGTCCAAATCTCCCAGAGATGATTTCTATACACGCTTATATTAAAACAAACCCCACTGTACTTAAGAAATTAAATCAACTGACATGAACAGGCTGGTTTGTCATGAATACAAATATGCCGACATACCTGGACTTTCTGGCTTTCCCTGGGCTTTAGAGGGATTGGTTTGATCAAGTTGGGATTGTGGTATAGAGCAGAAAAACTGGTCATTTGTTTTGGCTCGGAGCATGTTTTACACTGCAACACATACACAAAAGGTATAATTTTATTCAAAAAAGCATCTTCAGAAAATTTTATCTTCAAAAAAGATCTTGTTTCCTCTCAAGATCGATTGAACTGTAAATTGTGAAATTGGAAGGGACTGCAAACATCAAGTCCAACCCTCGAAAGATGGCTGTCCAGCCTCTTTAAAATCTCAAGAGATAGTGATTCTTAACAAACACCCTAATAAGGCTGCTTCATTGTTTCTACAGATTTTACTACCCGAACGTTGTTCTTATATTGAAACAAAAACTAGGTAGCTGCAGCTTGTAACCCATTATGATTAACACCAGTGGTGGGATTCAATTTTTTTTACTACCGGTTCTGTGGGCGTGGCTTGGTGGGCGTGGCATGGCTTGGTGGACGTGGCTTGGTGGGCATGGCAGGGGAAGGATACTGTAAAATCTCCATTCCCTTCCCACTCCAGGGGAAGGATATTGCAAAATCTACATTTCCTCCCGATCAGCTGGGACTTGGGAGGCAGAGAATAGATGGGATGGGGCTAGTCAGAATTTTTACTACTGGTTCTCCGAACTACTCAAAATTTCCGCTACCAATTCTCCAGAATGGTCAGAAACTGCTGAATACCACCTCTGATTAACACCATCACTGGAATCAAATATAGTTAAATTCAGAAGAGAAACTTCAACTGCCAGGTTGAAAAATGATCACGAGAATCAAGGATATTTGAAAGGAACATCATATCATTTTATAGGAAGAAACAGCACATGCAATCCATAACATAAATACAATGCTGATTTTATAAAATGTAATTTTATAAAATGTAATTTATTTAAATGTAAAAGATTTTATAAAGGTAATTTTGTATTCCTGATTATTATTGTATTCCTCAGTTTGCATGCAATGTACATGTAAAACAAACTAAGGACAAAGGAGCCATTTAAAGCAAGTCATAATGTTTGGACAGGTGTCATTTCAGGTTCCAGATGTTATTACTGGATCTTTACAGCTTCTGAAGATACATAAACATATGCTCTTCGACATAAGATTGTTAAGGCATCATTGATCCTTTAGCAAAACCTCTATACTGCTAGGAAACTTAAATTCAACTGACTTCAATTATATACAATCTGATATTAAAAGAGAAGGGAAAATGCAAAATTGTATACATTATAAAATCTGATAAGACTGTTACCTCAAAATTAAAAATTTCTCTATTCAATTCCAGGCAAATCAAAGAAGCTGAGCTTTGAGCAAAAATAAGTGACATTCTCATTTTCTCTTGAGATGATATTCCATACACAGTATGGGCCATCGCAAATGAAAATGGTTTTATCCTATATTTTAAGTCATGGAACATCAGATGGTAGAAAGATGCAGAAAAGAATTCAGAAGTTTTAGAAGTCTCACAATAGCAGAAACATAGAAAAATAACTCTTCAAATACTCAGGATTCAGAATCATACAGAAGGAATGCTGGTATAAGTTTGCATTCAGAGATCCAAAAGTTAAAATGAACTCTCATTACTGCAGCAATTTATTCTGCATCCAGGAAACTAAAATGGTGAGATTAAGAAGCTGAATATAAAATTGTTCCTGTGAGTGGCATCTGATAATGAAAAAAATGAAGGGGAAAAAAACAGATTAAAGGATGTACTGTAGATTCTGTGGGAGGTGCCTCTCAGTTATGGGAATAAAAGAAGCATAGACATATCAACAGATGGCCCAAACAAATCTCTATTTTCCAGAGATGCTTACAGCAGAGGAACAGAAAAGCAAACCTTGTTACTGGTCTACTACTTCATGCTGAGGTATCACTATTTTTAGGCCTTGCAAGTTTTTCGAGAATCATTATTCCCAAATTCCCTCATTATTTGACTTGACAAAAACTAAATCATTTTTTCAATAATGATTATCTATTCCTGAAAAAGAAGACACCTGGACTCTAAAATGAACAGAACGGCAGCCTAACAACTCTCAAAGGCACCTCTGATAGCTTATTAATTCCAATCATAAGACATTTTTTCGATGCAGAAATGGCCAGAGGCATAAGGGAGATATTGGCTTTATGCTAATAATCATCCCAAAGAACAGACTCCTAAACTCCTCAGACTTCCTTAACCTCATACATGAGAGGATGGAAAACTACAGCCACATGATTTTTCACAGAACAAAACCAATAGCACTGTCCGATATCTCAGAGGCTGACACAAAGAAGAGGGAGTCAAGCTATTCTCCAGAGCACCTGAGGGCAGGACAAGAAGCAATGGGTGGGAACTAATCAAGGAGAGAAGCAACTTAGAACTAAGGAGAAATTTCCTAACAATTAATTAGTGGAACAACCTGCCTCCAGAAGTTGTGAATGGTCCAACACCGGAAGTTTTTAAGAAGAGATTGGATAACTATTTGTCTGAAGTGGTGTAGGGTTTCCTGCCTAAGCAAGGAATTGGACTAAAAAACCTCCAAGGTCCCTTCCAACTCTCCTCTCCTCTCCTCTCCTCTCCTCTCCTCTCCTCTCCTCTCCTCTCCTCTCCTCTCCCATTCTATTATATTCCTAACAGCATGGTTTGTTATATGTCATGGAATTGTGATCTAACATGTGTGGAAAGCACCAAGATGGGTAAGACCATGGGTCAAACTCGATCGCGTCACGTGATGTATTAACACGTATGACATTTTTTGCCCCTTGCACAGCCGGGGTGGACGTGGCCTGTCCGTGACGCATCTGGACCACAGGCCACCAGTTTTGACAGGCCTGAGTAAGACTGTCTTAAGTCACTGCTTGAACATTTAGGATTGGTTTCTAAGGTGGAATAGCTAGTCCTCAACTTATGACCATAATGGAACCTGCCCATCACAGCTATAAGTCTTGATGGTTGTAAATCAAGATACCCATGTGACCAACCTTGTGGCAGCTGTTAAATAAACCAATGGTTTACTGTGAGCTGGTTTTGCCAAAAATCGGAAGTTAATGCTGGGTTTCGGCAAAACCATCGTAAAATGTGGTCCAGTGGGAAATTGCAAGGAGCTGTAAATGCAGGGTATCTGCCTAGTGCCTGATATGCGGTCATATTATTGGGGGACGTGGCCATTAGAATTGGGTAATAAATCCGGGGGCGGGGGGGGCATTGTAACTTGAAATTAATAGGCTTGAGGACCTTAAATGTTCATCAAGGCTGCACATAAAAATACCAAACTATATTAGGATTGGATTTGTTCTTTGTTTAACAAGCTCATCATAAGAACCTACCATATTCCAGAGCAAGTGTGCTGCATTGGACTAAAACCCAGCTTCCAGTCCATCCTCAGCCACTGAAGCTCATGGTATGGCTTTCGGTCGGTCGCTAACATTCACTCAGCTTACCTCACAGGTTTGTTGTGAGGAAATGCTGGAGGAGAGAGTGCTATTTATGCTACTTTGAGTTCTTAGAGGAAAAGATAAAAACCTAATAATTGCATAAACTTCATTTTATTGGCTAAAATCAAGGAAAGAAATAGAGATAGTCTGAGGTGGATGGATGTTTATTTATTGATCGAAGTACACTGTGTCCTTTTCTGCTCTTTCACTAGAAGTCATTGGAGAACATTAAATCATTAAGTGTCTGCTCAAAAGTGCAATAGAAAGTCAGTCCATCCATCCATCCATCCATCCATCCATCCATCCATCCATCCATCATTAAGAAAATGTATATGCTGCATTTCCCTAATAAAAACTCAGTAATTTTCTTATTTCTGTTCCCCGTGTTCTCTTCTTCCATCTCTCTCTCTCTCTTTCTCCCTCCCCCCCTCTCTCTCTCCACTCCCTCCCTCTCGGACAAGCTGACTACAACACATGGGATCTTTGCTCTCAAAATGATGAAATGAAAAAAATAACTATTTTGAGAAGCAAAGTACATTTGAAGCATGATGGCATTTGATGCAGAGGAAACTGTAAAATGTGTCACCTATTCTCGCCCTAATGCAAATTATCTTCAGCTTTGAGAGGACAGCTGTTCCTGCATCTCACTGCATTGCCGGAGATAAATTTCTCTGTGGCCTAATATTTCCTTGGCAACCAGTTATAATAAAGAAATTTAGGTGGAGAAGCTAAGCAGCAGAAATAGATTGACTTGTTCTTCAGATAAATTGTTTCCAAACAAGCGTCTTGAATGATATACAGCATACAATGAAAGGGAAAAGTCCTTGTGTATGTATGCTTTTTCCATATACTCTTCAGGATAAGGAGACAAACAGGTGTCTTTATACTTTATCTGCTGTTGCATATTGTCTCAGCAGATATCTTTCTTTAGACTATCTTTCTAGATTTTTAAAGTAGCCTTTTCAATAAGGGCTGCTCAAATTGATAATATGGTATATAGTTTAATATGAAAACCAACATCCTATTGTCCAAATCTTATTTCTGGCTCTCTTACTTGGAATCTGTATTCGGAATGAAATTAACTATTGATATTATTAGAACTGATTTCCTAGTAAAACTACCTGAACTTAAGCAAGCCACAGCTAAAGATAACAGCTTCAAAATCACTTTGATTCAAATGAATCCTTTCACATTAAGTATAACAACAAAGAACTATTTTCTTTGAACGAATTAATGAGTTTTCTTTGAAGGAATTAAAGAGTTCAAAACTTAACTTACAAATGGGGTACTAGAACCTGCTCCTCCAGGAAAACTCTGTCAAATTTTGATGACAGGTTCAAGTGCTGCTGGTAATTAAAAACTGACAGTAAATGGAAGGATAGGAAAAGCAGAGAAATACCCACAATTTGCCCACATGGACTTCTTTAATCATCTACCATGTTTCCCCGAAAATAAGACCCTGTCTTATATTTTTTTTGAACCCTGAAATAAGCGCTTGGCCTTATTGCCATGTTCTCAAAAGCCCGATTGGGCTTATTATCAGGAGATGTCTTATTTTGGGGGAAACAGGGTACATATTGTTTTCTATTGCTATTCCCATAGGGGTTTTTTTTCATGAGAGATGGCTGCTTGCCATTGATTCTTCAGAACAAATTACTGAGCAGAAATTAGAGGCTTTAATAGTCTTACTTGCTTCCCATTCATTTTTCTCTGCTCTCTCTTTTCAAAGCTCTCTGCCCCCCTTGTCTCCAGCCTCCTTTCTCTTCCCATTTTGTTTTCACTTCAATCTTCCCCAGCTCATTCTACAGCGTGTGGCCTGAATCACAAAGTCTGGATTCTCCAGTGACCAAAGGGGCAAGGGGTTGTAGCAAGTGGTGGGATTCAAATAATCTAACAACCGGTTCGTCCAGGGTCAGGTTGTCTGTCGTGGGAGGTGTCCATCCCCGTCCTCCAGCTCCGCCGCACATGAAGGACGAACCTCCAGCGACGGCCAAACGGACCCTGGGGGAACTGGTTGTTAAATTACCCCTCCATCCCACCCCCACTATCAAAGTGGATCTGGGCGCTGCGATAGAAAAACAGGAAACGGAGCAGCTGGCACAAGAGAAGGAGGAGGAGCAGGGAGAAGAAAGAGGGAAAGTGGCCTTCTCCTTCCCTCGCGCCCGCCGCTCCGTTGTGTTTCTCCATTGCAGCGCAGCGCCCAGGATCCACTTTGATAGCAGGATGGGTGGGTATAATTTAACAACCGGTTCACCCAAACCAGTGCGAACCGGCTGAATCCCACCAGTGGTTATAGCTTCTGCAAAGACACAGCTGTTGCTGAGGCAAAGAACTGCTAAAAGTGCAGGGTGCCTCAGGTGGGCAGGGGGCTGAATTCTCACAGTGCTTTGGAAATCTCATTCTCCAAATGTGCAAGGCTTGCAGGACGGTTGCAATCCAGTTTCAGGAAAGAAAGTCTGGTTGGAACCATGAACTGCCTTGGATAGGCCATGCAAGTATCTCAGCAGCAGGAAAAAAACACACACCTGAACACGAGTGGTGGCATGTGGTAGATCCTTGGGTGTATGGAGAAATGGGGCCAAAGGAAAGGCGTGAGGCAGTATTTTTCAGTGGCAGCAGTGACACTAGTCCTGAAGTCAAGGCCTTGAGGTGCTGGCAGCTGGCTGAGAGTGCTAAAGACTCTAGGCTTCTATTTTAGGCCCAGCCCTGATACTGCAGCTGACATAGCAGAATGCAGTACTGCAGGGCTAACTCACTGCTCACTCCAGGAATTCGATCCTGACCGGCTCAAGGTTGACTCAGCCTTCCATCCTTCTGAGGTTGGTAAAATGAGGACCGAGATTGTTGGGGGCAATATGCTGTCTCTGCTTAGAGAGAGTTGTAAAGCACTGTGAAGCGGTATATAAGTCTTGGAGCCATTGCTATTGCTATCACACTGTGCAGGATGGCCTACTCAAGAGAAAAAAACAGGGAGATGAGGAGAACTGAAGCGTCCATAAAGTTTTACGTGCGTGCAAGCTGCCACGCGCCCAAATTTTTGTCATGCGACTGTTGGGGATACTGCCATGGCCATAACTTTGGGTCCAGGTCGTAATGGCCCTTTGTTCAGTGCCATCGTGGTTTCAAATGGTTGCTGAATCAATAGTTGCAAGTTGAGGAATATGTACTTGCTAATGTGGCTTTCAGCAGCATTGACAAGTACCATGGTGGTCAGGCACAAAAAGTGATCCATAATTGCCTTTCCCAATTTTTATGCCGTATTTCTCAAAGGAAAAGATTGGCAGGAGAGATTCATTCCTCTGAAGCATCAGTTGCTCCTCATATCTGAATAATGTCCTAGAGCTTAATTGTTTTAGAGCAGCTCATCCCAACCTAAACCACTCTGCAAGGTGGTGGATTACAAGCCTTGGGAAATTTGGGGAGTTGCAATGCAATTTGGACATTTGCTTAAAGATGATACCTGTTAATACCTGGCTTAGATGCATAGTGTAAAACACTAGCTTGATTAATTAATTAGAGAAAAGAAGAAACTCTCGTGAGAGATAGCTGCAAACTAATGTAGCAGAAAAGGGCTACATAAAAAGAACGGATACATCAAACACATAAAAAAGAAAATATAATATTTTAAACAGCGGAAGCCTCACCTTTGTGTATTCATCTTTGGCTCTGGTGAGCATCTGTAAGATATCCATGTCTTTCCTGTCACCAGAGCCGAGGCTGACTGGTGAAATTCCTAAGCCAGATCCCTGTTGAGCTTTCAGTTGTTCTTGCCGAGTTAAACTGGAAACAGAAGGTAAAGTCAATAATGAATGAGAAAATGGGTTAATTTTTAATCACTTCAAATAATTTAGAAAACATTAAGAACACTTTTTAGGGTTGGTTGTTTTTTTTAAAAAAAACCCATCTTAAATAAAAAGCTAAAGTTTGGTTAAGGCTGATAATGTGATTTCTCCAATTTTATGCAACTGAGCTTTAAAAGACTCCAGTCTCCCCAACTCAGTCACAGCTCATTTTATGATAGCTGGAGGTTCTAAGCTGGTGAATAGATGCAAATAAATATTTAAGCACTAGTAAATGACCAATTTCCTGCCCCAGCTGCTTTATAATTACTTCAAAAAGCTGAAAATGTTAACACACAGTACATTGGTTGAACCATGGCATAACTTAACTAGGATGAAACATTGCTTTTCCAATGCACTAAATGTATTTACAATCATATAAATATTCCCTATCTAATCTTTTATTGAGCTACGTTTAACAATTAATAATGGCAGGATGGTTGGCTTCCAAACATAATTTATTAAGACGATGCAGTATATTTTGGGAAGGGGTGGTGGTGAAATGACTTTCTAACAAAAATTATTTTGTTATTCCTTTTAACCAACCTGTTACTTATGATTTATTATCATATAATATTCTTGATGGACAAAGAATTTATAAATATCACCTTCAACCACATTCTTGCTACAAAAATGTTGTGTCTGTGATACCTTCAAAGCCAACAAATTTCCATGAATTACAGACCACTTTGTCATATCTTGTTTGTGGCTGAGCCTGTAAGACATTTTAAGTGGGTGTGGCAACTGGATGCCACATTCCAAGCGTGGCCTTATCAAGGCCTTATATAGTGGTATCAACACTTCATGTGATTTTTTTTTTAAATTTGATTTATATGCCGCCCTTCTTCGGAAACTCAGGGTGGCTTACAATGCGCTAAGCAATAGCCTTCATCCTTTTGTATATTTATACAAAGTCAGCTTATTGCCCCCACAAACTGGGTCCTCAATTTACCTACCTTAGGAAGGATGGAAGGCTGAGTCAACCTTGAGCCTGGTGGGATTCGAACCTGCAGTAATTGCAGGCAGCTGGTCTTAATAACAGGGTGCTTTAGACCACTATACTACCAAGGCTCTTTTTCGGAGTTCAGACTCCGAACAAAAGCAAAGACATGATTTGAAGATCTCACAAACAGCAGAAGTACTGCTGAGTACAAAACTGGGATTTTTACAGCAGGGCACTGGAATCAACCGAGGATAAAGTAAAGACTGTCATAAGATGTATATATGAAATTCTACCTCTGTAAGGGGCCCCTAAATGGGAATTAAATAGAGCCAAGATCTATTCTGCATGAGTCTATTCCAGGGAACTTAGAATGTTTCTTGCTGCCTCGCGGCTTGATCTAATGGTGAAGAGGGCTCTCTGTAAGACACACTGGCAAAGGGGAAAGCAGAGAATGTAGTCTCATCGTCACTTGAGTCCTCCTTTTCTATAATAAGAATGATGGTCCAGAAGCTCAAACTTCTCTATCTCTAAAGGTGTTGGGTTCCTACCATAGAAAATTAGGAAAGCAGGTTTGTGTATGTGTGTGGGGGGGAAACAGTGTTCAGACATAAAGTAATACTTTAATTTAGGACATAAAGGTACCGGGTGGGAGGTGGGGGGGGAATCTATTATTAATGCATCCCAAATGCAAAATACATTAGTAGTTTTGTTATAAGCTGGTCAGTCTTTAAGGGAGGGCTATATTGCGATGCCCAAAGTACTGAATACAGTCCCTAGAGGTCTCTAAATTTTGCTGATGTATTGTATTTTGATAGAAGGAAACAATATATATGTATGTATGTCAGTGGTGAAATGTAAAATCTGTTACTACCGGTTCTGTGGGCGTGGCTTGGTGGTGGTGGGGGGTTAATTTAATTCTGTTTTAATGTATTTTAATATTTGTATTGTGTGTTTTTAATTTTGGCTGTTCACCGCCCCGAGTCCTTCGGGAGAGGGGGCGGTATAAAAATTTAATAAATAAATAAATAAATAAATAAATAAATAATATGACTGAGTGGGCGTGGTCAACTTTTTTTTTTTTTACTTTTAAAACCATTTTTTCTACAACCTCTTTGGCTGAAGAGGTTGTAAAGAAAACGCTTTTAAAGCATCTGATCATCCCAGCTGACTTGCCTGATCGGCAGAGGCTTTCTTTTTTTAAAAAAAGCCTCTGATGATCCCAGCTGAGCCGCACAATCATCAGAGGCTTTTTTTTTTTACGGCCAAAGAGGTTGTAGAAAAAATGCTTTTAAATTTTTTTAAAAAGCCTCTGATGATTGCGCGGCTCAGCTGGGCAATGGGGGGGGGGCAGGGATTTTTGCTACCGGTTCTCTGAACCACCCGCCTCCATCGCTACCGGATCGGGTGATCCGGTCCGAACCGGGAGCATTTCACCCGATGTATGTGTATATTTACATATGTACACACACACACACACACACACACACACACATATTTAATTTAAATTTAAATTTAATCATGCTTAATTTTATCTCTGTGCTACCCAAGCATGCTATTCTAAGCTTTCACATATTGAAAAAAGTTTCTGTTCATTGTTGGTGCCTGAAAAGAACCAACACAACCATTCCTTGGAACCTCTATTAGTTATGGCTCAAGACAGGTTTTTTTTCCCCCTGGCCACATACTTCGCCAGCTATGCAAATATCTGTTTCAGATGAATGTTGCCAGGGCAACCTCTTATGGATTGACAACCATTTAAGATCAGAAAGCAAAAAGACAAGAATGACAGTTCTAATAATAGAGACAAATAAGCAGGGGGCTCCCCCAAAGAGTTCTATTGGGCTGTGTTAATTTATTCATTCAGGCTTTGAAATCTGATATATGCAGTGAAGGCCAAAATTGCAAATGGCATGTAATTACTGAGGATATGAAATACAAAGCAGAGGAGATCCAGAAAGGATTTCCTCAAAGTGAGCAAAGGATGAGAAAATGGAACATGATCCTTAAACCCAAAAGGAATGTATATACAGGTATTGGCAAAAACAATGCAGGCCAAATTTGAACTGAGCATGATTAATCAAGCATGCTGAAGTACCGAAAACAACAATTTAAGATTAGAAATCAGGAAATATCATGGGAAAAGAACTACTGATATTACATTTAATTTACATAAATTTATTCTATGGCTTAATTTGTAATAGAATATATACCCCGTTTTACAAAAAGAATGTCATAGCAGTAAAGGTTTGAAAAGGGATAGCTGAAAACAACTTCATAGTACCGTGATGGTGAACCTATGGCACGCGTGCTACAGGTGGCACACGTAGCCATATCGGTGAGCATGCGAGTTCAGCTCCGGTGCACACGCACACGCCAGCCAGCTGATTTTTGGGCCTTCTGTGCCCACCAGAAGTAAGGAAACAGGCTGTTTCCTGCCTCCAGAGGGCCTCGGGGTGGGGAAGGCCCATTTATTTCGCTGTCCCCAGACTCCTAGAAAGGCTTTGGAGCTTGGGAACAGCAAAAAACGGGCCTTCCAGTCCCACCAGAAGTTGGCAAATGGGCCATTTTCGGCCTCTGGAGTGCCTCCGGAGGGGTGGGGGAGGCCATTTTTGCCCTCCCCAGACTCCTAGAGAGAAAAACGGTCCTACCGGGCCATCACGTGCCAGGACCGGGGGGGGGAACAGGGGGAGCGCGCACACATGCGCAGGGTGCAAAGAATTATGGGTGAGGGCACACACGTGCGCAAACCCACCCACCCCGCTCCTGGCACGTGATGGCAAAAAGGTTAGCCATCACTGTCATAGTACGTTCTGCAGGAGGGGAGTTTATGAATTTTATGAATTAAGGCAAAACGAGTTTGGCAAATACATGGTGGGGATGGCGCATGGCACCTGAAAAATAGTAATAGCACTTATAGACAGCTTCATAGTGCTTTACTCTCTAAACTAGCAGTTTAGAGTCAGCATACTGCTCCCAACAACCTGGTTCCTTATTTTACCAACTTCAGAAGAATGGCTGAGTCAACCTGAGCCCATCAGGATCGAACTCATTGCAGTAAGCAAGAGTCAGCCTGCAATACTGTATTCTAACCACTGTACCAATATGGAGAGGAGGAGGAGGAGGAGGAGGAGGAGGAGGAGGACGGAGGAGCAGCAGAATGTGAGATTGAATGGAGAGAGAGAGAGACAGAGAGAGAGACAGAGAGAGAGAGAGGAGAGAGAGAGAGAGAGAGAGAGAGGGAGAGAGAGAGTGTCTCTTGCTTACTCCCATAATAGGAGAATGTGAGGCCATCTAATCCAACTAGGAGCCAGTTCAACAACAGGCCAAAGAAACTATTTGACAGAGGTATTCAAAGTTGGCAGTTTTAAGACTTGTGGACTTCAACTCCCAGAATTCTCCAGCCAGCTGCTGGCTGGAGAATTCTGAGAGTTGAAGTCCACAAGTCTTAAAGCTGCCAAGTTTGAAGACCTCTGCTATTTGACATGAGACATATTGAACTCATTTACCACAAGATTATAGATGATTATTTGGCTGGTATGACTTGGGGGTTGCTTAGGAGAAACATTCATGGAGAACTGGCTCATTATAGCTATCTGAAACTACTATGGTCAGACAATCTCTCCTGCTGGATATCATGCCCTTAGGAAGTGGGAAATGACAGAACCTGTTTCCTTCATATATTTTAGTGGGTTTTCTGGAAGGTTCTTCTCTGTCAGCAAAAAGATGCTGAATCTTTGGTTAGAGCCTGCAGGGCTATCTGTGACTGTTTGTATATTGTACGGTTATCCATTATTTTAAATGCATTTTAAAAAGTGTATCCATATTAGAAGAATTAACACAAGGGACCTGATCTATTTGGAAAGAGGGAGCATCTCTGCGCAATAATATTTATTGCATTCCACTTAAGACTTACTCAGAAACCCATCTATAAATAAATAATATAATCCAACTATAAATACAAAGTATAATACACATACTTTTGAATTTTTATCAGAGCAAAGATCAACAGCTACTCCAACCATTAAAAATGAAATGCAAAAATCATTGTGTGCCAGGAATAATTTTTTCTACCGTGTTTCCCCAAAAATAAGACCCTGTCTTTTTTTTTTTTTTTAACCCTGAAATAAGCGCTTGGCCTTATTGCCATGTGCTCAAAAGCCCGATTGGGCTTATTATCAGGGGATGTCTTATTTTGGGGGAAACAGGGTACTCCAAGGCAACAAAATTAAACGATGCTTTTTATAATGCAATTGTATGTAGATTGATTCATGAGTAAGTGTCATGTTTTCAAAGAGACCCAAAGGTGCTTTTTCAAGAGGCAACTGGACTTCCTTTGTTTTTCCTTGAAGATGTTTCGTTTCTAATCCAAAGAAGCACTTTTGGGACCTGGATGACTGAGAATCTCTATAAACATTTTCAAAGGGACTTACTCCTGTGTAAGACCATAACTTTGGTTGATGTTCTGCTTTAATACGTTCGATGTCTCTATGTCAGCAATCTCAGTTTAAAAGAAGCTAAAAGTGTATTACAGTAACAGTGACATAACATTAAAAAAAAAAGATTACCATCGCCCCTCTACCCCCACCCCGCCAGTCTGTCTTTGCCAACTGGCACTTACTTTTTCATCAGCTCTGCAATTCTTTGGCATTCTTCCTTATCGTAAAACCAAATTCCATAAATGGACACTGTAAACGCACATCAAACACAAATGATGAACAACAGAGCCTCATGTACACCAGCTGCCCTTTTTGGCATTAGCAAGAATCAATGAATGTTGCTTGCAGAGGAGGTTCTAAAGCTTTAAAAATAAAACTATAAAATTCAAACAGTTGCATTTTAGTTTCTATTCTACTACTCCATGTAACACTTATTTTACATGATGTAAACGTGCATTCACAACATTTCTAGCAACCAGACCAAGTTGACTGGGTGAAAGTCTCCCACTTTGCTCTTCACAATGAACCGTTATCTTTATAGTAATCGTCTTTCACAGTTCCAGAACACTCTCAGCTAACCTGCTTTGAAAACTATTCTGTTAGGAAAAATGACTAGACTTCATCCATGAATCTCGTCCCTCCATCATACTCTGCCTCGGTTATGTTTCTTCCTCTGTTTCTGAAACCCATCATAGTACTTACCGTACTCTATGTCCCCATTATTTTATTTTTCAATTAAAAAGGGGAAGCGACCATTTTGCAAAATGACACTATGAAGCATAATCTTTATTCCTTAAAATGATCCTAGGATCCATACAGACCCCAAAGCAGGCATGTCAAACTCAATTTCATTGAGGGCCGCATCAAGGTTGTGTTTGACCTTGGGGGGCTGGGTGTGGCCAGGGTGGGCGTGGCCAGCACAACATCACTCATGTCGGGGGTGCCTGTGGTGGCCCAAGCACTCTGCCAGCGAAAACGGGCTCCCGAGCTCCTGCAGTCCTCTGCTAGTGAAAACGGAGCTCGGGAGGGGTATGGTCGGCCCTCCCGAGCTCAATTTTCGCTGGCAGAAGCACCGCGGGCCAGTCCTTCGCTGTTTCCAGGGCGGTCCCGTGGGCCAGATCCAAGTACCCCATGGGCCAGATCCAGCCCCCAGGCCTTGAGTTTGACACCCCTGCCCTAAAGGCTTTGCTACAAAAGTGAAATAATAGGGCCCAAGGTTATGTTTTAAAAATATATCCACCTGCACAGAAGAGAAAAAAGATCCTGAAATTTCTATGTGCTTCCCGTTAAATGAGTTCCACTGTTATTGTTCCATTTTTTAAAACCTTTCAAACTCCATGTTCACTCCATTATTAACAGTTATATTACTCAAGCTCTACAAATCTCAGCTTCGTAGTTGATCTAATAAGAGACCAATATACGTTACATCAACAATTAGAAAAACTCAGCAGGATCAGGCTAAAATGTCCCATATATTTGTACATCTAGTCCTCGACTTAGAACCACAACTGAGTCCAAAATTTCCATTACTAAGCAAGACAGTTGTTAAGTAAGTTTTGCCCCATTTCACAACCTATCTTGCCACAGTGATCAAGTGAATCATTGCAGTTGTTAAGTTAGTAACACGGTTGTTAAGTGAATCTGGCTTCCCCATGGACTTTGCTTGTCAAAAGATCGCAAAAGCTGATCACATGACCCCAGGACACTGCAACTGTCATAAATACATGCCAGTTGCCAAGGGTCAGAATGTCAATCAGAGTGCAATTGAATGTCAATTGGAGTGCAAACTAGCAGTTCAAAAGCATGTCATGTGCAAGTAGATAAATAGGTGCTACTTTGGTGGGAAGATGGTGCTTTGTGGCGGATGTCAGATCCCTGCCAGCACTGGACCTTCCTGGATGTGACACTCGTTTGCGAGTGGAGAGAGAAAGTTTCGGATGACACTGCAGGATGTCGTTCTTTCTTGCGCAAGTGTGAACTGAATGGGTAGCAGTCTTAAGGCAGCCAAATAAGAACCCTATATTAGCACTGTAGTCTCCTGGACAATGCAACATTGCCGATAGATAGATAGATAGATAGATAGATAGATAGATAGATAGACAGACAGACAGACAGACAGACAGACAGACAGACAGACAGACAAAGGCAAAGGTTCCCCTCACACAAATGTGCTAGTCATTCCCAACTCTAGGGGGCGACGCTCATCTCCGTTTCAAAGCCGAAGAGTCAGCGCTATCCGAAGATGTCCCCGTGGTCATGTGACCAGCCAAAGGCGCACGGAATGCTATGGTTTGCCTCCTCCTGCCATCTCCAAACTTCTTTATCCTCTGCCGAATTTACCTCCTCAGTATTTCCCAGTGTTTCCCTAACTTCCCCATCCTCTTCCATCCTCACTGCCTTACCCCACTTCATTTGACACTTCCCAGCCTGTCCATCTTCTCCATCTCTCCCATACTTCCTTCTGCAATCCTGTCAGCTCACCTATATACCGTATTTTTCGGAGTATAAGACGCACCTACCTTTTTTGGTGAGGAAAAGAAGAAAAAGAAATCTGCCTCTGCCTCTGAGCAATTTTGTCTCATTGCAGCAAACAGCAAACAGCCTGCTTTACTTTCATTTTTGTTTTCAGCATAGCTTGATTATCACAAAGAAAAAAAAATCTGCTGCAGCAATTTACCTCCTTGCAGCAAGCAGCAGAGCCCTGCACTGAGAGCAAATCAGCTGAGAGTCGGGAGGCCGATCCAATCAATTTGTGCTAATTAGGCTGTGCTGAAACTGAAAGGAGCTGTTTTTTCTTGCTGTTTGCTTGCAAGGAGGTAACTGCTGGGAGGCAGAAGCCAAAGGGTGGGGGCCAGTGGGTGGGCGGGGCTATATTCGGTGTATAAGATTCACCTAAATTTTCACCCCCTTTTGGGGGGGGGGGAAAGGTGCATCTTATTCTCCGAAAAATACGGTACTTAAGACTGCAAGAGGAAAGTATTTTGCTTGAAAAAATAATTGTGTTTTTCTTTGGTTGAGGATTCTTTGATACAGCAGCTATAAACAAACAACAAAAGCTCTGTATCTTTTACTTAAAAAAAAGAAATTAAGTAATAAGAGAAAAAAAATATCCCTGACTATGCAATGACTTTAACCATGGATCCATGCAGTTTTTTTGACAACACTACAGAAGTGTTTTGTCCTGGTCTTCTAATTTTTGTTGTTTTTTGTTTGTTTAGTCTACAGTCCTGGGAATCCCCAGTGATCTGTCTTCCAAGTATCAACTACACCCAATCTTGCTTAGTTTGTGACTCCAAAGTTGGCTCAAATTCTAGTACTTGCTGGGGAAAAAAACCACTATGCTTTTTAAAATATACAGTTCTTTCTAATCAGTTGAAGGAACTATGAAACAACTGCTCCTGCCGAAGAAAAAAAAAAACTCCAGCTACTTCTTTTGGGGAGGACGAGGTAGAGTTTTCCTATTATAACTTCTTCCAGATAAAAGAAAATAAAATAATTATAAAATACATAAATTAAATAACAAAAGAAATAAAAAGTGGTTCCACTAATTCTAGGGCTGTATTTATTTTATTTTACTTTATTTTATTTTATCAAACTTATTAACTGCCCATCAGCCACACTGAGGGGCTCTGTACTGCCCTACAGTAGTTTAGTTTAGTTTAGTTTAGTTTAGTTTAGTTTAGTTTAGTTTAGTTTAGTTTAGTTTAGTTTAGTTTAGTATTAGGATCAGGATCAGGATCAGGATCAGGATCAGGATCAGGATCAGGATCAGGATCAGTTTCTAGAACATAAACTACCATATTTTTCGGAGTATAAGACACACGTTTTTCCCTCCTAAAAGAGGCTGAAAATTTGAGTGTGTCTTATACTCCAAATGTAGCTTTTTCAAAGCTTTTTTTCAGCCCTAATGAAGCGCTAGTGAGTGAAGTGATCTCCACTTCTCTGCTTTGCCTGCTCCCTCCAACTCTGAAGCTTTTTTTCAGCCCTAAGGAGGCGCTAGCAAGTGAAACGATCTCTGTGCTTTATCTGCTTTTCTCATTGCTTCTCTCTCCAAAGATCGGTTGTGCTTTAGAAGCTGTTTTTTATTCCCAAGCAGGGGATAAAATCCAGCAAACTAATGTGCTGAAGCTAACTAAGGATGCTAGCCAGATGAATACCTAGTAGGCAGATTTTTTTTTTTTTTGCCCTATTTTCCTCTCCAAAAACTAAGCTGCGTCTTATACTCCGGTGCGTCTTATACTCCAAAAAATACAGTATATCTTTTCAGAGATCTCTTCCATTGCTGATATACCTTTATAAAAAATACTTTTTTCATAGAAGATTTAAAAAGTGGCTGATTTATTTTAAAAAAAAGATATTAATTAGAATTTTGCCAACGGATAATTGACATCAAGCTTCCTTTCTTATCCATGTGAGGCAGAAGTATAATTTGAGGAACATCAAATGCACCTGTAAATATATACCAAATTAGAGGACAAGTCTATGAACACAACAAACAGGGGAGCGTATCATTGCTTTTTCGCAATGGCCAGATATAAATATTGAATTGACGATGTAGTTTGGCTTTGGCCTAGAATGCTATTTGAATCAACTACTGTGACCTATCTATTATGATTTGTTGCTTAGCTTGCTGTGCAAACTATAAAGTAATTATAGTTCATTCAATAAATCATGGATAAATAAACCTTGGTTCTAGCCAACATATGAGTTCAGTCGCCATATGGAAAAGCAGACGTGATGTTTCTGCATGAGCTGATCAAGTCTATGCTAACAGAAACATCTGCTAGTTGTGTTCTTTTTGAATACAAAGATGGGGGATATAGGAAAAATCGTTCATTGTTATTTATAAGGTCCTTGGGAAATCCAAGAATAAGCTTATTTCTATAAGAAATGTTTCTAATAAGAAATGCTTATTACGTATTTCCCTATAACTTTTTCCAATAATGTTAAAGCCACACAAGGTATGAATCAATCCCTTTCTATTTATCATAACATAAATCAAGCCATCCAATTGCTTGGGCTACAGATCTAAAATACTGAAAAAAATGGACTCTCTTAAAATAGAACTATATCTAAAGGATGCTATTAAAGCAAGTCATATCTGGAACAAACAATACGCTACCCATCAACATAGGTCTAAAGGGAAGAAGAAAAATCGACCATATTGTATTCACAGGAGGGACTCTTGCACCTAATAAAGCAGACAAAGCAAAAACATTTTGCCAGGAGCGAGAACAAGCTTATTCCATATTCAGACAAGCAGGAAAACATAAACCAGAATCCACTTACGTGAGTTGGAGAAACAGCGTGACACTTGTTTCTCAAGTGGCTGATCTTCCTTCTATTTTATTTATTTATTAAACAAATAAATCTTCCCTTTGGCCAGAACAGGATACTAGTTTACAGATGAACTCTCCATCTTTCATCTCCTGTTAAGAATTCATTACTAATACAGGTAATGGCAATAGCATTTAGATTTATATACCGTTTTACAGTGCTTTACAGCCCTTTCTAAAGAGTTTACAGAGTCAGCATATTGTTTGCTCCCAACAATTTGGGTCCTCATTTTACCCATCTCGGAAGGATGGAAGGCTGAGTCAACCTTCAGCCTGGTGAGATTTGAACCCTCGAGTTACAACCATAATGGAGACTACCCATTACAATAAAAAGTTGGGAGGGTGTTAACTGAACCACCTCACTTAACAAGTCCCTATCCCTACTACCCTCAATACATTTGTTAAACAAATGTGCGGGTCATTCAGTAGAATATGAGGTGCCTCAGGGGTAGTAGAGTCTCTAACCCAGGCACAAGCCCACCTACCTCCAGCCTCCAAGGCCTTCCCCAACCCGAGATACCCCATGTTCCGCTTCCCACACCTTGCGGTCTCCAAAGCCGCTTGGGCCTCCTCCCCGCCTCTCCAACCACCATCACCATCATCGATTGCTCATCTACCTTTTGAAGTCTCCAGAAGATTGGGGTGCAGAAGAAGGACAAGCCACTCCATTGCTGGGCCACATGGCAGAATTCCACAAGCAGTCGTCTTTTTTCTGAGATGCTGGCAAAGCTCTTGGGTTTTCCTTTCCTTGCTAGTCACCAGCCTTCCCACCCCTCAGTGATGGCTGCTGGTGGAATTCTGCTATGTGGCCCAGTAATGGAGCTCTGGAGAGCTTCAAAAGGTAGGTAAGCAATCGGTGACGGGTGGAGAGGAGTGGAGTGGCAAAGCAGACTCAGTGCCTAGGGGACCCAACAGGCAGGGTGGATAAAAATCAATGATTTTTTTTTAAAAAATCAAAAAAATCTGATTTTTTTGATTTAAATCGGATTTTTTTGATTTTTATCGAATTTATTTTAATAAAAAACTTTTGGGGTAAAAATCTATCGTAAGATAGTTTTCTATTTAAGATACATAAATAATTTAGTTTATTCAGCATGAAATGGAGCTTAGTTATGTAGCATGAGGCTGTATATTCTGCAACACTGGGACTATTGGTGAGTCAACAGTGGGTCAAAGGAGTAGCAGAGATGACAGTTACTCTTTAAAAAATTATGATTTAAATCGAGTTGATTTAAATCAAGCCTTTTTACTAGAGATTTAAATCATGATTTAAATTGTGATTTAAATCAACTTGATTTAAATCAAATCCACCCTGCCAACAGGGCAGGATGGTGAAGAAATAGAAAGGGGGGGAGGGGACATGTTGCAGCATCTCTGCAGTCGGTTACAAGGATGAATAACCGCAGAAGTGCTGCGACAGACCTAACTTTGGGACTGGGTCATAAGTAACTTTGGGGGGTTGGCATAATTTTGAACCATTGCTAAACGACCTGTTGTAACCTGAGAACTATATGTACTGCATGTAAAAAGTAACCCTTCCATGTTTTCGCATCTCCTTAAGAAGCTCAAATATATCAGTGGGACACATCTTCTCCTGTTTTACTTGATGAAGAGCCTTATTGTTTTGCAATGCACTTGCCCAAACTTAGGTGTAGTTGCATATTTTCTAATGGGTGCCAAATACCACTTAACATACTTCACATTCTGGATCCAAAAAGAAAGACTTAAAACAGAGCCACGAAACAAGTCAAGTCCATCTTGCCCAAATATAACCAGATATAGATTAGAAATCTCCCTATATAATCAGGAAATCTGTGGTGGATATGTGGCTGTAAGTAAAGTAAATACACAGCTACAAAAGTATGACTGACCAGTGGTGGTATTCAGCTAGTTCTATCCGGTCCTGGCGAACTGGTAGCGGCGGCTGCGGGAGGCTCCGCCCACCCGCCCGTACGTCATCACGTCCCATTTTTGATGCTCTGCGCATGTGCAGAAGGTCCTGTGCATGCGCAAACGTGTTGTGTGTGAGCAAAGCGCGCGTGCGCGCTTACATTTACAAACCGGTAGCGAAGGTAAGTGAATACCACCTCTGGCACTGACTTAATAATGCTGCACTGTGGCTTCTTCTCCTTGGTGAAAAGACCATTGATCGATATATCCCAAGATCACGGGCTCAGAAGAGCAAAGTGGTCCTTTAAATTTAAAGGTCCCTTAAATTCTGTTCTCAAAAACAGAAACAAGGGGAATTTCAAAGAAAGCCCAGAGGCCTGTTAGGATATACCCGTGATGGCAAACCTATGGCATACGTGACACAGTTGGCACATTGGGGCCATGGAGCTCATGTGCCCACAGATATGGCACTTGGAGCCATATCTGTGGGCACATGAGGGTTGCCCTAGCTCAGCTCCAGCGCGCATGCATGCACCGGCCAGCTGATTTTGGGGCCTTCCGGACCCACTGGAAGTCGGGAAACGGGCTGTTTCCGACCTCCAAAGGGCCCCCGGGGGAGTGGGGGAAGCCGTTTTCCCCCCTCCCCAGGTTCCATGAAAGCCTCTGGAGCCTGGGGAGGGCAAAAAACAGGCCTACTGGGCTCACCGGTAACCTTTTTGCCGTCGCATGCCAAAAGTGGGGGTACTGGGGGGGGCTCACGCATGCACAGGAGGGCATGGGGGATTGAATTATGGGTGTGGGCATACGCATGCGCAACTCCCCCCATTCCCCCCGCTTTTGGCATGCGATGGCAAAAAGGTTAGCCATCACTGGGATATACAATTAGAAAGAATATTTTACAAGAAGACTCTCTCTCTCTCTCTCTCTCTCTCTCTCTCTCTCTCTCTCTCTCTCTCTCTCTCTCGTCTGGAGGAGACGAGATACACTTGCATTCATCAATCTAGGAAGCTTTAAAATAAAGCAAAGGCCATGTTGGCCATTGCATGATTTATGTTCCCAAGAAACAAAACAACTGAGCCTCTTTACCATCTCCTGAGCTCAGTCTGTGAAGGCACTTGCAACCTCCAGATAATTTCACTAGAAAGGTTGCATCATGACAAAATGGACTGCATGCCTTTCCTTTTAAGGGGATGCTATCCTTCACTTATTTTTTTAATTGCTGGAAAATATCTGAAGGCGCTGCCCTGGAACAAACCCTTTATATCAAGGCATATATGTAAAAGGATCAGGAAATGCCCCTGCATGTTCTGCATTGCATATTTGACTCAATAAGTTCCCTCATCTTACGTCATAACTCAATCGCTCTGGTTCCGATATCTTTCTATACAACGTACGGCTAGGGGGAAAATATGTTCTCTTACTAGGCGAAACCCAGAAAACCCAAAAACTCTTATCTTCAAAAAACAAGGCTGTGTTATCAGAAACTGCCACGGTGGTGATGATGTATGACAACCAGAGGCCTCCATGACTCAGGGAGGTGATGAACTGACAGGCAGATGGAGTCCATTAACTCCACTTCTCAATATAAGTTTTCCTGTAAAACTAACCGAAGGAGAAAGGGACTGCAAGCAACCATAAGACACAGGCTTTAAAGAACAGTCTGGAAGGAAAACCTAAAAAGAAAAAGGAAAAAAAAACATGCACAGAATTTTACTTAAAGTGCCTTCCTAATAGTATTTGGGGGAGGAGGAGCATTAACCCAATTTGGCTATTATCACATATTTTGTGGCAATTTGACTACTTTGACCAGATAGTTTTTTTTTTTTTTTTGCATAGCGTTAAGTTAGAGAACCGTTCCTGCTATTTATCTGTTTTTATCTATCTGGATTGTGAATTCAGAAGAAGATGTTTCAGACCCTCGTAAGGAAAGCAACCTCAGCATATCGTCCACTACCTACACATCAGCCAGGGGAACCTGGAGTGAAATATGCAGGCAAGATGGTTCATGAAACTCAACTCAGCTGCTTCTATATTCCACCTGGAGGTAAGGATTCACAGTAATGTGTTCTACAAAAATAAAAATTCTTACTTGATGGTGGTATATTTGGTTCAAATTCAAATACGCATGTATTTTATGACAGATACAGGTATAAACGTAATTATAATTTTGGGGTAGTGAAGAGCCATGTTTAGAGTTCAGATTATATATTTTCTAATAGTTGTCTTCAAAGCAATCCAGGCTCAGCAAGCCAAAATATTAATTTTAATATGAAAGCTCTTCTATCCAGAGAAGATTCTACAGTGAATTTGCGAGGGGAATATGAAAATAAATTATAGATTTTACAATATTATAGTAAAAGAGTTATACTGCTATATATCAAAATAAAGAATTGCTTTGCACTGACTAATATACTTGGGATTAGAATGTACAGGCTATAATCTAATTCAAAAGAGGTGATTTATACATTTTAAGATTAAAAATTTCATGTACATCAATTCCATGTACAGTTTTGTTCTTATTTTTTCTGCAGAAAAAAAAATATCTGGCTATTCTTTTGAAGCTTGTCATTTCTCCAAACCCTTCCCATTTATTCTTTTTTAAATTTAAAATTGCAATTTGTGCCTTGTGACTTAAAACATAATAACAGCCTAAGGAATGGCAGCCGTGTCTTTTAAAGATGTAAGAAAAGATTGATTTTCAAATATTACAGTTTTTCTTTTCATATTTCAATAGTATTTAGTAGGTAAAGTCACACCAAATTTTGACTGATTTTTATCTTGTTGCATAAAATCACTTTTGCCTGTAAGGATTCAATGGCAGAATAGAACACAAATAGAAAGACATTTGAAATATCCTTCTTAAATATAAAGCGGTATTCCAACTTCTACTAATGTCTGCTTAATGTGGTCTATCTTATCTTTAAGAAATGTCTAGAATTCTCCCACCTAGTAGTATATTCCAACACCAACGCCACAATCCCTCAAATTTTCAAACAAACTGAAATGTTACCTATGTGCTGAATTTCATGAAGGGGAAACACTTTTAAATGCATTAATTGCTCGTATGAATCTCTCTCACATCTTTAAAAAGCTAAACGAAATAAAATTCCATCACATAATCTTTCGCATGGATTAGAAACTCTACAATGAAGCTGGAAAAAGTACCCAATGCAAAACTGGCGCTAACTGCTGACAGTCTGCATACTTTTGTTATCTTAGGCTCTTGAATTCATCTCTTCTCACATGGCAGAGTTTTACTCTGATACAGTATTAAGCATGAAGTTGTAGACTAAAACCTCTACATCTGAATTAGGCATAAACTCACATGTTGTCGAGGTAACAGTTTACATACATACATACATACATATGTGTGTGTATGTGTAAGTATATGTATGTATGTATGTATGTGTATGTATATGTATATGCATGTGTGTATATGTATATATGTGTGTGTGTGTATATATATATATATATATATATATATATATATATATATATATATATATATATATATGTAGGTCTTTGGTTATTCGGGTCTTCTCCCACGTAAAATTGGAAGTGTCTTGGCGACGTTTCGACGAAGTCTCATTCGTCATCTTCAGGCTGGTGTTCTCGGCTTCGTGCTTCCAGGAGCAATGCTCCTGGAAGCACGAAGCCGAGAACACCAGCCTGAAGATGACGAATGAGACTTCGTCGAAACGTCGCCAAGACACTTCCAATTTTACGTGGGAGAAGACCCGAATAACCAAAGACCTACATACAAACACCCGCGAAAACCTGAGAAAACAAATATATATATATATATATACACACACACACACACATATATATACACATATATATATACATACATATATATATATATATATATCCTCAGCCGGGTATTTTCCTACGTAAACCAAGATTTTCAAATGCTGCCATAGTTCAGTGAAATCACAATTCACTAGTTCTAGGCTTTTCCAGACAGCTGTCTGGAAAAGCCTAGAACTAGTGAATTGTGATTTCACAGAGCTATGGCAGCATTTGAAAATCTTGGTTTATGTAGGAAAATACCCGGCTGAGGAGAAATACACATAAAGGGCCTACGATAAGAGAAGAAAACATATATATATACACACATACATACAGTGGTGGGATTCAAGTAATTTAACAACCGGTTCTTTGCCCTAATGATTTCTTCCAACAACCAGTTTGCCAAACTGTTCAGAAAGTTAACAGCCGGTTCTCCCGAAATGGTGAGAACTGGCTGAATCCCACCACTGCATAATGTTTCCCCGAAGACATCCTCTGATAATAAGCCCAATCGGGCTTTTCAGCGCATGTCCTAAAATAAGCCTTCCCCCGAAAATAAGCCGTTCCTCAAAATATTCAAACGCAGAGCTGGAAATCAGATAAAACAGCAAGAGGAGCCCAATCTTGTTCCACGAGCCCCAAAATAGTAAGACCTCCCCAAAAATAAGGCCAAGCGCTTATTTCGGGGTTCAAAGAAATATAAGACAGGGTCCTATCTATCTATCTATCTATCTATCTATCTATCTATCTATCTATCTATCTATGGAAGAGAAATAAAGGAAACAAAACATCGGTTGGTTTGATATTTTGGTCACTATATACAAAACTGCTGAGACTAGTTAATCTATCATGTTTGCGGTGACACATAGCAGTTCTTTAAGATGTCAAGAAGGCAGGTTTTCCCTTACAGTACCTGGATTTTTAAAATCCTAGATGGTGTCACTGACCTTGAGATTTTGGAGGGGGAAAGTTTGAGTTCTAGTCTTGAGCAGGAACACCTATAATTGCCGCAGTTGAAGAGTATTACAAGTAGTCCTCAACTTAAAACAGTTCATTTAGTGGCTGTTTAAAATTACAGCGGCACTAAAAAAAAAAACTGCACACTGCAGCACCCCCATGGTCATGTGATAATTCAGGCACCCTAATCCTAATCACTTGACAACTGGTTCATATTTATGACGGTTGCAGTGTCCTAGGGTCATGTGATCCGCTTTTGTGACTGCTTGCAACTTCAATTCTCAGAATTCAAAACTAGCCATTAAAAATCTAATAATAATACACATATGTACATGCTCTCTAAATATCAAGAAACTACAATTCTCACCAGACTTAGCTAGCACAGCCAATAGTGATTGATGGGTTTTAATCCAAAATCACGAGGTCTGTGTAATGCCAACTCCTAATTTACATCACATATTTCCAATGAATAATCCACCTACTTTTTAAAATTACTTATTTCTAAAAATTTATTTAAAATACCACGTTCTCGTTTTATAATATAAAGAAAGGTTAACCAGCATTAAAATGCAGACAGAATGTTAGTCAAAATTATACATAACAGAAATATAGTTCATAGAATTTAAGTACTAGCCTATTTAAGGGCATAAAAAGGTAATTTTCTTACAGTAAGCAATAATTTTGCTTCCCAGCTACAGTTAGCTAGACCAAGAAAATAGCTATTATTGAGTTTATTTGTACTTACAGATGAAGTGAAGCTATTTTTTGAATAAACATTTTGAACTGGAATAGGGAAAATGTTCACTGAAGGAAAACAGCAAACAATATATTCTAAGTGATTAACAGTAAAAGTAAACAAGATTGCTTTCAGAAGATTATATCTTAGCATATTAAACGGAGATATTTGTCAAGCTCTTTGTCTATATAAACAGCTCTTTCATAACATGAGAAAATAAAACAAAAAACCCTTAATTACTTTCTTTTTACAATCTTTTAACAATCTTTTTGTTTTATTGGACCCAGCTAGGACAGCAATACCTTAGCTGACCTTGACTGATCTTGAAAATCTAGAAGTATTATTACTTGGATGAGGGACCACCAGTCCTAAATATATATTTACTTAATATATATTTAGGAGTAGAAAATCTGTGAAGAAAAAATATTTGTAAAGTCCTTGATGTTCTCTGGCCTTGGTTGTTTGCTTGCAGATGTTGCATTCCCCAAGTAGGTAACATCAGATTTGCTCTCTGTGTATATATATAAACACTGCCCTGCCAGTGGTGATGGTGCTTGGTTTTCTTTTGGATAGATCCTTGATGAAGGAATTGTTTTTTGCTGGATTGTTTGGCTGGTGTTAATCCCTGCTTATTTGGATGTTTGCTGCACCAAGTATTCCACAATTCAGTTCTCACTACATATATATTTTTCTCCTATTGAAACATTAGTCACCTAAAGGTAAAGGTAAAGGTTCCCCTCACACATATGTGCTAGTCATTCTCGACTCTAGGGGGCGGTGCTCATCTCCGTTTCAAAGCCGAAGAGCAGCACTGTCCGAAGACGTCTCCGTGGTCATGTGGCCAGCATGACTAAACGCCAAAGGTGCACGGAACGCTGTTACCTTCCCACCAAAGGTGGCCCCTATTTTTCTACTTGTATTTTTTACGTGCTTTCGAACTGCTAGGTTGGCAGAAGCTGGGAGAAGTAACGGGAGCTCACCCCATTATGCGGCACTAGGGATTCGAACCGCTGAACTGCCGACCTTTCGATCGACAAGCTCAGCGTCTTAGCCACTGAGTCACCACACAATTTAATTTTTCTCAACTTCTTCAAGAGTTGATATGCTCAAAAGTGTTCAAAAGTGTTAGGGGTCCTCTTCCATAAAATTCCTTAAAACAGGAGGCTTTCCATGTATTACTAAAATGAACTCCAGTGCCATTTGTCTTTTAAACACCTTTGGGAGGGAGAATCTGGAGGAGAGACTGACACGCATACAGGATGTCCTTGACTTACAATCATTTGTTTAGTGAGTTACAATCATTTGTTCAAAGTTAAACGGCACTGAAAAGTGACTTATAACCGTTTTTCACATTTACGACCATTGCAGCATTCTGTGGTCAGTGATTGCCATTTGGATGCTTGGCAATTGGTTCCTACTTATGACGGTTGCAATGTCCAGGGGTCATGTGATCATCTTTTGTGACTTCTGACAAGCAAAGTCAATGGGGAAAGTCTGATTTAACAACTGTGTTACTAACGTAACAACTTCAGTGATTCACTTAACAACTGTGGTAAGACAGTTCATAAAATAAGGCAAAGCTCACTTAACTGCCTTGCTTAGCAACAGAAATTTTGGGCTCAATTGCGGCCATAAATCGAGGATTACCTGTATCTCCTTGCCTGTTTTCCAGTTACCTTTTCTAACAGCAGCTTTCTTAATCTGTGTGCCACCCTGGAAACAGCAAAGGACTGGCCGCAGGTGGCCCTCCCGAGCTCCGTTTTTGCTGGCAGAGGGTTGTGGGAGGCTGGCGCACCTGAAAATGGAGTCGAGAGCCCGATTTTGCTCAGGCCACCAGAGGCACCCCCGACACAAGTGACGTTGAGCTGGCCACCCACCCCAGTCTCCCAGGTCAAACACAACCCTGATGCAGCCCTCAATGAAATCAAGTTTGACACTCCTTGTATAGACTATTAATACCTAGTTTACAAGTCCACTTTTTCCTTAATATAATTACTTTCATAATCAGAAGGAGATGAATGCAAGTCAGCCATTCTTCAGGACAATTTACCCTCCTAAATTTTACATCGTTCGTCTAATCCAGAATTTCGGAGAACTGACTGACAGAACTGAGCCTACTTGCTTGAGCACCTCGTTTACATTCTATTTTGGAATCTTGCTAAAGAACTATAGAAAACATACAGTGTAATTATTAGCAATATTTAAAATACTTTCTTAACGGTTGTTTGCAGAAATTTGCCCTATTCTGTGAAATAGGGCTTATTTATTATGCGGCTGTAGGGGACTGCAAAGTGCAGTCTAAGAAGGAAAAAAAAAAACTTTACGATTTTCTTATTCACAATCTCTTCTACGAGGTACTGAAATGTGCTCCTTGATAAACTACTGAAACATGCTTTTCTAAATAGATGAGATTGTTTAGAAGCAGTGTATAAGAAAGCCATTTTATATAACAGTTCATTTTGCTCATGTGTTAGTAAATTACTCACATTTAGCATTTCTGTAGAGTAGAAAAGGATCCTGCAACTGGAAATCCAAATCTTTTGTTATGGGTTCTGTCCGATTTTCCATGCTCAGCCTATTCATAATGGTAAATCCATACTTGGGTGAAGCTGATCTGAAAATTACCAATATTGAAACCATCAACTATCTACTAAAAATAATTCAATTATAGTATGACAATATAATATTGCTTAAAAGCATTGTAAGCCGCCCTGAGTCTCCGGAGAAGGGCGGCATATAAATCAAACTAATAAATAAATAAATAATAAATGACAAATATTTTCAAAAGTACTGTACCAACACTTTTATAATCAGCAATTTTTGAGAGTTCGAGGAAATTATTATTCTCTCAAAAATTTAACTTTGACGAAGACTTACTGCCTCAAGTATCAGTACTTGAGAGGCAATCAAAGAGATGAAGGGGTTGACTTATTCTTCATAGCATCCGAAGGCAGGACAAGAAGCAATGAGTGGAAGCTCATTAAAGAGAGATTCTACCTGGAACGAAGGAGACATTTAGAATAAAGAGCAATTAATCAATGGAACAGCTTGCTTCTCAGAGTTGGTCATGTTTCCTGTCTGGCTTATCTGGGAAGGCTGATACACCATAATTTTGCTAAACAAATGGTCGTTAAGTGAGGACTACCTGTCCATCTCCACTTCCCACTATCGTTCTATGTCAGGATAGCCCTTCCAGTGATTTAAGTATTTCAAACCTTCTGTATCTAAAAACTGAAATGCTGTATTTCACAATAGTGGACAATTACAAACGAAAGCCTGCCAGGCTGATTTGAGCTCTCACAGGGAAGGCCCCCCAAAAAAACCTTGAATTGAGTTTCTTGGACTGATGGGAAGAAGGTAGAAACTGAATGAAAAATCACTAATTCCCCCTTAGCGGTCCCATTGAAGTCCCCGCTTGTAGTTCTGTGTCCTATAAGCATCGCCTACCCTTATCCAAATCTAACTGTTCCCTTAAGATGAGCTGTGATGCGTCTTTCCCTTTGGGAAATCAGAAGCTCAAAGAAGCAGGAATCTGGAGGATAAACAGTGTGGGCGAAAGCCACAATTTGCTTGGAAGGAGCCATGGCAGGAGAGGAATGCAGAGTTGCTATTATGCAAATTTTGCAAATCGCAACAAGTCTGTTCAAGTGCTCTATGGATGGGATAGTTAGCAATTCAAATATTATTTTAATACTGCATTATTCTGCACGATATTCCCATTCAATTCTTGGTGATGTGCCGATGATCGATGAATATTAATGTCCGGTAATTGAAAAAGGTCTTTGCAGAATTGAGATGTAAATTGAGAGCCGTGAGATGAGGTCACACCATTTACTAAGCCCCTGAAAACAGTTAATGCGGTTTCCAGAGCAGATGGTAGCTCTTTAGAAGTAATAAAATGAGCCACCTTTCTAAATGGATCCACGATCAGTAGAATGGTCGTAAAACTCTGCACATCTGGGAAATCAATGATAAAGTCCAGGGAAATTGTATCCTGTCATCCAATGGTGGAATGTAATAGCTGGAGCGAACTGGTAGGCTTAGCAGATACATCCTCGACTCTATGACAGACATGACATGAAATCTTTAACCAAAGATGCAATGACTAAAAAACAACCCCATGCCTTGCATTTTTATTGTACAGAGTATAGAGATAACCATGAAGAAGTCATGCAAGACCACTTAATAGAATAGAATAGAATTTTTATTGGCCAAGTGTGATTGGACATACAAGGAATTTGTCTTGGTGCATATGCTCTCAGTGTACATAAAATAAAAGATACATTCATCACGAATCATAAGGTACAACACAATCAGGAAACAATATCAATATAAATCGTAAGGATACCAGCAACAAGATTACAGTCATACAGTCATAAGTGGGAGGAGATGGGTGATAAGTAAAACATCAGTTCAATTCTGAGAAAGAACAGGGGGTATGGAACAGTGGTGGGTTTCAAAATTTTTTACTACTGGTTCTGTGGGTGTGGCTTGGTGAGTATGGCATGGCTTGGTGGGCGTGGCAGGGGAAGGATACTATAAAATCTCCATTCCCTCCCCAATCCAGGGGAAGGTTACTGCAAAATCCCCATTTCCTCCTGATCAGCTGGGACACAGGAGGCAGAGAATAGATGGGGGTGGGGCCAGTCAGAGGTAATATTTACCGGTTCTCCGAACTACTCAAAATTTCCGCTACCAATTCTCCAGAACTGGTCAGGACCTGCTGAAACCCACCTCTGGTATGGAAGAAACTCTGAGTTTCTTTCTCATTCTTACTTCTTTCTCAGGACTGAACCCAGGGCTCCCAAGAGCTTTATTGCTCTTGCATTCTTTCTTCAAGGTTATTTCTGTACATATTATCATGGCTAAATTGCAACACCTCTTGCCAGAGGGGAAGAGGAACATAAAAATGACCATTGTGAAAAAGTTCTTCAGCCACAGAAAAAAGGAGAATCAATCTGCGTGGTTCCATGGAAGCCATCTGTTGGAACCTTGACGTACAGATCCTCTTGTTATAAGTAAATCTGATTGAAAAGATTCACTATCTGCCACCTCCAATATCTCAGAAATATCCCTTCCCAGAAGGGAGACTTAAAATTACCAGACTTCAAAATTGTGACACATAGAGAACATCAAATTTGTGTTTGCACAACAGAAGTATCTGGCAGTTAATCTTGTAAACTAGGAACAGCGGTAAGGTAAAAGAACCAGTCCTTCAAAGTAGGCCAGATCAGGAAACGGACTCCACAGGTTTGATTGGAATTATATTTATTGATATTGGTGCCAACATTAGAGCCATGGTGGTGCAGTGGTTAGAATGCAGCATTGCAGGCTAATTCTGCCGACCGCCAGGAGTTCGATCCTGACCGGCTCAAGGTCGACTCAGTCTTCCATCCTCCTGAGGTCGGTAAAATGAGGGCCCAGATTGTTGGGGGCAATATGCTGACTCTGTAAACCGTTTAGAGAGGGCTATAAAGCACTGCGAAGCGGTACATAAGTCTAAGTGCTATTGCTATAGTAAAAGAATCATGAAAGACTGACTTAGAGTATAGTCTTATACTCAAGAGAGTTAAGGCAGGCCCAGTGTTAATTTGTTCCTAATATTTTGTTTCTGGGCTTAAAGTATGTTTTTGAAGATATTGTTGAAACCGCCTCTTCATAGTTTTTCAAGGGACATCTCTATGACTCTCTACATGAAGTTAAAGTGAGAGAAAACTTCTTCCCACCTGGTCAGATATTGGGTGAGGCTTTCTGAGCTTTCTGTAACATTCCAAATTCTTATGATCACAGTTTCCACTCAATCAGGAGGAGACCTCTTGAATAAAGTGCAGCCATAACTCAAAGAAGAATTCAAGGCATCACTAGGCACAACAAAGAGCCAGCTGAGATCTGAATGGTGGAGCCGAGGCTGGGAGGACAAGTGAAGCTTCAAGTCATGAAAAGATGCTTGTTCTTGAGTAGATAGACGTTTAAAACTGCCATCTTTTTTTCAGAAGCTGAGTTAGTCATCTTCTACACTTAGCAAAATCTGGAAAGACTCACTTATAAAAGTTGGCCAAAACCCCCCAAAGTTGGACATCCTTAACATTTCTAGGTCTCTGCTATGTAAGAATAGGTTGCCCCTTGGCCAGATCCATCTGCATTCCTTGTGTCCTATGCTGGAAGATCAGCTGCCACTTTCCAACTTGGCACAGAGCCTGTATTTGCATAGATGCTTTAACATATTCCTGACACGAACAAATGCAACGATTCTCTGAATAAATCAGAATGTCATCTGAGTAAACTAGACGTATTTGTCCAGAATATCTCATTCATGAATTTGGAAAAGACAGTAGGGCAATTAACTAGACCAAAAAGCTCTACTCAAACTTGTCTGTAATAAGGGTCAAAGACTGTTAAATATTCATGGTCCTCCTTCATTCAAATTGAATTGCAAGCTGCTCTCAAGTCCAACTTAGTGAAAACATGTGCTTTCTGAAGCCCAGCAGTTCCAAAAAAGAGAAGCAGTGGATAATGTTCGCTAATGGTCAGAAAATTGAGAAGTTGAAAGTCATAAACGGGTTTCAAGGAAAAATTATCTTCTTTTTCTTTAACAAAAATTATGGTGTAGATTCAATGAATGCCAAGAGGGCAAATAGTTTCTTCAGATTGTTGTCCAGAAACTGCTTTAAAGTGGCCAACTCTTGAGTAAACATGGGATATTGTTGCTTACATAGCTATGATCTGGCTCCAAGTAGCAGACTGATCGAACAATCACATGCCTGGTGTGCAACCTGTTTCCCCCCTAAAAACGTTGGAAAAAATCTCCATTGGGGTGTGTGTGATGAAAGAGGTTCAGGCAGTAGCATAGGAAGGGGAGAACAAAAGTAAAATGTCTGCATCCCACGGCATTGGCAATGTTGTGAGGGTAAACAAACAATCCCTGATTCCTAGTGAATACCAAGATTATGCGTCTGTAGCTAGTCTGTCATTCAAATATTGGAACTATGCAAGAAAGCAATCAAATATAGATGTAGAAATGATTCTTCATGGTCATTTATTCTCAGCTACAAAGGAACTGTATATACAGGATGGCTCCTGATATGAGGGACCTGCCACTGATAATCTCCAACTGCAGGTTCTACCTACGTAAACCAAGATATTATGCAGAATGCCCCCTCCCACATGTTGGGGTAGACCAGATGTCTCGGTAAACACTATATACATACATACATCTTAGCTTACGTAGGTAAAACCTGGCTAGAAAGAATATGCACATAAAAGCCTACGAAAAAGAAAAAGAAACATTGTACCTTTAAAGGGAGGATACCTGAGAAGAGGGTGTGGCTCACTGATGACGCCTTATGAGTTGCTGTTTGTCAGCAAGAAACAAAAAGCCCAGAAACTTGTGAATGAGATTTCACAGAACCAGGGCTGTAGAACATCTTAGCTTACATAGGTAAAACCTGGCTAGAAAGAATATGCATATATATATATATATATATATATATATATATATATATATATATATATGATAGACAGACAGAAAGACACTGTGTTTCCCTGAAAATAAGACCCTGTCTTATATTTTTTTGAACCTTGAAATAAGCACTTGGCCTTATTGCCATGCACTCAAAAGCCCAATTGGGCTTATTATCAGGGGATGTCTTGTTTTGGGGAAAGCATGGTAGGTAGGTAGGTAGGTAGGTAGGTAGATACATACATACATACATACATACATACATACGTCATATAATCACAAATTGTCAAGACACTATTTTGATTCTTTTGACCCATCCGATTATAATTAAGCTATTTCCCAACCACTTGATTTTATATCATCACTGAATCATTTTTCAGAAAGTAGTTTCTTTAATGAATGGTATTTGACCTAAATGTTGTTTTACACTTATATAATTATTAGTGGCATACCTTGAAACAGCAGAGTGTGCATAATCCTAGCAAAGGCTTTGCAGAGTAACAATGTTTTATTGTCCCCAAATTTATATTTACAATCTTGAAGCCTCCTTCCAGAGTATTCATTTGATTCTTCCCCCATGTAAAGCATAAATCTATGGCTTTTACTTAGAATAAGCCTTATTTCTTACCCAAGGCTTGTAGGATTGCAGGCCAACTGCCCTACTATGTTAGTACAAGAGTTGATACAGAAGAAATTTATTCTATAGATGCTTTGTCACCGTTTCTCCTTTTTTTCCCTGTACATTTTCAGCACACAGCAATTGAAACTAGTGGGACATTTTAATCTGAACCCAAATTTAATACCACTGAAAAGAATCAGAATAAATATCTGGGAAGTGTTTCAAGTTGAGAGTCCCAGGGGACATTCTGAGCCAGGAGACGGAATGTACAATACATGAAACAAGGCAACCAAACAAAAATGAAACAAAAATGGAACTGAAAGAAACCAAACACAATAAAAATCGAGGCATCGTCCAATCTGCAGATTGTTCACTTTGTTTAATTGTCACCTCCAATAGGATAACTTCTAATATTTTAAATCGCATTTGTCTGCCCCTCAATTTTAGCAGCAGCAATCTCTAATCCAGTTTAATTATCCAAATAGCCACAGCTGCAAGATACAATCTGTCATCACCATGCCTTCTATTTTTAAACACTCTGAACCAGTTATTTTTCAAGAACAAAATGTGTGAATTTTACAAATATTTGTTTGTGAATACTTCATAAGCAAAGCAAACAGGATGGGGATCATTTTATTTTATTTATTAGATTTAAAATGGCCTCTCGCTTCAGGCTAAATAAGCTCTAGGCTGATATTGCCAAGAAACCAAATTCAGATACTCTTAAGCATTCGGTATCATTCCTTCCTTTGATTATTAACCACTGCAATCCCAAAATTCCTAGCGACTTGCAGTCGATGCCCAGTTACATAACCTATATTCTGATAAAAACTAAATGTCACATTTGCTATTTATTTCTTGTAATATTTCCACTTCCCTTTATATGCAGAAAAATTAAAGGGCCCTAACAAGCAGTATTTTAAAATGAGATGTATAGATATTTAGTTTAGAAAAGGAAGTGGGTTAAGTTGGGGGCTTGGAGGAGGTGGGGGAGAGGAGATGGCAAGAGAAAGTATGATTGGTCAAACCGGAATTTAAAAAAAAACAACACCTCCAGAGTAAAATGTTCATTAACATTTACTGTAGAATTCATATCTGTTGCGGAGAAAGTATAGCTATATGCATGTACACAGAGACTGATTTCCTTATTACTTTCCTTATTATGACTTATTCCTTCAGTATGCTAGGGTAGTGAATAGAAACAATTTGGTCACAGGTGCCTGGATTCTTCACGTTGCCACTCAGAATCAATTCAGTTTATTGTGAACGTTTTCTTACAAGAGTGCTTTAAGCAGGTCACATGGGGGAGACGGGGGGGGGGGAAGGTGTCATAGTATCTTTTGCCATGCCACTCACACTGGATATTCATTGCAAAAAAAAAAAGCTTTAATTTTTGAATGGGAGCCACTCAGGGTCTATTATAAAATATGCAGCTACATAAATGTGGTTTTTTTTTTAACTTGAATTATATGCCGCCCTTCTCTGGAGACTCAGGATGGCTTACAAGGCGTTAAGCAATAGCCTTCATACTTTTGTATAAATTTATACGAAGTCAGCTTATTGCCCCCACAAACTGGGTCCTCATTTTACCTACTTTTGAAAGGATGGAAGGCTGAGTCAACCTTGAGCCTGGTGAGATTTGAACTTGCAGTAATTGCAGGCAGCTAATGTTAATAACAGTGCTTTAGTCTGCTGCGCCACCAGGGTTCACCAGGGTTTTAAATAAATAAATATAGGAAATGTAAAATGTGAACAGGATCAAAGTAAGCAGTTTTACAGGAGGGAGAGGAGGTTGTGCTTCAGAAGCCCCAAACCGCCCAAACCACCCACTGAAGTGAAGGGTATAAATCAGGGGTGAAATGCTCCCGGTTCAGACCAGATCGCCTGATCTAGTAGCGATGGCGGCAGGTGGTTTGGAGAACTGGTAGCAAAAATCCCTGCGCCCCCCCCCACACACACACACACCATGCCCAGCTGAGCCGCAGGATCATCAGAGGCTTTTTTTTTTTACACTTTTAAAAGTATTTTTTCTACCTCTTCCGACGAAAAAATGCTTTTAAAAGTAAAAAAAAAGCCTCTGATGATGGTGCGGTTCAGCTGGGATAGTCAGAGGCTTTTCAAAGCATTTTTTTCTGCAACTTCTTGGCCGAAGAGGTGGTAAAAAAAATACTTTGAAAAGTCTCTGACGATCCCAGTTGAGTTTCCTGATCGGCAGAGGCTTTTCAAAACATTAGAAAAAATGCTTTGAAAAGTTAAAAAAAAAAAAAAAGTTGGCCACGCCCACCCAGTCACATTACCCCCCCACCAAGCCACACCCACAGAACCGGTAGTAACAAATTTTACATTTCACCCCTAGTATAAATACAAGTGGTCCTTGACTTACAATCACCATTGAGCCCAAAATTTCTGTTGCTAAGCTAAGTGAGACATTTGTTAAGTGAGTTTTGCCCCCATTTTACGAACTTTCTTGCCGTAGTTGTTAAGTGAACCACTGCAGTTGTTCAGTTAGTGACACGGTTATTAAGGGACTCTGACTTTGCTTGCCAGAAGGTGCTAAAAGGTGATCACATGACCCCAGGACACTGCAAACGTCATAAATATGAATCAGTTGCCATTCAAGCTTCTGAATTTTGATCGCGTGACCTCGGGGATGCCGCAACAGTCTTAACTGTGGAAAATGGTCATAAGTCACTTTTTTCAGTGCCACTGTGGCTTTGAATGGTCACTAAATGAACTGTTGTAAATCGAGGATTACCTATAGTGTGATCTCAGAAGCAATTTCCTCTTGAATATCAACTATCAGCTGTAACTCTCTGGATGACCACTAGATGGCAGCAAAGGAACACGAAAAATTAATTTCCTGCTGCCCTGATTTTTGCAGCCAGATCTGGTAACCTCAACTATCCCCTTCCATGCCTGGAGGCAGAGTTCTGACTTCGGAGAAGGAATGAGATTATTCTCGTGAATGATGGCATCAAAAGATTGCCGAGGAGAATTGGATTGTTAGTAGGGACCCTCTGGCATGGCCCTCAAACACAGCAAAGTTTTACACCAAACAAAGAGGCACATAAATGTAATCTTCCACTGTCTGCTATGTAATACTTGGAAGAAATCTATTCTTTCAATGTTACTATTTTTCTAAAAGGAGACACAGTGAGGGATTTCGTCCCAAGGTATAATAAATTTGCCGAGTAGGTTATTTTAAATATCGATTCATCCTATTAACACCCAAGCGAGGGTATTTTATTTGTGGTGGTTTGATAACTCCACCAGAGGAAAATAATGTTTTGAAATGCGCGACTGCTGATTCAAAAAATTAATTTCTTTGCTCTTCCTTTTCTGCTTTGAGAATGGAATGACTTAACGACTTTAAATCAGAAAAAAATATTTTAACGGTCTCACCTTGTATACACAAATAGTGTTCCTTCCACATCGGTCTTCTCCTAAAATCAAATTAAAATTGTTTTAGTTGTTTTACTGATGTCGTGCAAACGTGCAATCAAGCTATTATAAAGTATATTTTGTAGAGACAAGTAACTTGTTTTTTAACACTTGTAAGTGATCCCGCTGCCTTTTAGCACATTAATGTACTCTAAATCAATTCTCTTTTTTTCAAAACATACAGTATACTTTCTTCCCCAGTAGTCCACAATCTTAAAACTTGTGTGCTGAGTAAAAGCTCCTAAAATGAAATGTTTCCTTCATTAGGGGGAATTAAGGACAATTTTTAATTAATTTGTGATAGCAGCCATATTTTGAGAATTTTACTGAATTATAATATTTGTGGTAAATGCCCTGTATTAAGACTCTCTACAGTCTAGAAAACAACAGGAAACACTAACAATTCCTAAGAATGCTTTCATTACCAAATTTAATACCGGGTGCCTGTAAGGAATTCCTATGGGGTATGCTTTATTATTGCCCTATAAATCATAACAAGACATTTGTTATCCATCTGATTTTAAAATGCACCAGAAAAGTGATATGACTAACAATATTTGCAATGAAATATACAACTGACCGATATCCCATATTTTAAATGTTAAATCAAATTCATATGCAATGTAATTGTACTTATATTGACAAACCATATTTGACAAAACCATTATATTGACAAACCATATTTCTGAAAGCATGGAGGATACCTGATAACAGAAATATATTAACAAAGAGACAGAAATTCATTTTCCTGAGTATAAATAAGTCTGTGCAGTGATTAAAAAAGGCTTTAATAAAGTCTCACATAATAGCTGTCAATATAAAAAAGTAAAAAGATTCTGCAAAGCAAAGTAGAAAGCATTAACAGGTTAAAAGATTTAGTATGGATACCAATATTTTTATATATCCTATACCAGGAATCCCCAAGCCCAGAGCCGTTCCACTGGGAACCGGGCCTCGCAAGCAGCAGGCAAGCACAAGCGTGCAAAACCAGACCCTCTTCCCATCCTGCCCACTGCCAGTCTACAGAGCTTGAAAAATTGGGGACCGCTGCCCTGCCCAATGAATGTTTAGTCTTAATTTAGTATTATCACTATCCTGAAAAGGCTATGTACAAAGAAAAAAAATCTACACAGCAGTATATATAGAATAGGCAGATTGTGTCGGGCTGGAAAAATATTTGGATGTGAGCAAGAATATATAGAAACTATGTATCTTTGCTGCCATCTACAGGACACCCAGAGCTTTACAACTCATATATACGGTAGTATGCTTAACATATATTCCACTTTTTAAAGATAGCTATATTATATTACAGTGATGGTGAACCTTTTCGGCACTGTCGCATGGAAATGTTGTGCGTGTGCACATCATGGCCGCGTTCTGGAAAAGCTGAGCTTCCAGGTTCTAGGGCGCATGCACGCCCAACAATCAGCTGGCCAGCAAGTATGCAAGTATGCACATCAGCTGCCTGGCGAGTATGCAGTTTTCGGCACTGCCTCGTGTGTGAAGAGACTGTGCTGCGGAAAAGCCAAACTTCCAGGTTCTGGCGCGCATGCGCACCTGACAATCAGCTGGCCAGCGTGCATACCGACACCAGTTTTTGGCACTGCAATGCGCACATGCGCACCCAACAATCAGCTGGCCAGCGCGCATGCCCACACTAGTTTTTGGCACTGCAACCCACGCAACAGCTGATTGTCGCAGGCGCACCAGAAACCCAGAAGACAAACAGGCAAGGTCACGCATGCCAGGCGACATGGCTTCACATGCTACTTTGGGCACGCGCGCCATAGGTTCGCCATCACAGTTATATTATTAATACACGCTAATTATTTTTTCATATCCTAGATATGATTTCAAACCTTATTTCAGAAATGTAACTTTCACCAACTCACATACGTTCAAATATCCTCTGTCAAATATGTTGAAGTTAAAAGAGTCAAGATATTAAAAATGCCAACTGAGGATGAAAGATTGTTCCTGGAAACACCGTGAACTTGGAGCTTCCAATTTAGTACATATAATTCAAAAAAGGAAAAGAAAGTTAATTTTAATTCATATGGAGTCCAAGATAAAACAAGCAATTATTGTATCATGTATAAGGGCTTGCAAGGGCAACCAGTGTTGAAGAATTCTGGAGAACTCTTAAGATGTCTCCTTTCCCTCCCTCCCTCCCATTTGGGCCAGTGCTAACAAACATATTGCCTAGGTCTGGATTTTGGAATTCGTATGCGTGGGTGATCAAAAATGCTGGGTGCAATAAAAGCACAAATAGTCCAATTGTAATGTAATCACACTCAATAGTCATATTTTTGGAATTTAACAGGCAAAATATCTTTAACGTATTCCAGAAAGTGAAGAGAAGTTTGGTGATGTGGTGAATCAAGGAATGTATCAGGAAAGGATCATCAGGAAAATAAAAAGGAAAAGAAACAAAAGAGATAATAGCATCGATCAATGGGAAAAAAACCACTTGAAACATTTTAATGAAGTGATATAAAATTAGTAATAATAAGCTGACCCTGAAAGTAAAGGCAGATATATGCACTGAGCTATAAACTTCATATCTGTTTGAAAAGAGCTTCACCAAAACAAATGGACAGTGATAATATGTAGATGAGTTATGGTCTATTTACTGTTAATTTGGAAGAGGCAGTTTGGTATGGTGGTGAAGGCAGGCTAGAAACTGGGAGACCATGAGTTCTAGTCCCACCTTAGGCACAAAGCCGGCTGGGTGACTTTGTGCCAGTTACCCTTTCTCAGCCCTAGGAAGGAAACAATGGCAATTGTTTGAAAATGCTGCCAAGAAAACTGCAGGGACTTGTGCAGGCAGTCTCTGAGAATCAGGTATGACTGAACAGGGGGGGGGGGGGGGGGAAATGGAAATTAGTTTTTCCTGATTAAGTAGGGTGGCTGCAAGTATTTTTTTTTTAAAGGAAAGGGTAAGAGAAGCAGCTAATTCCAAATTAGAATTATTAAACCCTTCTGAGTGGGATGGCTAGTAACAAAATTATCCCTCACCCAGCCAGTTCAAAGTGCTAGAAGGAGAGGAAAGGGTACACAAACGTCGAAAGTCATGTTGTGCCATTACCCACACAAGCTTTGTCCCTTTTGTCTGTGCTTCATGATGTTACACAGATTGGACAAAAAGGTAGCGCTTACATTGCAAAAACATGGTGTTGATTTCCTTATTTTGATAAAGCACTGTATCCTGCCAACGTCTGTGGAAGGACAGGCCAGTGTATTCTACCTAGCAAAGGGGTGGACAATTGATTTTCCTAAGAGGCTACATGAGAAACTGTGTCTGTTGTGGAAGGTCAAAACATAAAGCTGTGAAGGTGAGTAGGCACGCACGCAAGCACATATGTAATTGAAAAAAATAAATAAATAAATAGCAGTCACCTTTAAAATAAAACCAATGTAGATGTGTTGTGTGTATAGTGTACACTTATTTGCATTTGATTTCTAATTTCCAACTGACCTCACGTGGGCCAGACAGGGGCAGCCAAAGGGCCAGATGTGGCCGTAAAATGCCCAGGTCTGACCTAAGAGATACATTTATCATATCTGCCTTGGAAATAGGCAACAATCTGAATCCAAAGCTTTTGGCTTACTCCTGCTGGTAGCAACTGGTGGAGTCAGTTTGGTCTAGTGCTTAAGGCACCAGGCTACAAACCAGGATATTGTGAGTACCAGTCCTGCCTTAGGTACAAAAGCAGGTTGGGTGATCTTGGGCTAGTCTCTCTCTCTCAATCCACCCCACCCCACAGGGATAAACGTTCTCTGCCTTGAGCTATTTATTTAGTTTTTAACTTCTATATGTATTTGTATTTATTATGGCTGTTCACCACCCTGAGTCCTTCGGGAGTAGGGCGGTATACAAATATGAAAAATAAATAAATAAATAAATAAATAAATTAAATAATACAAGCCGAATAAAATAAACAAAGTCAGCTTCAGATCCCAGGAATCATGCAGACACACCCATGCGGTTTTCTTGGCACCATGATGGAAGTGATTCTCCCAGGATTCATCATGGAGAACATCTATTCACTTGGATGCTCAGAGTCAACAAATGACTTGATGGCACATCATCCATTAAAGTAAAAACCCTTCCATAATAGGGATTTGTTTACTTTCCAGGCCAGCCTTCAAATCTGAAATTTCCTGGGACTCTCATCTAGCCCAAACCTGATTACTGAGGATTACTGAGTGAAGCTTTTTCGCCATAAAGAGCTCCCTTACAGGCATTCCCCTCCTTGACAGCTGAAAATCAGCTATCCCAATCATTATTAACCCAATTAATAACTCCCAATGAGTTATTAACTTCAATATATTTGGACAGTCCAATACTAGGTGACTAAAGGCCGGGTGCACTAAAAATAGGCTGGCTAGGGTTGTTCTGCACCATAATCTTATATTATTGAGGAGGTGGGGAATTTAGGACACTGATTTTTGGATCATCCATACTATTAATTATTCTGGGAAACGGATTAAATCTATTCTCAGACTCGTTTAACTCGGTGCTAGATTGCAGATGTGTCTGTTTTGAATGGGACGTTGGCCGTGGCATGTAATTTTTGGCTGTTCCTCCCCTGGCAGGCTGCCCTCTCTCCACTCCTTATTCCAGTTCCTCTCTGCTGATCTTGGCAGCCGGGGTAAGCTCTGCTGGCAGATCCCCGGAGTTCATCAGCAGAAAGTGCTCCCTGATGGAAGAAAGGGATTTTTGCAAAGCAAAATTGACATGTGCTTCATTTTAGACCTTGCGCAGATAATGCCTCTTTTGGTCTCTTTTGAAATAAGGCCAGGCAGTAAAGAACAGTCAGATAACCTCCTACAAAGAATAAAACGGGATTAAATTGGAAGAAGGCTCCCTCCTTTAACCATTTTTGTTAAAAAAAAAAAGGGGGGGGGCAATGATCATAATAACGATTCTCTGCCCAAAATATAAGCCAGGCAAATCTGAAGAGGAGAAAAAATGACCTCAAATTAAAAGCGAAGGGTTCATCTTTTAGAGGGTTTACGGGACCTCCCGCTTGAGTGGATGCCACGTAGAGGCTTGAAAAACTCCTCCTCCTTCCGCTCCTATACTACGGGATTTACGGTACGGGAACGACAGCTACACTTTATTCCGTCTTTCTTACACTTCCCCACCAACCGTCCCGGGATTGCACTTCGCTCACGCACCCACTCATTGGCGCGATGCCCGAAAGTGTAGAGCGCCACCTGGCTGGCCACGTCCAAGATGCTGCCGATGTAGGGGTCGTGCCGCTGGAGAGCCGCCAAGCTGATGTCCAACCCCTTGCCCAGTGGGGCAGCCCCAGCCACTGACGCGGCCATCTTGCCTCGGAGAAAAATAATTCTCCGCGTTCGGGGGCAGGCGCAGCTAATCAAGTCCCGAGAAATAGATTGAACGCCACGGCTTTTCCGCCGATCGCAAGGCAACCGCAAAACTAGGGGTGGGGGGGGATAAGGAGCCCCGGCAATCGAGCACCGATTGCCGTTAGCGCAGGATTGTTGCTACTGGCAACCCTTCTAGCTTTCCCATCGTCAGTCTTGGCTTTTGATTCCTCCCTCTAGTCGTGTTTTTTTTTTTTTTAAGTATTTTTCCAGCTAACTTAAAAAAAACCCAACTCTGTGCGACACTGATTTTAATCTAGGAAATAAAACGCAAAATTCTTTGCAACTCCCAAAGACACTGCCAAATGAGATAATCAATAGGAGGAGAGCTCTCTTGCCCCAAAGATTAGAGAAAATAACATGATTTTCACGTTGGATTTAGATAGAGGAACTGGATAGTTTCTCATCATCTTGATATCTTATTGCCAGGATTGCAGTCTTTAGAGGATAAAGACTGCTGAGGAATTCTGGGAGTTGAAGTCCATAATTCTTTAGGAGTATTAAAAAAAAAACATGCCACTAGGCTGATGCACACTGCCCTGTTTTACAAAAATTTAAGCTGAAAATGAACCAGAATTCTGCTGCATTAATTTTTCTATAGATTAATGGATTGGTAGGAGAGAACTCTTATAGCCCACCACACAACAATAGATAATCTTGAAGTTATCTGATATTTCTCTACAACATTTTTTTTTTAATTTGATTTATATGCCGCCCTTCTCCGGAGACTCAGGGCGGCTTACAATGAGTTAAGCAATAGCCTTCATACTTTTGTATATTTATACAAAGTCAGCTTATTGCCCCCACAAACTGGGTCCTCATTTCACCTACCTTAGAAAGGATGGAAGGCTGAGTCAACCTTGAGCCTTGGAGAGATTCGAACCAGCAGTAAATTGCAGGCAGCTGTGTTAATAACAGGGTGTGTAGACCACAACATTGTTTTTCATCCTTGGCAATTTTAAGAGGTCATCCGCGCTTCTTAAAATTACCAAGTCCTCACTTCTTAAATTTGCTAAGCTCCAGAAAAATTGCTTTTAAAGGTTGGTCTTCAGCACCGAAAGGACCCTCACCCTAACCCTAACCCTGCCTGAGATTAGATATTTTAATAATCTAGAAAAACTTTTGTCTGCTGGGTGGGTTAATTGACTTGTCCTAAACCTGTTGAAGGGACAGATCGACTGACCTGCTCATCCCATGCTCTCCGTTTAAGATACTAGTAACTCTTACATGTATTTTGTGGTTAAATCAAATACTAAGTTGGTGTGTCAGGAGATGGTTTTTCCAACTTCTTTTTTCTTGAAAATTTAACTACAAATCTTTGCTTCTATGTCAAGGCAAACAAATGAAAGGGAGAGGATAAAAATGTATAATTTACAGTCATCATTGAATCTTTAAACTTATTTTCCATGAGGTGTTAAAGTTATTTTTTGCAATATATTTTTCCTAGTCCCTCATTTTTTTAAATAATTTACTACGTTTCTGGGATTCTTACTTTAGAATTTCCCAAATGATTGATAATATTGGGAAATAATTCTTTTATTATAAACTAGAGATGAGGAGGAGTCTGGGAGCACCTTTTCCAACTTTTTTTGAAAAATAAAATAGATTAAAAGGAATACAGTACACTTTAATCTTAGAGCCAATGCCTTTTAATAAAATGTGTAGCTGGAAAAACTGCTCCCAGATGTGTCCTAATGTTTTTGCCATCATAGACTAACATAGGCTTGGGCGACAAGCTGGTTGGTTAATTCCTGTCGCAACCAACACAAGGGGATTTTTTTCACAATCTGGAAAAAAAAGAACCCTGCAATTGTGAGAAAATACTAGGAAGAAAAAAAAAGATTAACATAGCTTTGGTCCCTTTTTTTGATTTTCCAGTTTAGTGCAGTGGTTAAGACACCAGGCAAGAAATTGGCAGACCGGTCCTGCTTTAAACACAAAAACAGCTGGGTGACATTGGGCTGGTTACTTTCTCTCAGTCCTGGGAAGGAGGCAATGGCAAAAAACTTCCAAAAAACCGGCAGGGACTTGTCCAGGCAGTCTCCAAGAATCAGACATGACTGAATGGGGGGAAAAAACATTGTATCTGGCTGCAAAAATAATGGCAGAAAATAATTATTTTCTATACTAAATTATTTTTGCTGCAATTTCAAGACTGTATTTTCCTTAGTTAGAACGGTAGTTCTAACTAAGCAATTTATTCCCATTTTTAAATAGATAATTATCCCACCACTACCACCACCAAACAACTGTTTTTAATTATGACATACTAGTATATAGCTTTCCTATGTAAACCATCAAATGAAGCATTCTCTGGTTGCCTAACCACATGTCATTAAAGCTTTCTCTTTTAAAACAGAAAAAATAAAATCTGGTAACTACATAGACCACATAGTTATTGCCGCCTTCTTGGCTTTTTCTTTTTTTCTCATCGCCAACCTTTACAAATACTAAATACTAAAATTAATTTCTGATTAGCATTTAAAAAATCAACCAAGGTCATGGTTGAGAGCCAGAAACCATCACAAATATCTGTGGAAGAGGTACATATTCTAAAACACAATTGTCCAATATGTTAAGGCTCTCCAATTGTCTGCTTTCCTATTCACTCAACAGAGATAGTAAAATTAACTAGGCAATTAGATGACAGCTTAATCAATTGTGCAATATACATTGCTCAAAAAAATAAAGGGAACACAAGCAGAAGACATCCAAGATCTGAATGAATGAAATAGCCTGATTAAATACTTTGTTCGTTACATACAGTAGTTTTCTGTTCCCTTTAGTTGTTTGAGCAGTGTATAAACTACTGTATGTAAAGAACAAAGTATTTAATAAGGCTATTTCATTCATTCAGATCTCGAATGTCTTCTGCTTGTGTTCCCTTTATTTTTTTGAGCAGTATATATTAGTAAATATTGATTCAACAGAAATGAAACAGATGTAGGGTAAATTGGCTCCTTTGTTTAATTTGATCATTTCATTTTGAATTCGAGACCCTTCTTCTCTCTGACAATATATTTTTTTTTCTGGCCAAACCAACTGAACATACTGGAAAAGCTACTCATGAAGGTGGAGGGAGAGAGGTTCAGATAAAATGCACATATTTATTTATACAGTACGCAGATGGGTAATACTGCCCTCTAGTGCTTTGTTCTTAACTGCTGCCTACAAAATAATACTGTGATTCTTGCTGAAAACTTCCTTAAGGCCTTAGCCTAACATGGAAATGTTTATGTTAGGATTGCTAGATCTGGGCTGCAAACAAGCAGCAATCATCAGATGGTAGTCCAGAGTTGAAGATTTCTAACAGATCAGCAACCCAGATATGCCAGCCCTGGTTTAACTAATTTTAAACCATGTAATTAAATCACAAATGCTAGAGTTTTGTATTTTCAGAATCCTGAAACTATCTTGCAAAACTTTTTTTTCTAAATAAGATCCAGGGTGATACAGTGATTAAGGTTCAGGACTTGAAGTAAAAAGACCCAAGTTCTAATCTATCCTCTAAAACCTACTAAAGTATGTTTTCTGGGATAGTAACCAGGGTCCTGGAACTGATCTTGAGATCAAAATGACAGTTGGGATTCCATCGCATTTCATATTCTAATCAAGTTTTTGGAGAAAACTGCTTTAAGTTATCTAGCTGGCTAGTACTGAGACCTGGATAGTGGAATTGCAAGCCTGTGGATTCCTTTGAGTTTTTTGGGGGATTGTAGATGAGCAGCATCAAAAGCAAAATCATTGTTTCAGCAGAACTTTGGTGTTTCTCAAAAGATTTCTTCTCAAACCTTCTGCATTTGCTTAGGGGGTCAGCCTTCTTGTGGAGTGGACGCACTTTGACAGGTTCTCCTACTTTCTTAGATATGGGAGTTGTTATTTGAACTGTGAGTTCTGTGTTGATATAGTTGCTCTAGGCCAGGGGTGTCAAACTCAATTTCATTGAGGGACACATCAGGGTTGTGTTTGACCTTGGGGGGACGTGGCCAGGGAGCATGGCCAGCTCAATGTCACTCCTGTAGGGGGCGCCTGTGGCCGCTCAAGTGCTCTGTCAGCGAGAACAGGCTCCCGAGCTCCATTTTTGGCTGCCACAGCCTCCTACAACCCTCTGCCAGTGAAAACGGAGTTTGGGAGGGCCGCATGCTCCGTTTTCACTGGCAGAGGGTTGCAGGAGGCTGTGGCAGCCAAAAACAGAGCTCAGGAGCCCATTTTCGCTGGCAGAGGCACAGCGGGCCGGTCCTTCGCTGTTTCTAGGGCGGCCGTGCGTGCCAGATCTAAGTACCCCGTGTGCCGGATCCGGCCCACAGGCCTTGAGTTTGACACCCATGCTCTAGGCCTATCCACATAGGCGGATGCTCTCTCCTTCATTGAACTCTTTGAAGTTCAATTTTTTTCGGCATGACAATTGCATGACTGAATCAAGTAAAAATGGAAAACGGTGTACGTACTTTTGTTGGCTCTGACTGCATATTCCCATTTCCTTTGTTTCTGTAAGTTGGGACTCTGCATGCCGGAGCTATTGATGTTGGGAAAATTCATTGGAGGTACATCTTCTTTGGCTGCTAGTATCTCAGCAAATACTGTACATCATGCAGTTCCCATCTATTCAACATCTTTGATACTTTTATTTTCCATTTAATTGTCATGGGCTTTAGAGCAAAGCATTATTGTGCCTTCCTCAATGACAGGTACCATAAGTGATGGTGGATAATTAGTCAAGAATAATAGTATACTATTTACCAGTATTTATTTTTTGTTACTGTTTTTACTACAAGGAAGTCAACAGCAAACAGGAATAAACTCTAAAAACTCAACTTTCTCACTTTTCTCTGCAATTTAGGGTTCCCGTAATTCAACCTCACTTGCCTCAGCTATAGAAGAAATTCCAGTGCCAGTGAACTCATTTATTTTCTCATTAAACTGCCAGTCCTTTTCAGAGGAAATTCACCAGTGAGATTTTATTGCCTTATTACTATCAGGATTTATTGTAATAACAAAGTTTGCTGAAATGGTACCCTGGTGAATCAGATCTTTTGTCTCTGTTTGTGTTTGTTAATTCACAAAATTCTGGAAGTTCTTAGGCTTGGGTAAAAATAAAATAAGTGATTATCAATTCTGAAGCAGAGTGAGCTAGGGGTTACCATGACAGAAGAGTTTTTGAAACTTTAGAAAGCTCAACATCATAAGAGCTTTGTCTTCTGCAGCTCCATTAGAACAGGGTTTTGGAGGTCTACAAGAACAAAAAGAACAAATGCTGAGATCGTAGAAAGAGTGCAGAAAAGAGCAATAAAAATGATTAGGAGACTGAAGGCTAAAACATGATGAACAGTTGCAGGAAACTGGGTATGTCTAGTCTAACAAAGAAAAGACTAGGGGTGACATGATAGCAGTCTTCCAATGTTTGAGAGGCTGTCACAGAGAAGAGTCAACCTATTCTCCAAAGTCAGGACAAGAAGTAACGGACGGAAGATTTTTAAAGAGAGATTAAACCTAGAACTAAGGAGAAATTTCCTGGCAGTGAGATAAGTGGAATGGCTTGCCTTCAGAAGTTATTAATATTTCATTGCTGGAGGTTTTCAAGAAGAGATTGGACTGCCATTTGTCTGAAATAGAATAGGGCCGTGATGGCGAACCTATGGCACAGGTGCCCCAGGTGGCACACGGACCCATATTGGTGGGCACACGAGTGTTGCCTTAGCTCAGCTCCAGCATGTATGTGCGCCCCAGCCAACTGATTTTCAGGCCTTCCGATCCCACTGCAAGTCAGGAAACTGGCTGTTTCCGGCCTCCAGGGGGATGGGGAAGGCTGTTTTTGCCCTCCCCAGGCTCCTAGAAAGCCTCTGGAGCCTGGGGAGGGGGAAAAACAGGCCTACCGGGCCCACATGCGCATGCGCGGGAGGGAGGGGAGCATTGAATTATGGATGTGGGCACCGGCACCCACGACCCCTCCCACTCCCCCCTGCTTTTGGCACACGACGGCAAAAAGGTTAGCCATCACTGGTATAGGGTCTTCTGCTTGAGGAGGGAGTTGGACCAACTCTGTTATTCTGCAATTCTGTCATTCCTAATGCAATGATTGGTATTCTTGACCGAGGAATGATTGGCTGAAGTTGCTCACTGGGAATTCCAGAAGTCGACACAGGGCTATTAGACTTGAAAATTCATGGAATTAAAATAAAGTGGGAATGGTTTGTAGGAATTGATGAAGGTGCACCAGATCTCGGAATCCTCCTCTAGACATGTTAGCTGAGGGATGGGATGGACTGGAATGGGATAACTTGTTTCTTCTTTTTGTTTTCTCTGAAACCCTTACATCCATTGGTTTTCCAGCAATGCCACTAAAGCATTCCCTGTGGACTGTAGCACTTTTTTTTTTAGCTTGACTTCTTTTATTCAGGTGGGCAGTGCGTGCTCTGTGAACATTGTAACTGTGATTCATAAGTATGTATTAGCTGTGCACTCTGGAATATTGAAAAGGATTGTTTTCACAGGGAGAAATGGTTTTGAATTATGTCTTTGCCCTGAATCTAAGTAGAAAATAATAAGTCTCAACTAAGACTTATTTTTTAAAGTACTGAGCACTTCCAACTTTGAAAACATCTTTTCAACATAGGTAAGAATATGTATTAAGCCCTGTTCACTTTCAATATTCTATTTACACACACACACACACACACACACACACACACACACATGCATAAAAGCTAAACACAAGATATTACAACAGCAGGTATCCTCCCCAAAAACCTTAATGAAAGTGATCCATCAAATCTCAACGATCCATTACACAAAACATGTACTTTTCTTACTGCAGTTCTGGTAATTCTTTATTTTCTCAAGAAGCAAAAATGTACATTCCAGCATGTGTTCCAGTGGTGGGTTGCTCCCGGTTCTGTCCGGTTCTTTAGAACCGGTCGTAAAAGCGGCAGGAGGCTCCGCCCACCCGCCCGGACGTCATAATTGACGATCTGCACATGTGCAGAAGCGCACGCACTCCCGTTGCAAATCGGTAGTAAAGGTAAGTAGAACCTGTTAGGAAATGGTTATTGCCTAATTGGTTGGTCAGGAAATATATAAGCCAACATTGTATGTTTGTATTATGTGAATGTATTATGTAGCTTTAAGAACTGTGCTGAGTCATTCTGCATCCTGATTGGCTGAGCTCTCTAGCCAATTTATTTAAGGAGAGGTAAATTATGGTAAGTGTGGACACTACACCATTTTACCTGCTGCTATGCTGTAACTCTTTTTGATCTCTCTATGGTCAACTGTTTGATCATGATTATTTATTTACTGCTTTCTGATATTTATTGAACTGTTTTTATATTGTTCCTGATTGTTCCTTGTATTTTTCTACAAACTGGTAAGAAGATTTTATATCCCTGGATTGATCTTATATTGCACTTTATATGGCTAAGACTTGGATTGTTAAAGGACTATGATTTTGCTTTTCCCTAAAAGTAAAATACTATAAAACCCAGTTTGTCTGTATGTTATTCACAATTACTCTCAAAACGTTTCCGTGCGTAAAATTCTAACGGTGCTCTGCTTTATAAGCCACAACTTCGGGTGTAACTCAATAATCTCCTTAACAGAACCCATTCCTGGTGTGTTCATGCATGAATACAAATACACATGCATATACTATATATCTTTTGAATATAAACATAAACGGTAATATGTGCAAATATCAAATGTTTGTTTTGCAATATATTAATGTGTCACAGAGTTGTAAGTGGCTATAAAGTCTTCCTACATAATAGCAGGATGTTCTTGAATTAAGAATTCAATTTTTTTGCATATTCTTTTCCCATGTGGCAATTGGTAAGAATTACATTTGGGAATAATCTGGCAATAAAATATTAGCACATTTATTCAGACTGGTCTCTTTCCTAGACAGGAAGACTCCTGGTTGCAACAGGGCCTGCCTTGCATGTCTACATTCTTTGCCGTAGGATGCTTTTCATAACTATGACATATCGTTAAATAAACGTGTTTGAGGTTTAGCATGTTCTATAAACATAGCCAACTGTGCTTTATGCAACAGATCGTAAATAAGAAAAATGAAAGAAGAAAATAAGTGAACCCAGCTAATGTGTTTCCTAATCCTGGTTTTGTCCCTCACCAGCTCATCCTGTGGGATTTGGTGGCCTTAAACAATTTCCTCTATTTATTTTAATATTAGGATCTCAAGGATGTCCTTCTAAAGACATTAGAGGTCTCATTGTTCCCTTGGCTATTTGTCCCTGGTTGTTAAGAGAGTCGTGCTGGTTGATTTCTTGGGTTGTTGTTTACATGTGAATATGATTTAGACTTTGGTTGTGTTTTATTGACAATTTTCAGGGTTTTTTTTTAACCAATACTCTTGGGTTGTTTTTCAGTTTTAATCTCTGTTTGCTACCTAGAGCAGGGGTCTGCAACCTTAAATACTCAAAGAGCCATTTGGACCCATTTCCCACAGAAAAGAAAACACCGGGAACCACAAAACCTGGGAGGGCGTGACCAACTCACTTCCACCAGTCACATGACACCCCCCCCCAGCCACGCCTATCCAGCCAGTCATTTGGGCAGAGAATCAATTGTTAAAAAACACCGGGAACCACAAAATTCTTTTGACATATCTCTCTCTCTCCCATCCCTCCCTCTCTCCCCCCTTCTCCTCTCTGTATCTCTCTATGTCTCTCTCTCCCCCCCTCTCTCTGTATCTCTCTGTCTCTGCCCTGGCCGCTTCTCCCATCCCCTGCCATCACCCTTACCTTCTCAAGCCAGGCGAGGAGTGACTGGGAGGGGAGAGTGAGGGGCGGGGCCAGCCAGTGGTGGAATCACCCGACAGGGAGCCACAGCAGAGGTTCCAAAGAGCCACATGTGGCTCTGGAGCCACAGGTTGCTGACCCCTGACCTAGAGTTACTGCTGTGAAATGGGCAACCATATAAATATATTAAACTTTGGTTGGGAGGAAAGCACTGGAGTGATGGTTTGTGGTTTATGTGATGGTCCTATACCTATGACCATGGAACAATGGTCCATATGAAAAAAAGTATTGGTCTATATTTCATAACAACTCGCCAGGCCAAAATAAATGAGCCAAAATGTTAGCTATCCAGCTCTTTTTTTTTTTTTTAAAAGCTGGCTCATCTAAAATTTAACAGAAAAGATGTATTTCTGCCCCTTTTGTTAAATAAATAAGGTAGGGAAAACCCAACAACCATGAACTTGGGAATTCTTTCCAACCAGGGGTGGGTTTCACTTACGTTTAACACCGGTTTGCCATGCACGTGCATGCTCTCTTCGTACATGCTGTCCGCACACGCGCCCGGCCTTCCGTGCATGTGCTGTGCTCACTCATGTGCCTTCCGCGCATGCTCGCAGCCTGGAAAATGTGCCTAAAGACCATGGCTTGGAGCCGGGGCGGGCAATTGCCGCGAACCTCACTGCTACCATTTCGCCTGAACCGGTGCGAACCGGCTGAATACCACCTCTGTTTCCAACCCCTTTTACCAGCAGTAGCCAGGGGTGAAATGCTCCCGGTTCAGACCGGGTCACTCGATCTGGTAGCAATGGAGGCGGGTAGTTTGGAGAACCGGTAGCAAAAATCCCTGCCCACCCCCATGCCCAACTGAGCCGCGCGATCATCAGAGGCTTTTTTTTTTAATTTTTAAAAGCATTTTTTCTACAACCTCTTCGGCTGAAAAAATGCTTTTAAAAGTTTTTTTTAAAAAAGCCTCTGATGATCCCGTGGCTCAGCTGGGATCGTCAGAGGCTTTTAAAAGCATTTAAAAGCCTCTGACGATCTCAGCCGAGTTGCCTGATCAGCAAAGGCTTTTTTTCTTTTAAAAGCCTCTGCCGATCAGGCAAGTCATCTGGGATCGTCAGAGGCTTTTAAAAGCATTTTTTCTACAACCTCTTCGGCTGAAAAAATGCTTTTAAAAGTTTTTTTAAAAAAAGCCTCTGATGATCCCGTGGCTCAGCTGGGATCGTCAGAGGCTTTTAAAAGCATTTAAAAGCCTCTGACGATCTCAGCCGAGTTGCCTGATCAGCAAAGGCTTTTTTTCTTTTAAAAGCCTCTGCCGATCAGGCAAGTCATCTGGGATCGTCAGAGGCTTTTAAAAGCATTTTTTCTACAACCTCTTCAGCCGAAGAGGTTGTAGAAAAAATGGTTTTAAAAGTAAAAAAAAAGAAAAAGTTGGCCACACCGACCCAATCACAGTACCCCCACCCCCACCATCAAGCCATGCTCACAGAACCGGTAGTAACAAATTTGTGGCCATCCATAAGTGATGTCCGTATTTTCTTTTGCTTCACAGTGTAACTTTGCACAAGTGCCTTTGTTTGTATTATTTATACCTCATACCTTTATTTGTTGCAAATTGGTGATTTGAAAAAAAATATATGTGACATACATTTTAAAAGGCTGTCCTGCCAATGCATGCACATGCACACTCTGTACAGCACTGCTTTATTAATAGCGCACAAAAAAAGGCTGAAGAGGGCCTGAGAGTGAGTGAACTCTGAGTAACAACATTGTACCACCCAAGAGATCAGGGGTGGGGAGTGATACAGTATGTAATAACATTGCAGAGTAATCCAGTGTTATTGTCTAGTCTCCAGGCGTTTTGGGAATAGAGTGCACTATTCTTTTTTTAGGGAAAGGCAACGGGAAAAAGAATTTGGATTTGATTGTAATAGCAGTACAGTACAATTTTAAAAGGGTTGGCGGAGTCTGTGAGATATTTTACGCGCACTATTAAATAAAGCTGCTGGTTTTCTTTTTTGTTTCCTCCTGAGTGGGCATCTCCCTCTCTCAGAGCTGGCCTTGTTGCTAAGGCAGTATAGCATGTCGTTTCTCAGAAATCACTGTTTTCTCGTGCATTCTAAAGAACTCCATTGTGAAGATATTAGGAGTGTGCAAAGCATTCAGAGCAGCATTTTGCAAGGCACGTTCCCATGAATCAACTATCTTTCTTAAAGCAGTGGGAACATCATGTTCTGCAGAATGACGTGCATATCTGGATGCTTTGCTTTGCCAAATCCCAGTGGGCATGAGACCTGTATATGAACAGGTACCCTGTAATGGAATGTGTGGTTGACCTTGGAGGACAAGGGGAAGAGATGCTACCTAGGAAACAACAAAGGGAGGCGCCTCCGATGGATTAGCAGTCAGAGGAAAAAATTTAGGAAAGTCTTACTCTATTCAAAGTGATGGCAGGAAGGAAGTTTGTATCTTCAGACTTGCAAGATTCTGTTAATGTGGCTTTACAATAAAGTAGGATTAACCCATCTAGCTGTGTTGCATGTCTGATTCAGCTGGGAGGCCAAACATATTGTTGTGGCCCCGCCCTCTGAGCCTGTCCCATCGGAGGAAGAAAGCTCCGAGCATGAGGAAGAGGAGTCAGCCAGGCCTCCCTCTCCAGGCCCCTCCCCTCTGGCATTGTTTCAAGTGCCGGCTGAGGGAGAGGAAACAGCTGATTCGAGTCAAAGTGATAATGAAACATCATTCCTGGACGCACGCCTCCGAAGGCGTGATAAACGTTTGCAGCAGCTTGGGAGGCGTGCTAGGGATTAGAACTGAGTCACTGGACCACACCCCAGAGACTATATAATAGAGGGTAGTGGTCAAAGGATCCTTGTGACGAACAAAGCAAAACCTTGGAGTCACTAAAGCCTCGTCCGGAACTGCTGGGAGGAATATTATTTCTGTTTGGACTTTCTTGAACGTTCGTATCTTATCTGTCTGTTTATGAAAATAAAGACCCTTGGCAGACGGTGTGTCTATCGCTGCCAAGTCGGAGATAAGACCTGGGTGCGTTCCAAAGTGTTTCCTTAACCCTCTACTGGCTGTGTGGGTGTGTGTGTGGGTACGGGGACAGATCACATATATACAGACAAAACCAGTGGTGGCTTGACCCTGGTTCGGACCGGTTCGCAAGAACCAGTAGTAAAACCGGGGGGAGGTTCCACCCACTGACCCGGACGTTATCATAAGTGATCTGCGCATGCGGGCATGATATGAACCAGTAGTAAAGGCAAGTAGAACCCACCCCTGGACAAAACCTGAAAAGAACAATGTCTCTCAGTACGTGGAGTGTGCTGTGCATGGAGAGGTTTTGTTCCCCTTCTCACCTTATGAAACTGATATCAAATACTTCGGGATTTTCTTGTCTTTAAATCCTGGTGAGGTTATGTTACAGTATAGACAGCCAACTTCAAAACTGTTTCGTGCTAAGCATTCAAATCAAAGTATTTGGGCACAATTCCACAAATTGTGTTAGTCAATAAACAAAGTGGTTGATCATCTATAGAAAAGCAAGGAGACCTTCACATCCTGGATTATATATGTATTCTACCCCCATCCTCTCTACAAAAGACATTCACATGAGCATCACTGCTCCTTTCCACAAAATGCTCATCAAAATATCCAGAATGAAGAATCAGTGGAGTGTTTGCTTTACATGCAAAATATACCAGGCTTAATCTCTGGTTTCTTCAAATCGTGGTGGGGAAAAAACCTACTCTGGGAGTTTCTGCGTATGAATAAGAAATAGGTAGAGTTTCCATACTGCCTTTTTAAACTAAATGCTACATGTTAATTCTGCTTCATTAGGAAGAGATTAGGGACAAACTAATACATGTAAAGCATGGATATTAATAGCGTCCAAATGTCAGGGAGCACATGACAGAAAGGTCTAGATTTAATCTAGCTACTGTGTGTGAATTTGTCCTCTCCGATGATCTTTGAATCTAGTGGGTTGATTGCCTGTCAATCCTCTACTATTTGATTATTGTTATGGTTGGATGCAGAGTCAGGCAAATGTTTACAGTGGATTTGGCATTTTTATCCACCTACTGAAGTTTTCCCAAGGACCTGAGATAGGCAGATGTTTTTGATGTGTTAAAGGTATTGTCACAGGATGTAAGCTGTTCCAAGTAAAGCTGCCTTTTGCAATTGACTGATGGTAATTTTGTCAATGCCAATAGTATTCACATGATGCTCCAAAGGCCTTGGAATTACATCCAAGGCACCCAGTACTATTGCTACTGTCTTTATTTTCTTTTACCATAGGTCAGGAGTGTCAAACTCAATTTCATTGAGGGCTGCATCAAGGATGTGTTTGACCTCAGAGGGCCAGGGTGGACGTGGTCAGGGTGAGCGTGGCCACCTCGACGTCACTAGTGTTGGGGGCGCCTGTGTTGGTCCAAGCGCTCTGCCAGTGAAAACGGGCTCCCGAGCTCCATTTTCGGCTGTAACCCTGCAACCGTCTGCCAGGGAAAACGGAGCTTGGGTGGGCTGCCTGCAGCGCTCACAAGCTCCATTTTTGGCTGTGTTGACCCCCTGCAATCTTCTGCCAGCAAAAATAGAGCTCGGGAGGACTGCCCACCTGACCTCCATTTTCGCTGGCAGAGGGACCGTGAGTCGGCCCTTTGCTGTTTCCAGGATGGCCCTGTGGGCCAGATCTAAGCACCCTGCAGGCCAGATCCGGCCCCCAGGCCTTGAGTTTGATACCCCTGCCATAGGTGCTCTACTTCTATTTGCAGGTAGTTGTATTTTGTGATTTTCTACATTTCTTTCTCTTCTATTTTGATGTCTCTTGTATTGCAATTATAGTTGGCCACATATTAGCCAGATGTTTAAAATGAATTTGGCATTTTTAATGACTGTCCCAACAATGATAATCATCATGATCATCATGATGATTTCATGATCATGATGATCGTGATGATTTCATGATCGTGATGATTTCATGATCATGATGATGATTTCATGATCATGATGATTTCATGATCATGATGATTTCATTTTCAAGTGAGGCTAGTGGTATGACATCTTTCAGTCAGATGGAATTTACTGGCACAGTACCTTGCCCGATGTCTATAGCAAGTCTCAAGGATTTCCTAAGGAGAAATCTCCACCCCCAAGGGCATAAGTCTCGTCATCTTCACTTTGCTGCTCACTGGCAACATCTCAACTCTATTACTTTAATTGTCACCTCAATTTAATTTTACAAGAGAACAAACAAAAATAACAACAACAACTTTAATTGAAAATGTAAAAAATCTTCACACTCTTCAGAACATGGGAACTGATATAGTTTTTTAAGCAATGTGAATTCTAACATACATGTCATTCCTTAGGGGGCTATTTTTGTTTTAAAGAAAAACTCTAGTCACATCAGATCTCATTGTGGGTTGTCTGTGAATTAAGCTGAAACAACTGATTTGAAAAGCTGTCACTTTTCAGGAATCATGTGTACATTTCTTCTGATGTACCTGATGGGCAACTAGTGGACCCAGAAGATCCAATTTTTTTTCCTGGTTCACTATTCTGTCTACACTAAAACTAATTAGTTTTTCTCCAGCTTCTTCATACATCCTGTCCTGAGGCATGACCCCAAGTATACCAAATCTTCCCCTTGGCTCAGGGACAATTCTCTCATTTTCTTCCTAGTATATAAGTGAGACCACTGTCTCTTAGGTGAGATAGGTGGTATAGAAATATGATAGATGGATGGATGGATGGATGGATGGATGGATGGATGGATGGATGGATAGAGAGATAGATAGAGTGAGTCAGGGTTCCGACCAATGCCCTAATAAAAGCAAGATCCCAAGCCATTTAGCAAGAAAAATCCAGTTGTTTATTAGGAGCGCCATGTCAGCACGAACTAAGTGAAGCCAGCTCTGACTTCACCCAGTTCGCGCCTTGCCTCTGGCCCTGTTGGCCCCTCTCCTCAAGGTGTGTCACCAGTCACATTCCCCAACAAAGCAATTTCGCGGGTCATAGCAGTCACTCCTTTTGGCTGTTGTGGATCTCCGTGGAGATGGCCTTGACTTTGAGCGGCTAGGATGTGTTTTGTTTTGACTGAGGTGTGAATTCCTCAGTGCAGCTGCGAGGCGCGATTTCCCATCCCCCTGCCTATGGCAACTCAGGAGCAGGTCAGGAAAGTTTCGCGAATAGATAGATAGATAGATAGACAGACAGACAGACAGACAGACAGACAGATGATAGATAATTGACAGATGATAGATGATTGGCAGATGATAGATGATAGATTAGATAGATTAGATGATAGATTAGATAGATGGGTGGGTGGGTGGATGGATGGATAGATGATAGATAATTGACAGATGATTGGCAGATGATAGATAGATATAGATAGATGATTGATAGATGATAGGTTAGGTTAGGTTAGGTTAGGTTAGGTTAGGTTAGGTTAGGTTAGGTTAGGTTAGGTTAGGTTAGGTTAGGTTAGAAAGATAGATAGATAGATAGATAGATAGATAGATAGATAGATAGATAGATAGAAGATCATATCATCATTAGTTGTGGAATCCCAAAAACAGTAAAGTGCTAAGATGTAATTTATTATCCTCTTCAAAAACAAAATTTGTGGACTGTATTTGAAGAAAGTGGTTTAAATTGGACATTTAATCAATTTGCTTCACTTCTGATATGTGGACAGACAGTAATTGTTTTAAAACTTTCATTGAAAAATGAAAGACTTGCTTTCATTCCTGTTCTGCACAGACATTTTTGTGCAGCCAACCAGCCCCAATCTTGGTTTTTGGGGAGACAGTAACAAAGTTTAAGAGTGAGTCCTCAAGTGAGACTTTATTTGCTCCCCTTTTTCAGAAGAGAGCTCTACCTGCCCCCCCCAAACCCGGCTCAGGTAGGAGAAAGACAGAAAGAGACCCTTACCCCAGAAATCCCACCTGATATTTTCCCTCAGAAATCCCACCGATACTTTCCCTCAGAAATCCCACCTGATATTTTCCCTCATGAGGAAAAAAAAAACCTATTTGAAATTCATGTCATGTTAAATTCTCTAAATCAGCAATTCTTAAATTTTAATAATAAGGCTGATAAGCTCAAGAGGAAATACACTTAGATCAAAAAAACAAACAAATAAAAAGACAAAAAGCTAAGATTGCAGCAAATAAATTAATTGTAGCATTGCTTGCTTGAGATGTAACAATAATTTAAAGAGCTATTGTCTTTGTTAAGAATCTTTGGATCACAAGTAAATGTTTCCTTGGATTTCCGTATTTGTAGCAAAATGTGATTTTAAGAGAAGCTATTCAGAATGTCTTTTGTTCCTGTTTTGGATGCTGAATTTATCTAGACACCTTTTATTTCTCATTTGGATGCAGGTCTTCACAAACTTTCTAATTCTATTGTAATTGAATTTTTCACGAGACATTGGCACTTGGGAGCAATTCTTATTTTAAAATGGCTGGTAATTCATTTCTTTATAGAAAACATGAGCTAGTAATGGAAACATTACCTTTAATCAACCATCAAGTAATGACACGTTTTATGAATTTTACGAAAATAAAGGCTGAATTGCATAAAGCAGTTAAAAACATTTGTTATGCATCATTGTTTGTGTCTTAATACCCTCACAGCCTCCAAAAACTTGAAAGGCACAATGATGAGAAAGGACTTCGATGAAACTAAGCTGACAATGTATTATCGATACTAACATTTTCATTAATGCTTTTAAAAAACATTATGTAGGGGAAAATGGCTGCAGAATGTCCCTTTTGCTGTGTTTAATAAGATATGTAAAGAGTAGAAAGCATCTATGGAGCCTTTTTTAAAAAACAAAAACCTACCAAATCTATGACCAAAATAATACATCTGTCCATAACTGTGTTTTCACAGTAATGTGACAAACAATCCTGTTTTAAATCAGGGAGAAGTTAGCCTTCATTTCTTCCTCCTCCTTTTTTAAAAACTTTTTAAAAATGGATATGTTAATACCAGATTTTACAAATCCTGTGGCATGTTATCCTGATGAACTTGGTTGCCATGGAAATGGTTCGGGTGAAGCAGCAACTGAGAACTGTCTTAGAAGAATACTGAACATAACAAACAAGAAGTGCATATACCTAATATCTCGCATAGAATATGGACATGGACATGTTGAAATTCAAGGGATTGGTTAGAGATTGTTCTACTTCAGCCAGAGCATGATACGATCTGGGCTCCAGCTAGCCAAGATGCAAAATTGAGATAAAACAGGTATCAACACAGGAATCAGAGTTATACAGGGGCTCAATATAACATAAGCCCTTTGGCAGATTTCATGCAAAATCTAAGAAGAAAACATTCATTCTGTAAAAAGTGAAATCAATTCAGTTTTTCAAAGTTAGAATACAGGTGCTGAATTTTGCCACTGGTTTCAGCAGATACTAATTTTAATAGAGTTATTTTAAATGACCCAATTAAATAGTTCAGAGCTTAACTGCAAGTAGTAAAGGTCTTCACTTAAAGCAGGGGTATCAAACTCAATTTCATTGAGGGCCGCTTGAGGGTTGTGTTTGACCTTGGGGGGGCGGGTTGGGGGGGCGTGGCCAGCTCAACGTCACTCAATTCAGATTAAAAAAAACTAGTAGCATAGAACAAACATCAAACATCATGGTTTCTCCATAAGTAATTTTTATCAAAACTAGGCATCAGTAACTCATTTTTTTTTTTAAATAAATGAAGCCGTTTGAATCAATACCTTGGCCTTTATATATCCTAGGGCAAAGCAGTGACTCAAATGCATATAATTTTCACATGGATATAAAAAGATAGGGAAAGGTTAGGCAATATTTCTCATGCAGTATATAGTTCTGCTCTTGAGTATAACATCCCAATTTGGCTGAGAAAGACGGCCAAGAGCTCAAATTTAACTTTGCATGAGGCATCTAATTTCAACAGTAACTTCATCCAAATGTTTCCTAAATGCATAGTTTATTTAGAAATCTGATCTAATTCTTGACCTAATAAGCAGGGAATGCTACTCCCAGTGGTGGGCTACAATCGGTTTAACAACTGGTTCTGTGAGTGTGCCCTTGCGCACGGTGTTCAAAATACAGCAGTTTGAAGCTCAACTGCTTACCTTCTAAGGCAGCCCCGGTAAGTAGAACAGCAGAGGCACGGAAATCAGCTGTGCTGTGCAAATCAGCTGAGCCAGACAGAAGGAAATATAGTGCAGAATAAGGCTGGGGCAGGTGGGCTGGGCCAGCTGATTGTCAGAATTACCGATTCGCCCAAACCGGTCCAAACCATCAGCAGCCTGCCCACTGGCTACTCCTCTGAAGAGGTTTATACTTTTAGTTATGGTTGACAGCTACGAGAGCTCCCAGATTTAAAGCTACAATGTTTTTCCATCTCTATCTATCTTTCTATCTATCTATCTATCTATCTATCTATCTATCTTTCTTTCTTTCTTTCTTTCTTTCTTTCTTTCTTTTTTTCTCTGTAGTTGGGCAAGATGAGTCACAAATGGATCAGGTTGTAATGGTATGTGGGAATGATCTTGGGAGACAGGAAGAAGAGCTACAGATTAGACATTGGTCAGATAAGAGACAGCTGAGACCATGGATGGAAAGGGGGATATGGCAAACATGTCAGAAGGGACCCTGCCAGAGGTGGGTTTCAGCAGGTTCTGACCAGTTCTGGAGAACCGGTAGCGGAAATTTTGAGTAGTTCTGAGAACTGGTAGTAAAAATTCTGACTGGCCCCACCCCCATCTATTCTCTGCCTCCCAAGACCTAGCTGATCGGGAAGAAATGGGGATTTTGCAGTAACCTTCCCCTGGATTGGGGAGGGGATGGAGATTTTACAATATCCTTCCCCTGCCACGCCTACCAAGCCACGCCAATCAAGCCATGACACACCCACCAAGCCACGCCCACAGAACCAATAGTAATTTTTTTTGAAAAAAGCCACTGGAGCCTGCCTAATGTTTTTGATTCTAAAGGCTGGGATGGGGGTGGAGAGAGGGGAGAAATGTACTTTCAGACTTGCATGGTTCTGTTAATCTTACAATAAAGACAGAGACAGTATTCCTGGATATGCTTCTTGTCTGGATTATCTTGCAAGGCTGATAAAGGCCTATGGAGATTCTCAGTTATCTAGGTCATGGTTTTCCCACAGGTGCTTTTTCCAACGAACCGGACTTCATTTTTCCTTGAAGAAATTTCACTTCTTATCCAAGAAGTTTCTTCAGTTCTGATTGTAAGTTCTGACCTTCAGAACTGAAGAGGTTTCTTCGATGAGAAGCAAAATGTCTTCAAAGAAAAACGAAGTCCAGTTGCCTATGGAAAAAGGAACCTTTGGGACAAAGCTGATACAGGGTGATGCCCAGTGGTGGGTTTCAAAAATTTTTTACTACCGGTTCTGTGGGTGTGGCTTGGTGGGTGTGGCATGGCATGGTGGGTGTGGCATGGCATGGTGGGTGTGGCATGGTGGGCGTGGCTTGGTGGGCATGGCAGGGGAAGGATACTGTAAAATCTCCATTCCCACCCCACTCCAGGGGAAGTATACTGCAAAATCTCCATTCCCACCCCACTCCAGGGGAAGGATACTGCAAAATCTCCATTCCCACCCCACTCCAGGGGAAGGATACTGCAAAATCCCCATTTGCTCCCGATCAGCTGGGACTTGGGAGGCAGAGAATAGATGGGGGCGGAGCCAGTCAGAATTTTTACTACCGGTTCTCCAACCTACTCAAAATTTCCACTACCGGTTCTCCAGAACTGGTCAGAACCTGCTGAAACCCACCTCTGGTGATGCCTCCTACAGAATAACTAAAAACCAAGCTATATTGGTGGTAAAACATTTTGTTGTGCCCATGAGCCCTTCATTTGTGTTCCTTTGTGAATCACTGATCTCTAGGAAAATTGACAGCTTTGTACGAATCCTTGCAGACTGCAGGCTTGCCCGCCTCATTAGTCTCCCACTTCAGATTCTCTTTGCATCATCTCTCTTGGGATGTTGGTGGTAGAGAATGATGAAACTACATTATTAGACGTTGCTGGTTATCATTCCAATGTAATTCTGAAGCATAATCGTAAGTATCAACTGTCCCTTTCTCATGATTTAAGCAGCATGGCCTCAAGATTCCCAGAGTGAAATTTGAACTTTGAGACCACATTTTAGGTTAAGCTTGAAATCTCAGCCAATTCTTTAAAATCACGAAGCTCCTCCTGGCTAAGGAAAAAGACTCTAAAGACTAGATTTAGAAAGCTTGCATCTAAGAGATGCCTTTTCAGAAAAACAGAAAGTAATAGATTAATATAAGCTGTAAGCATTAAAGCATATATTATTAAAAGCAAAAGATTATATATTCCTTTCACTCACACCGAAGTTCAGCTGTTCTTCCCTGCAGTTGTTCAGCAAACAACAATCTGTAGCACAGTCAGAAACTTCTCATAGCTTTCATTCTGAAATAGTCAAACAGAGAAATATAAAGCTTAGATTCAATTCAGAACAAATTCTGGGGAATGCATCTTGTTTATGGTGTGCAGCCGTGTCAAAAATATTGTGACAGGAACTGATTACAATTTTTGCAAGGTGGATGTAAAAGTAACGGTTTTCTTCGGTTAAGGCCATCTCTCTGTGACTGTGTAGACCAGTGATGGTGAACCTTTTCGGCACCGAGTACCGAAAAGGTTGCGTAGAAACGGTACACGCGTGCACGTACACTCATTGGGGCCACGCTCCGGAAAAGTTGAACTTCCGAGTTCTAGCATGTATGCACGCCCGACAATCAGCTGGCCAGCGTGCATGCACAGGCCAATTTTCGGCACTGCTGCATGCACGAAGGGATCGCACTCCGGAAAAGCTGAACTTCTGGGTTCTGGCGCGCATACGTACCCAACAATCAGCTGGCCGGCGTGCATGCGCACACTGGTTTTCGGAACTGCCGCATGTGCATAGGGCAGCTGATCATCATGTGCACATGAGCACCAGAAACCCGGAAGACAAATAGGCAAGGCCATGCGTGCCGGGCGACATGGCTTCGCGTGCTACTTTGGGCACGCGTGCCATAGGTTCGCCATCACTGGTGTAGAGTTATTGAATCATAGGGTTGAGGTTTTTTAGTCCAGTCTCCTGTACAAGGCAGGAGTCCTCATGACATCTCAAACAAATGATTCCTTTCTTGAAAAACCCCTGCAATGGAGCACCCACAATTCTGGAAGACAAGTTGTTTTGCGACTTAGTAGTTCTTCATTCTTCTTTCCAAGCTGGATATCCCTCTGATGAGCTTCCACCCGTTGCTTCTTGTCCTACTCTCAGGTACTATAGAGAATAAATCGACATCCCCTTCCCTATGACAGCCCTTCAGATATTGGAAGACTGCTGTCATGTCTCCCCTCAGTCTTCTGTTTGAAAAAACCTACCTAGTTCCTTTAGCCATTTTTCATAGGATTTAGCCTCCAGAATGCTTATCATCTTTGTTGCTCTTCTCTGCACTTTTTATAGGGCCTCAGCATCTTTTTGGTGTCAGTGAACAGAATTAGACACAGTATAATTTGCCCTATGTTTATTTCTACTTATTTTCTTGTCCTGCATTTCTTTCTTTATATTTTTAAAGACTGCTATATTCAACTTTAAAATGTTGATGAATGAATCAATTATTCTTGAGGAACCAGACAGTACATATTGTTAGAATTGTATTCTGCACATTCAATTAATAAAAGAAAACTTATGATTGAAACATGCCATCATATATATTTAAAACCATATATGGTTTAGGGCCAGGGTATCTGCGAGACTGCCTTCTGCCGCCAATAGCCTCCCACCGACCGGTTCGCTCGCACAGAGAGGGCCTCCTCAGGGTGCCATCAGCCAGACAGTGCTGGCTGGCGACCCCCAGGGGGAGAGCCTTCTCTGTGGCAGCACCTGCCCTCTGGAATGACCTACCCCCTGAGATACGCACAATATCAGACCTCTGGACTTTTCGTTGGGCCCTGAAAACACACCTATTCCATCTAGCCGGGCTGGCTTGATCCCATCCTCTCAGTTTTAATTGAATTCGGTTTTAATTGGGTTGTTTTAAATCTTGGGCCGAAATTATTTAATTGTTTTTTAAATTGTTTTAAAATTTTATATGCAATGTTTTAGCTTGTCTGTACACCGCCCTGAGTCCCACAGGAGAAGGGCGGTATAGAAATAAAATAAATAAATAAATAAAATAATAAAAACCTTGTGGAAGACCAGCATATCAAGAGAAGACAATTCATAGGCAGAGAACATTCTTAACAAGGCAATGAGTATAAAACAGCAATCTTAAATTGTGAGTAGGAAGACTGAGGTTCAAAAGTAACCATAAAATACAGGGTGCATGAAAGAAAAAAGCCAGGTTTCAGGGAAGCTAGCATTCTATCTCTTTTTATGTTCCTGTAATCCCTTCAGTTGAGGTGGAGTCGGGGCAACTGAATGTAGCTGAGCGTTTACTGGCCAGATGCCCTTCCTGCCACCTACCTGGAGTTCACAGCAGATATTTTCTCTTTGTGCCCTGATAGAAAATATCTGTCGCTGCCTAAGATTGAACTCTCAACCTTCCGAGTGGGAGGCAAGCATCTTAACCACTAGGCCACCACATCGTTCTAGAAGATAACATATTAATGCAATGAAATAAATAAATGTACACAAGCAGAGTGGCTTGGATACTGAACTTTGACAGAAGAATGAGGATTATCAAGTTGTGTATTCCATTTTCATCCTTTCAATATTGGAGAAGCAAATATGCTTAAAGTGTCCAAAAATATTTTCCCCCCTAAATTGATAGTTTCTTCCTGCCAGGGAGGGAGAGGGGGAGAAAGAAAGGGAGGAAGAAAAGAATTGTTTTACAAATTTAAAAAGTAATACTTTCTTGCAGCCTGATATACTTTGGCATTTTGTTAAATGCATTCTGTTATTATGGCCATTGAAAATGAATGAAATGACTTTTCTTCTAGAGTCTGACCTTCATGTACTAAATCTATTTTGCTTTGAAGAAAACACTTTAGGAGCTTGCCAACTTCATATTTTATCCCTCTCTTGTCCCTTTTAAGTGGCCTAGTTCTTGTTATACAATAAGGAGAAGTGCACAGACAGTTTATGTGAATGCTAATTTTTAATCTAGATTTTTTAGGAAATACAAAACACCAGCACTGTACATAGGATAGCAAAATCAAATGTCTTTATATTTTGCAAACCTACAATGCTCTACTTCTGTATTGCAAACAGACATGCAGACAACTCTAATGTAGATTGTGGAAATATATAGCTTTTTTTAGAGCCCTGTCAGTGGCACAGGATTTCCTACTTCAAAACTGAAGGCTTTTTCAATAAAAAATAATTTCAGTCTTATAAATTATGATCCATCTTTAGAGAGTTTCCCGTTCTTAAATGAACTCATACAGAATGATTCCCTAGCAAAAAAAAAAAAAAAAAAGCTGGTGAAGGATACCAATTGAAGTGTCCTGGCTTATCCAAGCTACTGTAGAAGGTCAATGAGAACTTCAAATTGGCAGAAGACTGACAATTTCTTTTCCAGGGGAACTTCAGTTTTTGTGGTCTGGAAAAATGACACCCTGTTTTTCTTTCCTGCTGTTTACATGGAACTGAGAGATACATGAGTAATTAATGCCAGAAGGCAGCAAGTGTGTGAACAAGGCTTCTCTCAGTCCTTCAAATGCTCTTGCAAATGTCTAAGGAGCTTCTCAGTCATCCAGGTTATGGTAGTCCCAAAGGTGCTTTTTTGAGAGGCAACTGGATTTTCTTTTTTTTTTTCCTTGAAGACATTTCACTTCTCATCAGTGGTGAAATCCAAATTTTTTTACTGCCGGTTTTGTGGCTTGGTGGGCGTGGTGTGGTGGGCGTGGCTTGGTGGGCGTGGCAGGGGAAGGAAACTGCAAAATCTCCATTCCCACCCCACTCCAGGGGAAGGATACTGCAAAATCCCCATTCCCTCCCCACTCTGGGGCCAACCAGAGGTGGTATTTACCAGTTCTCCAAAGTACTCAAAATTTCCGCTACCGGTTCTCCAGAGCCTGTCAGAACCTGCTGGATTTCACCCCTGCTTCTCATCCAAGAAACTTCTTGAAGGGGTCTTGCAATTGGTGTCCCATATGTGGGGTTGAGCTTCAGCCTTGTGATACCTGCCTTAGTTTTTTTTCACCTCTGCAGATGCCACCAGCCCGCTGCTAGCAAATGCATCCTTGGTGTTTCTCTCAGCATTGCCTTTGTCAGCCTTCATGATCCAGTGTTAAATTTCATCAAAATATTTTTTTAATGAAGGACTGAAGTTTAATGAGCCTATAATTCTCTAAGCTAATTACATTGATTTATATCCACCCTTCTCGTTCTTCTAGGCAGGTATATGCATTGCATGTAAAAATAATAAATTGTTAGAAATCAAGCCACCACTATCTTGTCTGATAAGTTCAGAAATCCATTGATTCAGTTTCTCTTAGTATGGTTATAGACAGAATATGACATCTCATCCAGTGGTGAAATCCAATTTTTTTTACTACCGGTTCTGTGGGTGTGGCTTGGTGGGCGTGGCAGGGGAAGGATACTGCAAAATCTCCATTCCTACCCCACTCCAGGGAAAGGATACTGCAAAATCTCCATTCCCACCCCACTCCAGGGGAAGGATATTAAAAAATCTCCATTCCCAACCCACTCTGGGACCAGCCAGAGGTGGTATTTGCCAGTTCTCCAAACTACTCAAAATTTCCGCTACCGGTTCTCTGAACTGCTCAAAATTTCCGCTACCGGTTCTCTGAACTGCTCAAAATTTCCACTACCGGTTCTCCAAAACCTATAAGAACCTGCTAGATTTCATCCCTGATCTCATCCACTAAATTTTTCTACCCTGCTGGTTCATCTCATACATGTACAACAGGCCAAAAAGCGTTGAAATCAATGGAGTAGGAGATGATGATTAAATTGATCGTTTTGATTAAAGCAAAATATTTAGCTTCCTTTTTACTTGGCAACTACTCTTGGATTTTGGTTTGAAACTGGAAGAAATGAAATTTTAATCTTGGGTTTTGATTGTTAGATTTGTTTATGATGATAAAGATACTGTTTGTTATGGTTTATGCCTGGTCTTTGGTTTTTAGGTTTTTATCTGTATTAAAGAAAGTAAGTGGTACAGTGGCCCAGAGGTGAAGATGCTTGCATCCCACTCAGAAGGTTGAGAGTTCAATCCTAGGCAAAAACAGATGTTTCTCTATTAGGGCAAAAAGAGAAAACATCTGCTATGAACTCTGCATAGGCATCAGGAAGGGCATCCAGCCAGTAAATGCTCAGTTCCATTCCTTCGCCTCGATAAAAGGGATTACAGGGTCTTAAAATGAAAAAAAAAAGCTGTATCAAAGAAAGTCAGAAGTTATCTTTTTTATATATATTTTCTTTTTTTAAAAAAATTATTTTTGATTTATATGCCGCCCTTCTCCGGAGACTCAGGGCAGCTTACAAGGCGTTAAGCAATAGCCTTCATACTTTTGTATATTTTATACAAAGTCAGTTTAGTGCCCCCACAACCAGGTCCTCATTTTACCTACCTTAGAAAGGATGGAAGGCTGAATCAACCTTGAGCCTGGTGAGAATTGAACTCGCAGTAATTGCACGCAGCTGGAAACTAAATACTACCTTTAACAGTAGCATTAGTCTAAATTAGTAGCATTGTTTGCACTCCCCAGTTTTTCCCTACCCTTTCCTTTTTCTTTTTAACTCTGTTTTTTGCTATTTTGTGTTTTACGCTTTTTCAGATTTTAATAAAGTTTTTTTTTGGGGGGGGGAATGGCCAAAAGAGGTTAGAACTCATTTTTCTGCATTCTATTTTGACATCTGACTTCCTGGTCCCTGACTCTTTCTGCAGCTTGAACCTTCATACCTTGCTTGATTTCTGCCTTTCGCCATGTGTATGCAGAATGTTTTTTTATTATTATTAAAGAGTTTTACAAAAAAAAAAAATACAAATATTTTCCCATCCCCCCTCCCTTCCTTATCCCCCCCCCCACCCGCCCCCAAACTTCACAGAACAAAATACAGGGTATAACAATTGACAATCATATACTAAACTAAGCTAACTGTCTATGGATTCCTATCCTCCCCTTCACACTTTAACCCCACTTTTGCTTAACTAAATATGAATACTCTTAATTTTTCTATTCATTCATAAACTATTTGATACTTTTTAGTCCGATATTTGTTTTGAATACAGTCGATCCATCTTCTCCATTCCGATATATATCTTTCTTGTGAATGATCTTTCAAATAAGCTGAAATTTTCGCCATTTCTGCTCAATTCGCTACTTTTAATGTCCATTCTTCAATAGTAGGCAAATCTTCCTTCTTCCAATATTGCACCACCAAAAGTCTAGCTGCAGTTATTAAATTTAAGATCAATTTAGCCTCTATAACCGTACAATCTGTGATTATACCCAACAAAAACAACTTTTTGTTGGTAAACTTTTATCTTCTTTTTAAGGATATTGTGGATAATCCACCATATTTTAATCCAAAATGCTTCAACTTTTTTACAAGTCCACCATATATGATATGGATCCAGAATGTTAGGGTTAACGGAGTCCTTGTTTCGGCCCAGCGAAACTGTTCTTAGGCTCTTTCTTACAATGCTTTCCTGCAGTAGATGTCTTCCACTCACAGCTTCTCACACTTGAAAAATGGACTGCAGGGTTTGTGGCCATATCTGCCAAGAGACAGTGTCTGTATCAGAGGAGATTCCAATCCATAAAATAGACTTTCTGCATACAAATCTGTTCCTGGGGGCATTTGGAGAGCATCCTGTGAAGAAAACCAAATTGATTGTTGCAACTTACATAAAACAGTGACAATTCTGCAAAGGGTTGAAGACAAGATTGTTGATGTTCCTCCATCCCTCCTCCAGCCTGCGTGGCCTCCTCCATCGCACAGATGCTTGCTGCCTGAACATTTCCTGTGCTTCTAATGGACAGAGAGTATGTTGTTTGAAAAGGAAGGCCACCCTCACAAATTAGGACATTCATTCATCCAAAAGACCGGAGGAAAACAGCAGCTTCCTGAAAAATAACCATTCAACTAATTGGGTCACCCTGGGAGGGGGCTCAGATGCCTGCAGGTACCTGGTGTGCATGCTAAGCATCTGATCCTCTGCGGATAATCATTAATATTTTCAGATTGATTTTTTGGTGGGGGGGAAGGAAAATCTTTTAGGTTTCTGCTTCTCGAGTGTTTTCTCCCTCAACTTAACAACTGAAATCAAAACTCAGATGTTTTGTATGAAGGCTCCTAGGAGCTTCACATGAAGATGAAAATTCAGAGAATGCCAGTGATAGCTGTTCGTACCAGATGAATCCCAGTTATGTTGATCAAATATTAATACCCTGCTGATAAATGATATATGAGCTTTTGAAAGTTAACCTTAAACACAGAACAGCTTTTCTAGACTTAAAGTAAGTCAGGCGGGATTTGGGCTGGTCATAAAAAACACCAATGGATTTGGGCAGCTTAGAATTGTTTAGTCTACAAAGTAAAACTTCGAGTGTTGCGGCACTTAAAAACAACACACTTCAACACAGTGTTTTCTTGGACAAGCATTTAAGTCATCAGTTGCATCAGGTACAGCTATCAAAGAAGTTTATGACTGAAGTCCAGGATCAAATTCACCAGGTAGAAGCAGCCACAAACAAGATCCTGGCCAGTTTATTTACATGGTTAATTTAAAAAAAAAAAAACCTCATTCTTTTTATGATAAAATAGCAATTTTGCAAATAAAGGTCTTTAGAAGCTAAGGAAGAGCAGCAAATTATTTTATTCTTGTGACAATGACATTTTGTAAATATGGCTAAGTGTAAAACGGCATGTGGTTAGGATATTTCTTATTTTATCAAGTTTGACAAATAGGATTTACATTTATTTGTTTGTTTTATTCATGCATTTATTCATTTATTTAAATGTCAGTGTGATCTAATTCCTCAATGACTGTAGGTAGCTTCCATTAAAAGGAAATAACATATATAAAAAACAGAATGTCTATAGAGATTATCAATCATCCCGTATATACAGTAGTTGTCTCAAAGTTGCTTTTTCAAAAAGCAACTTGACTGAGTTTTTTCCCCTGAGTGTCAACTCGCAAAGCATCCCTGTCCTGCTCTTGAGTTGCCATAGGCCAGGGGGGATGGGAAACTAGCGAAACAGCACAGCAGCTAAAGCATATTCCATGCTTATCTCTCTCAAGGCTGTTACCTACAGCAGCCAAAGGGGAATGACCTCTACAACCCACAAAATTGCTCCGTTGGCGAATGTGATTGATGACACACCCTGGGGGGAGGGGAGAAATTGTCATAATTGGGGCATAAATTACGTAGGGTCAGAGCTGGCTTCACTTGGGAACGTGCCGATATGAAGCTCCTATTAAACAGCTTGATTTCTTTTGAAGCTTGGCTCGAGGCTCATGATTTAATTATGGCATCCGTCGGAACCCTGACAGCGAGGAGAATGAAGACATTTCATTTCTCATCTAAGAAACTTCATCAGTTCTGGCAGGAACCAGAATAATTCCTTCCATTATCCTGCCAGACCCGATGAAGCTTCTTGGATGAGAAGCAAAAGATCTTCTACTTCTTCAAAGGAAAAAAAATAGTCCAGTTGCCTTTTGAAAAAGCATCTTTAAAACAAAAAACAGAATTCACCCAACTGGAAGACCATCTCTTTATCACAAAAGGGAGGACGACTTGACAACCATCCTGTTACAAAATCTGAGTGAACAATCACGTTTTTAACATATTATGGAAAGTCATTAAAACAGGAGCGGTACAGAACTCTGGAGGGATGTCATTCCAGAGGGCAGCCATAGCTACTGAGAAGACATACTCCCTGGGTCTGCCAGATGACGTGATTAGATTGATGGATTGACTTGAATCATGTTCACTCTGCTCGATCTCACCAGATGGGCAGAAACATTTGAAGAGGAGCAGTCCTTACTGTGGGATGCGGCGGCTCAGTGGCTAAGACGCTGAACTTGTCAATCGAAAGATCAGCAGTTCAGCAGTTCGAATCCCTAGTGCCGCATAATGGGGTGAGCTCCCGTTACTTGTCCCAGCTTCTGCCAACCAAGCAGTTTGAAAGCACGTAAAAATGCAAGTAGAAAAATAGGGGCCACCTTTGGTGGGAACAGCTTTCCGTGCGCCTTTGGCATTTAGTCATGCCAGCCACATGACCACGGAGACATCTTCGGACAGCGCTGGGTCTTTGGTTTTGAAACGGAGATGAGCACCACCCTCTAGAGTCGGGAACGACTAGCACATATGTGCAAGGGGAACCTTTACGTTTTAGTTCTTACTGTAGACAGGTTTTATGCAATGATAACTAGCCCCTTGAATTACACCTGGAAATCAACTGGTAATCAGTACAACTCATGAAACAATGAACATATTGCAACATGCCCACCACTCCCTATGCTGCTGCATACTAGACCAGTTGTAGCTTCTCGGTGGTCTTCAATGGCAGCAGTGTTTTTTATATTTATTTACTCAATTTTTATAGTTATCCATCTCCCTTTTGCTGGACTCTAGGAGATTAAGAGTGACTGAAGGGCTTTTTAGTCCAAGAATGGGTGCAAATGGTACAGCAGCTAAACTTATACTGTTAGGAATGTAGAATTCTAGATTGCCCATCATACAGGGGATTTCACCCCTATTGTAGGCAGAAGACTTCATTGCTTAACCATTCATACTGTCAGGAAATTCCTCCTAAATCTCAAATCGCCTTCATTTAAGCAGTAGTTAGAATGCAGTATTGCAAGCAAATTCTGCTCACTGCTTGGAGTTCCATCCTGACCAGATCAAGGTTGATTCAGCCTTCCATCCTTCCGAGACTGGTAAAATGAGGACCCAGATTGTTGGGGGCAGTATGCTGACTCTGTAAATCACTTAGAGAGGCCTGTAAAGCACTATGAAGCAATACATAAGTCTAAAGTGCTATTGCTATTTAAAGTTCAGCCTTTTGTTCTTTGTCCTGCTCTCCATTTCAGCTCTATCTTACATATTATAAACCTTTAGATATTGAAAGATTACTATCATTTCTGCTGCCAGTGTTCAGTTTTTCAAGCTAAAGATGCTCAGGGCTTTTCCCCCCAGATTTCTTACCATTCTGTAGCTTTCTTCTGGTAACGTTCCAGCTTCTTCTTATTTAAGGTGTGGTGCCTAGAACTTGACACAGTACTTCAAAGTTAGCAACCACAGAGTAAAATAGACCTATTTCTAATGGAATTAATTCCTGTAATTTGCATGAAAATGCAATCCAATATGACATTGGTCTGTTCTGATGCTATGTCACACCACTTGCCTATGTACAAATAATGGTCCACTAGAACTTCTAGATTATTCTTAAACTGTGGTTATTATCCCCAAGGAAGTAATTTGGGCATATCCTGTGGATAAAGGAACAACTTATAAATGCTTATATGTGAGTTGAGAGTCCAGTTTAGGACTGCCAATGCCAAGTCAACTGTCTGCACTGTACTTTTGTGGGAGTAATGACATTATTTGAGACAGGAAAAGAGATCATTTGTTCAGTTTAAGAACCCCTGTTTTAGATCCTTCTCGCATGCACTCATGTCATACCAAGTTGATCCAATCCTATATCCATTGAATTTTCCAATCCAGATGCACCACTCTACATCTGCCATAGTTGAACAGCATCCTATTACAAGCTTGTCAGTGTCAAACTTTGGTAATTTACCTTATAGCATATTACAAGGAACCTTGAGTTCATCCTCTATGTATTAGCTAAATCTTCTAGCTTGGTGTTTCCTGAAAATTTAATAAACCTCCTTTTCTTTATGAATTATGGAAAAGATGGAAAGTTGTGAATAACACTGGGTCAAAGGCAGAGCCCTGGGGAGCCCCACTTGATAGTTCCCTCCAGGTCAGTTCAGAGCCATTTATGAGCACTCTTTAAGTGAAGTTCTGCAACCTATTACAGACCTCCCCGCTGATATTTGTGTATCTTGTCTGATATGAAGTACCCTGTATATGTGTATGTTTGATTACATATATGTGGCCATCTACTGATCAAAGAATGTACAAGTGATATTCGGCCTTCAATCAACTAGATTTGAATAAATCTTATTGTTGTTGTTAGTTGCGAAGTCATGTCCGACCCATCGCGATCCCATGGACAATGTTCCTCCAGGCTTTCCTGTTCTCTACCATCCTCTAGAGTCCATTTAAGCTCACGCCGACTGCTTCACTGACTCCATCCATCCACCTCATTTTCTGTCTTCCCCTTCTTCTTTTGCCCTCAAACTTTCCCAGCATTAGGTTCTTCTCCAGTGAGTCCTTCCTTCTCATTAGGTGGCCAAAGTATCTGAGTTTCATCTTCAGGATCTGGCCTTCTAAAGAGCAGTCAGGGTTGATATCCTCCAGGACTGACCGGTTTGATCGCCTTGCAGTCCAAGGGACTTGCAGGAGTCTTCTCCAGCACCATAGTTCAAAGGCCTCAATTCTTTGGTGCTCAGCCTTTCTTATGGTCCAAATCGTATTACTATTATACAATTGTACTGTCTTCCTGAGATATTGAGAGTTTTTTTTAAAAAAAACCAATAACCTGCCATTTAATAAACAAATGCTGTCATTTCTCCACTGGAAAGCAAGGTCATTTTTAGTGTTTTTATTTCATCCCTTATATAACAGTCACACATAAGAATTAAATCGCTTCCTGTAGCTAAAAGGATGATTAGAGTCAAGACAAGTAGCAAGGACAACATATGCATTTCAAAAGAAGAGGAGCTAAGAAGGGCTGCAATGCAGGGAACTTGTGTGTAGCTGAATTAAAGCAATGGGGCGGTTTGGAAAACTATTAATCAAACAGAAAGGTTCAAAATGGGGAGTCTCTAGGAAACAGAAAATCAAATATCAAGGAGTGCAGAAATCCAAGTTAGAGAATGGAGTCCAGATTGGAGAAAGAAAATGTTGAATCAAGGGTGACTAATTAGGAACTGGACCCCCAACATTAAGTAGAATAACAGAATTGGAAGGGGCCTTGGAGGTCTTCTAATCCAATCCCCTGCTTAGGCAGGAAACTCTACACCACTTCAGACAAGTGGTTATCCAATCTCTTCTTAAAAATTTCCAGTGTTGGAGCATTTACAACTTCTGGAGGCAAGTCGTTCCACTGATTAATTGTTTTGACTATCAGGAAATTTTTCCTTAGTTCTAAGTTGCTTCTCTCCTTGATTAGTTTCCACCCATTGCTTCTTGTTGTACCCTCAGGTGCTTTGGAAAATAGTTTGACTCCCACTTCTTTGTGGCAGCCTCTGAGATATTGGAACACTGCTATCATGTCACCCCTAGTCCTTCTTTTCATCAGACTAGACATACCCAGTTCCTGCAACCGTTCTTCATATGTTTTAGCCTCCAGGCCCCTAATCATCTTTGTTGCTCTTCTCTGCACTCTTTCTAGAGCAGTGATGGCGAACCTTTTAGGAACCAAGTGCCCAAACTGCAACCCGAAACCCACTTATTTATCACGAAGTGCCAACATGGCAATTTAACCTGAATAACAAGGTTTTGTGAGGAATTTCAATCACTCTTTCACAACTTGACTTCTCCCTGGTGGCACTGGATTTCTTTAACAGCACAACTCAGGAATGATGGGAGTGTAGTGCAGTAGCCTCTGGAGAGTCATCACATCCTTATTTCTTCCTTCCTTTCTTCCTTCCTTTCTTCCTTCCTTCCTCCGTCCCTCCCACCTTCCCTCCCTCCCTCCTCTGTTTTCACCTTCCTTCCTTTAATCCTGTATATTATGGTTAGTTATTGTTAGTATTTATTAAAGAATGCTATGTAATTTAGAAGCTCTCAGCAAAAATGTTGTTTGCGGCTTATTTCCCTGGGTCCTTGGGAAAGGAACAGCATCTTTTCCCCATCCCCGTCTTTAATAAACCCTAACCCTAACCCCCCTCACAGCCTTTTAGCTACTATTGTCCCACCTTGCTTCCCCCTCCCCTTAAAACGAGGCCATGGTAGAAAGCCGGGAGGGAGGAAATCTAAGGGGGAGGGAAGAAGAGACCCAGAGCTCCGCTGCCCCCCCCCCCCCACAGCCCCAGCCGTCGCTGCTCGGCTTCCTCAAAGGCATGGCGCATTTCAAAAGTGGCAGCTCGTGTCTGGAGGTGCCGAACAGCAGGACAGCTGTGAGAGCCGGGCCAGGCCTCTCCGCCATCCGACTCACCAAGGGGGCCACTTCTGTTGGGCCAGCCACTCCCCCTCCTGCTGGGCTTTTGTGCTCAGTGCTCAGCCGGGGGAGGGGAGCACTTCCCCACGCCACCTTCTTCTTTCTCTTGGCCCCACAGATGAGGGAGGAGGAAGGTCAGGCTTGGGGGATGGCCCCCACCCCATAAGATCCGGCCCTGCTGTTCTCTCACAGCCCTCTTTGTTGGCTGTACTACCAAGAGCCTTGGTAGTACAGTGGTCTAAGGCACCTTGTTATTAAGCTGCTTATTAAGACCAGCTGCCTGCAATTACTGCAGGTTCGAATCTCGCCAAGGCTCAAGGTTGGCTCAGCCTTCCATCCTTTCTAAGGTAGGTAAATTGAGGACCCAGTTGTGGGGGCAATAAGCTGACTTTATATAAATATGCAAAAGTATGAAGGCTATTGCTTAACGTATTGTAAGCCGCCCTGAGTCTTCGGAGAAGGGCGGCATATAAATCAAATTAAAAAAAAAAATGTAGCACGACGAAGGCGGAATGCTTCTGCCATGCAAAGGCAAGTGCAGGGGCACTTTGTTCCCGTACTAAGGCTCCGCCCGCTCATTGCCACCACCGTGACAGGGTGACAGCTCTTTCATTCCTGTGCCGTGACAGGGCGCCACAACAGAGGGGTGAAAGAGCCACACGGGTCGCATTGTGGCTTCAGGAGGAGGACGGGACCCTGCCTATTGTGAAGCCCACGAGTGAAAAAGTTCACTCAATTCCAACTTTGCGAGATCTTTTACTTTCACGAGAAGTTGGAATTGATAAGAGTGACACGCAATGGAGAAATGCAATTGGAGCTGGGCTGGGGCGACGGCGTGCATGCCCACAGAGAGGGCTCTGCATGCAACGTCTGGCACGTGTGCCATAGGTTCACTATCACGGTTCTAGAGTATCAAGTTTTTTAAAATCGTGATGACCAAAACTGGATGCAGTATTCCAGTATTACATGTAGTATTACATGGTAACTGGGAGTTAATAATATACCCATCAAAGTTTTCTTGGGACCCTAAGAATTCCTGCCCTGCCTATTTTTATCATTTTATATTCTTTTCATTTATCATAGGTGGAAAGCTAGTACGGTACAGAGTACCAGCCTGGGACGTGACCTTCCATTCTAACAATAACTCAGGGCTACTCAAAGGCCCACAGGCTTTTCTTTCTGCACCGATCATGGCAACCATCTTGCCAGTGTGCCCATAAGATGTTCTTGGTCTAACTAAGCTATTGATTGGGCCCCAGGGAGTGTGCCTTATCTGTCATGGTGTCTCCTTCTGGAAGAGAGCTGTTGGTTCCCTCCTGATGATATTCTGAGATCTTTAAAAGCTTGGCTGTTATCCTAGACCTTCTGGCAGAACCTTGTCAGTTGTGCTCTCTGTTGTAGGCAGTGTTTTTATCCAAATGCATATTTTTTTTTATTGTTTTCTATTTTTTTAGCATAAGCCTCCTAGAATCGCTTGGTGTCAAGTAGCCTCTGAATCTCGTAAAAACAAAAACTAAATAACCAAATGTGCCCATTAGCTTAAAAAGTTAAAGTTTCTGGATTGTTGATATATCTAAGCAGTAAAAGTAAATTAACAAGTTGCATGTTCCATGCATGTTCATTTCTCAAAAATGACACCATTATAGGCGTGTACTTCAGGCTACCCAACCAAGCAGAGGAAATAGTTTTTTTTGCTAACCAGTTAACTGGTTTTTTGCTAACCAGTTAACTGAGGTGTACAGGAAACACACCACTGTAGTAAGGGAGGACTTTAACCAGTAGTGGGATTCAGCCGATTCAGGCTGGTTCGGGTGAACTGGTAGTTAAATTGCTGGCTGGCCCCTCCCTGCCCCTCCCTGCCTCTTCCAGGAGTCCCCACACACCACATTTTGGCTTCCAGGTAAGTGCAGGGAGGCCTACTAGGCCCAAAACAGGGCACAGGGAGCATCTTGAGCCGCCGCAGCCCATTTTCGCTCCCAGGGAGGTGCAGGAGGCCGAGTGCTGCCTGTCACACCCCCTGGCCACGTCCACCATGGCCACACCCACCCAGCCGGTCATTAGGGCAGAGAACTGGTTGTTAAATGATTTGAATCCCACCACTGACTTTAACTATCCTGACATCAACTGGGAACCAAACTCTGCAGCGAGTGGAAGGCCAACTAAGTCACTGATGTGCCTGACTGACAACTTTGTCGTCCAAAATGTAGAATGAGAGAACTAGAGCAGAGGTGGGTTTCAGCAGGTTCTGATCAGTTCTGGAGAACCGGTAGCAGAAATTTATAGTAGTTCGGAGAACTGGTAGTAAAAATTCTGACTGGCCCCACCCCCATCTATTCTCTGCCTCCCAAGTCCCAGCTGATTGGGAGGAAATGGGGATTTTGCAGCATCCTTCCCCTGGAGCGGGGAGGGATTGGGGATTTTGCAGTATCCTTTCCCTGCCACGCCCACCAAGCCATGCCCACCAAGCCATGCCATACCCACCAAGCCACGCCCACAGACCCGGTATTAAAAAAAATTGAAACCCACCACTGAACTAGAGGGTTAGCTACACTGAGCTTAATTTTTACTAATAGGGATGAAGTGATTGAGAGAATGAAAGTTGTAGGAATGCAAGCACGGGTAACTGAATAAAGTCAGAGTAGTGTTTTAGACTTCAAGAGAGCTGGCTTCTACAAACTTAACAATGAGAATAGGAGGAATTCCATAGATAGAAGTCCTGGAGGAAAAAAACTATTTCAGAGGTTTGAGAAATTTGTGGGTTGTGTGTGTGGAAGATAATCTGGATAATCATTTGTCTGGAGACCATAAGGATTCCTGCAGGGGTGGGTTCTAAAATTTTTTACTACCGGTTTTGTGGGCGTGGCTTAATTTGTGGGCATGGTTTGATGGTCATGTGACAATTCTTTAGGATTTAGCAGAGGTACTGGTCTACCAGGCTTTTAACTGCTTGCAGAGCTGTACCGGTCTACCCATTTGTTCTTGGAGCGTTCCAGTCTACCCATTTGCTTTTGGTGGCACCGGTCTACCCATTTGTTTTTGGAGTGTACTGGTCTACCACCACACTGCCTTTTAACACTGATCAGCTGTAGGGCGGCCCTTTGAAGCCCCAGGGCAAGAGTTTAAACAGTTTTTTTCCTTCTAGCCAATCAGCTGGGACTCGGGAGGCAGTGAATAAATAGGGGCGGGGCCAAATAAAAGGTAAGAATAACGCGGGGGGGTGGGAGGGCCCAGCTCCCGAACAAAGAGAACCGGTTCGGTGACATCATATCGTTACCGCTACCGGCTCGGCCAAAGCGGGCCGAACCAGGAGGAACCCACCACTGGACTCCTGGATTTGGATAGGGGTTGGACAAGAAGACCTCCAAGGTACTTTCCAGCCCTATGATTCTATAATTCTATGTGTTAGTAAGGAAAAGTTTATATGGAACGGTGTGGTGTAAATTGCCTCCAACTAGGCTGGAGTTGACCTAAAAATGATTTGCCCTCAATTCATTTCCATAACCTAATAAAAAATTGATTACCCTGATTAAATTGGCTCATGTTAATGGGAGAATCAAAACTCTTATAGATCATTTTCATAAAATCTTTTCTGGATCATAGCTGAGCCAAAGCATTTTTACTACTGAAAGCAAAGAACAAGATGTTGTTTCAGTTCACAAACAGTGGACTAGCAATTGAATTCTTCTTCAGATGTAATGCTGGGGCAGCCCTATCCATTGCAGTTGAAAACTGAAAGGCAACTCAGAAGATACACAGCTACTACTAGCATTGTTTTGTCTTCCAACGTTTTATGGGCTTCCTCTTAGCATCTGCTGTCTGAGAAAACTGCTTTACTCTACTTAACTATAGCATCACCCTTTTTTTTGCCATAATTCTGAGCAAGTTGAATTTGGGCATTCTCGGTAATTCTGAAAAGGAAATGGATAAACACAGCACAGTGTAAAATAAGTGGTCTTGCGTATAGGAATCCTTCTATCACAGGTAGTCCTCGACTTACGATCAGAATTGAGCCCAAAATTTATGTTGCTAAGCATAACATCAGAAGTTGGCAAATGGGCTGTTTCTGGCCTCCAGGGGGCCTCTGGGGGGGGAGTTTTCGCCCTCCCCAGACTCCTAGAAAGGCTCTGGAGGCTGGGGAGAGAGAGAAATGGGCCTACTGTGCCATCCTGTGTCAGGCGCGAGGGAAGCAGGCTGGGTTGCATGCGCATGAGCGGGGGCAGGGTGCATAGAATTATGGGTGTGGGCATGCACGCGTGTGACCCCCCCACACTCCTGGCACGCGATGGCAAAAAGGTTAGCCTAGACTGTGCTGAGAAGCATCTTTGAGTCGGCTCGATGTTTTGCGAACTGATTTATAGATAATCAGCTAGTTGGATTTATAGTTTGATTTGCTGTAAAACAGTTCCATGGATTAAACTAAAGTGAAAAAAGAAGTCAAAATGCCTTCTGAAAGGCAAAAATTATTATCAATTTCTGTGACAGCCAACGGACCACATTTTAAATTTCCACTTTAAACAGACGCCCGAGTTGTATAAATTCTGCAAATCATCGCGACTTTGAAATGCAAGTCATTTGTATTTCTCATATCACCTAAGTGTTGGATGACATTCATATAATCCATTCATAAGTCCCCTTTGCATGTATATCAAGCTGCATGGGCATAATTCCACTCTGGTAATAAAAGCAAGACAAAGATGTATGTGAATACACAATATGGGCAGAATTTACAGTACACAGAATGTACAATATGGCCAGGGTTTATCTTAGGCTTTCTCTAATTACTTGGCCCTTTCCCTTAGTAGGAAACCTATCATTTAGGAAAAAAACTCTCAAAACAGCCCTGCTGAATTGCTTATCATATTCTTACATCAGAAGGGCATAAGTATTCATGAAAACCATTCCCATGTGACTTTGAATAAAACCTCACAGCTAACAGATTATTACTTTAATGACATATTTGAACTTCTCCATCACTTTCAATTTACCAAAAGCAGCCATACATGCTATCATTTCAGGCTGGGAAATCAATTTGCAGAGAGATATTAGAGAACCTATCCATAACAGAGTGAGCATTAAGGCACAAAATATATTTATCTATGTGTGTTTGGACATTATGTTGAGTCTCTGAGGAACTAGAACAAGAGTAATCTTATAAAAAGTTGTGTTAGTTGCACTAGAAACAGATATTTTCCAGAGGTAGCCCCATCCCACATGGATTAATAGTACTACACTCACTGTTGCTATTACTCTTCAAGTGCGTCAATCCAGACTTGTCCAACATAATATCATCCTAGTTATATAATATTCATCTTAAGGGCCCTTCCACACAATATCATTATGCCAGTTAAAGCCAACTTCAGACTTGTTCAACTATACAAAGTGAAGCTGTTAGAGAACTGAATTGGAGTTTTTTTCTGGTTTTGTACAGAAAAATTGCCCAGAGAAAAATTGGATTTTTGTCTCAGTGTTTGGATTTACTTACTATTAGTTTTGTAATTACTGCACTTTTAGTTCTTGCCTTCATGCTTGTCATTTCTTGCAGTCTTTTCCACTTCCAATACTCACAAAACTTATCTTTGCTGACAAACTCTTCCATATGTATGATCTCTGCGATTAGGATACATTCCTATAATGGGTCCCCTAAGATTTAAATTGTTTCCTTTTGACCACCAAAGAAGGCAATGACAAAACCCAGTTCCATATTGTTGTCAAGAAACTTTGGATATAACTCAGGAGAGAAATCCAGCAGGTTCTGACAGGTTCTGGAGAACCAGTAGCGGAAATTTTGAGTAGTTTGGAGAACCAGCAAATGCCATCTCTGGCTGGCCCCAGAGTGGGGTGGGAATGGAGTTTTTGCGATATCCTTCCCACAGGAGTGGGGAGGGAATGGGGCTTTTACAGTATCTTTCTCCTGGAGTGGGATAGGAATGGAGATTTTGCAATATCCTTCCCCTGCCACACTACCAAGCCATGCCCACCAAGCCACATCATGCCCACCACGCCCACAGAACTGGTAGTAAAAAAAACTGGATTTCATGCCTGATATAACTAGGAATCTTTATTGCAGTGGCCCATCAACAGAATTGGAGGACCATCAACAGAAAGATGAAATGGCCAACTTCTCAGGCACCTACTGTATTCAATCCTTTAGGAGATGCTAAAATTTTCACCGGTTCATTTTAGGGATATTAAGGAGCTATTAAACTAACAGGCAGGCCATTTTTTCCTCCTGCTTGGTACCAGCCAGGTATTATATCCTGATATGCAGTTGGAAAACTTGTAGGCTCTTACTTTTTATTGTCTAGTTATTGTTTAAAGCATATGAACAACAGTGAAAATAATACTAGGTACTTCCAGATGTTGGGGGACAGCAACTCTTAAAGCTTCAGCCACCTGAAGAAATTGTAACCCCAAAACATCTGGAGGGCCAGGATACTCTCTACTTTTCCTTGAGTGCAGTGAACATTATTTTTCAGAAAATGTATTGTTAATGATAAGTCTGCTAAAATAATATAAACCAGCGAGAGTAATGGAGTGCTTATAAAGTTCTGTATGAGACATCAGGCATTGTTTCATGTGCTAATTTCTGCATGTTTCAATAATAAATCACTCTGCTCTGTATGAACCTCATTTCCCCCCAGCTGTGAACATATCAGCTTGCTCAGCATCTCACAGATGGAAGGGGAAAGAGGCAGAGAGATTCGAGCGCAAAACTCCTTATTTACTTTGCCTGTTGGCTTCAAAGCCAAAGCTGGTATTAAAAAAAACAACAGATCGTAAGCAGAGGTGGTATTCAATATTGGTAGTGGTATTGAATACCAACCGGCTCAGCCCGGTTCGGCCGAAGCGGTAGCATAAATCGTGGGTGAGCCCGTCCACCCGCCTCAGCTCTATGCAGTCCTATTTAGGCATATTTTTGAGGCCGGGCACATGCGCACGCTCACAGTTGCGAACCGGTAGGGAAAGTAAGTGAATGCCACTCCTGATCGTATGACATTTGGCATCAACAGAAAGAAAGAAACTGATCTTTTGCTTTTTATGATCATGTACTTTCCTCAGACTGCTGGTTTGTAACATTCCATGGATTTATTCAGTGCACTCAAGTAAACGTTTGTTTCTAAATGTTAAGTAAATTTACTATACTGTATTCCCATCAGGGGTGAAATCCAGCAGGTTCTGATAGGTTCTGGAGAACCAGTAGCGGAAATTTTGAGCAGTTCAGAGAACTGGCAAATACTACCTCTGGCTGGCCCCAGAGTGGAATGAGAATGGAGATTTTGCAATATCCTTCCCCCAACAGTGGGGAGGGAATGGGGATTTTGCAGTATCCTTCCCCTGCCATGCCCACCAAGCCATGCCCACCATACCACACCCCGTCCATCAAGCCACGCCCACAGAACCAGTAGTAAAAAAATTTGGATTTCACCACTGATTCCCATCTATATGTACTTAGAACTCTACTTGATAATGCAATTATCTGCACAATAATTATATATATTAAAACCATATTTTTCATCAAACAATCTTGCCCTGTCTTGGGAAAACAAGGACAAGTTTCCACGGTGGAAATGTAAAAGAATATATACAATGCAATCCTATGTGGAGCAACATGCTTTTAGAGACATAAAAATTTGTGCAATCAGGAGAGCATGCTATTTTAATATGCTTTTCCTTCTGCATGAAAAGAATACCTTTCTTGTTGTCTTTTGTATTCTCCAATGGAATACAATATTAATGATTATTACAATAAACTGCACTAATTAATCAGTTATGTTTTGCATGATGGCTGTAGCAATAAACTGTAATATTCTCAGTTGATTGGGTGATGGTATCAGTGATTTTGTTATTTCTGTAATCTCCATGGAACCAGCAGCCAGATTCTATTTCAGCACAGACTAGGGTTTGGAAGTAACACTGTCTTTTTTTATACAAAGTACAAAATTTGCAAAATTGCCCATGAGAATGCTTCTGCAACAAACAAAATAAATACTAAGCACTTGTTAATGTCTGCAATAAAGCTCAATGGATTGATAACTAAACTTTACAAATCTTTTCTTAATCTTTAATGTCTTCTAATCTTTAAGAGAGATTGAAAAGGTGAGTCAATGTTTAAGAAACTGGAAGTGATCAATTGAAGCATCACTTTGACACACGCATGCATGCATGCACGCACACACATATATATTCATTTCTTTTCTTTTTAATTTTTCTTTATTTTTTAAACAAAACATAAAACATAAATCCATCATCCATTACAATTGCAAACAGTGTGTTGGTCGGTTACAAGTCTTTTGTGCTTCATCCCCATATTCAAAGTTTAGTAATTATCTAATTTCTCATATTATCAAACAAATAAATATCCTCATTTATCATTTATTTAACTATGGTTTTATCACTTCATAAAAATTATTTCCAAATATTATATTTATAACATTCATTTCATGTTTCATATTTATTTTTCCATGTATTATCTAGCCATTGATAAACTAAATCCCATATCTTATAATATTGTTTATCTTCTTCTCTAATTTCAAATGTCAATTTACTCATTTCAGCACATTCCATGATTTTCTTAATAACTTCATCTTGTATTGGTATTTTCTCATTTTTCCAGTTTTTTAGCAAACACAATTCTAGCCGCTGTTAAAACATTCACAATCAAATATCTCAATTCTCTATTGTATGTTTCTGGCACAATCCCTAATAAAAAAAAAAAATCTGGTTTAAACCAGAGACATATATATTCATTTCTTTTATCCGGTTTATCTAAGCAGTTTCTACAGGTTTTCAATCCATCAACAACTCTGCAAATTCTCTTTAGACATCTAGGCAGTGAGATTCTTACACATATCTGTCAGATGTAAATGCCTTATTCTCTAATGTGTAAATAGTATATGAATGGGGTATCAGGGGTTAACTTATTCTTCACTTCTTAATGTATTCATAATTCACCACTCCCACTTATAGCTCCACCCATTGTATATATAAGGAGCCACCTACACCCTTTTCCTTGCTTCTATCTGCGAATATTCAGTGAATATAGAATGCCTATTGTAAATAAAAGGAAGTATATTTAAACCTTTAACTCTCACTAATTTTATTGAGTCTGATCCTGAAAATATTGCAACAAGCTGGTAGCAGAGGATGGTTAATTGACTCAATAAAAAACTTAAAAAATGTCTAAGAAAGATAGGCCCAACACCAGGGCCTACAGCAAAGAAATGGAAACAGAACAAGAAATAATCAACGAATACACAAACGCAATTTCGAGAGAATCCGAAGAATACACCACTGAAGACGAAGAAATAATAGACGAGAATGATGACCAGGAGGAAATCGAAATAGAGAATAACAAACTCAGGTCAGAGATATTAAAACTATTAAAAAGCCAGAAGAATGATGAAAGCCTCATCGCGAACCTCCAAGAAATGCTGAAGAACAGCGGAGCAGCGAGAGAGAAAAATATCACTAATGAGAAGTCTAAAGACCCAAAAATAGTGAGTGATATGACTGCAGAGAAAGTCATTACGAAGAAGAAAAACAGTGATCCCGCGCGAAATTTTGAATGGCAGCCATCTTGGTTTCAACAGGCCTCCAAGGTGAGCGAAGCAGAGCCAATCAAAATGCTCAATTCAAAATTTCTGGCGCGAAAAACGTTATCAGACAACGAAAATGAAAAAGAAGATTCGAACTCCTCAGAAGAATCAGAATCAGAAAGTGAAGATGACTCAACAAAATCCCAAATAAAATCAGCAATGAAAACACTTTTTGCTGCATTTGGGCCAAAACTAAAAATTACCAAAGAGCCACCGAAGAAGCGAGCGAGCAAGCCGATACCTCAAGACCTGCCCGCTCCCATCCTGACTTCGAAAGCGACGACGCCCGAACCCAGAGAGCCTTGTCGATTCCGCCCTACACCACAGACCGAAGCAAGTGCCAACGCCCCCAAAAGAAAAAGAAGAGCAGCCGCCGTCGTCAGAACTCCCAAGGTCGAACCAGAGACCGACTCGTCTGAAGCAGAGCAGAGCGAGCGAGCCGCAATGGAGAGAACCTTCCACGACGACTCCAAAGAAGAAATGGACAACGCGCATGCGCGAAACTACGCAGATGGTCCGGGAAGACATGAACTGGCGAGAGAACCACGCAGACTCGTTGCGAGCATCCCCATGCCGTTTTGCAATTTTCTACACTTGCGAGACCACGGACTACCTCAGGTCGTAAGTAATGGACAAAATAATGTCGGAAATTTACCCAGTGACTTCCCAAAACTAAGGGTTGATGGCATTAATTTGCAAGAATGGTATCAACAGCTCCAGGTTGTCTTTATGAAGGAAAATTTACTATTTTTTATCACTAGTCCCCCAAAAAGACCTTGGACTTTAAAAATAGATTGTTTACACCATAGAGCATTTTTCTTAATAATATCTAGTGTGTCTCCTGCAATGTATCATAGCATCAAACCTAATCTGACTGTTTCAGAAATTATTCAATGCATGTTTAATTTGTTTCACAGCGATAGTGTGGCTACCACCACAAGAATGTCTAAGGATTTCTTTTCATCTAGAGTGAAACCAGGGGTTTCCATAAGTGAGCATTTAATATCTTTAAACAAAATAAGAGCTGAGCTGCATTTGAGGGGGGAGGTGATTTCAGACCAAACAATGAAAAGTGTTATTATCAACTCACTTGATTCATCATGGGACAGTTTTATGTCACATTTAGACACTATCAATCTAGGATATTTATCCATAGAAAGTCTATCCAATAAATTGATAGCAGAAGACAATTCAAGAAGAAATCGTTCTAGCAATCACACAGAACACAAACCTTATAGGAAAGTAGCTTTCCAAGAAAAATATAATGAAACATTCAAATGTCACAATTGTGGATCCAGGGAACACAATAGAAGAGATTGTCCCAAAATTTCAAAGGAAAGACATAGGTCAGAATATAGGAACAAATACAATTATAGACAGTCTTCCATAGATAGACATAGATATAGAAGCCCACCAAATTACAAAGAGAATAGAGGGGGCAGAGATAATTCAAAGGATAGAAAATCTGGTTCACTGAATGGATTAAATAAACAAGACAACACTAAAATACAGCAAAATGAGAACAATAATTGGCTTATTGATTCTGGAGCAACTAATCACACCACTAATAACAAAAATATATTGTCTTCATTTACAGAAGATAAATTTGTAATAAAGGTAGCTAACCAAGAAAAGGTTCAAGTATTAGGCAGAGGAAATGTAACCTTGCCTGGTCTAGGAAAAATAGAGGGGGTATTGTTAATACCTGAAATACCTCATAACATACTAAGTGCCATAAAACTAAGTAGAGATTCTGACATTAATATAGTTTTCTCAAAGGGAAAAGCGACTTTGGAGAAGAATAAAATAAATATAGGCACTGTGATGATTAAAGGAGGCCTACCTTATCTGATAACGAAGGAAAAATGGTTGCATAACATTGATTCAAATATGGAAGATTGTATTGAAGCAGATGATGAAAATATTAGTAACAGTGACAATGATGAATGTAAAATATCTCATGATCACGCAGATGCACACAATGAAAAAAAACCAAAAATAGGTAAACCAATTCATGATGAGTGTGCTCACATCTTACATAGGAAGTTAGGACATGCCAGTTTTCCTGTAGTACAAAAAATGACTGAACACGCAGAAGGTGTCAAAATAAAAAATTGTGAAAACTATTTGGAATGCTCAGTATGTAAATCTACAAAACTAAAAACTAGTCCCAGGCCAAGAAAATTTACTAGATCAACTAACAAAATTTTTGACTTAGTACACATGGACTTAGTTGGCCCATTAACTCCATCAATCACCTATAGAAAACGTTACTTCCTGACAATAGTAGACGATTATAGTCGTTATGGGTTTGTTTATACATTAAAACACAAAGATGAAACCTTTCAAAAATTTAAGGAATTTTACAAACGCATAGAAACACAACACAATATCAGAATAAAACAAATTATGACAGATAGGGGATGTGAATTCATGTCTAAAGAATTCTCCCAATGGTTAAAGGATAGAGGAATGCTACATTACACGTCTAGTCCATTTTCTGCGTTTCAGAACGGGATTGCAGAGAGAAAGAATTCCACATTACAAACCATGATTAGATGCACATTGGAGGATGCTGGCTTAAGCAAACAATTTTGGTCAGAAGCCTTACATTATTCAAATTACACACAAAATAGAACCTGGTCCAGTATTGTAAATAAGACACCATATGAAGTAATGTATAATAGGAAACATGCACATATTTGGAGTCACTGCAGACGTACACATACCTAAGCAGTTGAGAAGAAAGGGAGAAAACGTATCCAGAAGACTCAGATTTATGGGATATGAAACTGGCACCAAAGGGTACAGATTCATTGATAATAATAACAAATTTATAGTTTCCAGAACAGCTGTGTTCCATGAACAGGCCAACTGGTCTAAATTACATCTTAATGAAATATTTCCAAATAAATGTAAAGATACAAAATCTCATGAGAAAGGGACCATAGAAAAACAGGATATCAACAAATATAAAAGCAAAACCAAAACTTGGACAAACAGCCAACACAAAATAAAGACAGACACACTAACAAAAAAAGAAGCAAGATATTTGCATGATAACAATAGCAAACCTGAAAGAGTCATTAGAAACAACAGAAATCAAATGCCAAATAAATACAGAGATTACATAATGCATATGGATGGTGAGCCAATAACACCTAATACTTATGAGGAAGTGTTAAAACTCCCTCGTGAAGAAAAAGAAAAATGGGAATTAGCTATGAAAAAAGAGATGGAAAGTTTACAAGGATTAAATGTATTTACACCTGCAATTGCACCTAAAGATAAAACAATTATTGGTACCAGGTGGATATATAAAATTAAGAACTTAGAAGGAGGCAATACTCTATATAAAGCTAGATTAGTTGCACAAGGTTATGCACAGAAATATCCGGAGGACTATACTGACACGTATTCCCCCACTGTAAGAACAGAGAGTGTCAAAACAGCTCTAGTGGTAGCATCAGCACTCAATCTTGATGTATTTCAATATGACATACAGACTGCGTATCTACACGCAAAACTAGATAAGGAAATATACGTAAGAGCACCTCACAGTCAATACACCAACAAAAATGAAATTTGGCTGTTGAACAAGAGTTTATACGGATTAAAACAATCTGGTAAAAGATGGTATGATTGTTTGGTAAAAGTACTTAAGACCATGGATTTCAACGCTACCACTGCTGATAACTGTTTCTTTGTCAAAAAGGGTGATGATCACATTGAATTTGTGTTGATTTATGTAGATGACATTTTATATATAGGAAAACACAAAGAGAGAAGAGAAACTTTTGTAAATAAGTTAAATGAACATTTCTCGTTGAAATCTCTAGGTAAAGTGAACAAATATCTTGGTGTTCAAATTAATAAGACTAGAAGGGGATTCAAACTTACTCAGAGAGATAAGATTATAGAACTTTTAAATAAATGCAATTTAAACAATGCCAAACCCTGTGATACTCCTATGCAAACTGATTTTCTTAGAAATACTGATGAATCTTCCCCTGAATTCAAGGATAACACGTTTTATAGATCAATCATAGGTTCACTTCTTTATATATCTAATTGGACTAGACCAGATATCGCCTTACCACTCAATTTATTATCCAGACACGTCAGCAAACCAACAATGTATCACTGGGAAGCTGTTAAAAGAATTTTAAGATATCTGAAAAGTACACTAGATTTTTGCTTAGTATTAGAACCTAGTGATAATAAAGAACCAAAGCTTGCATGTTATGCAGATGCGGACTGGGCTGGAGACACATCATGCAGAAAAAGTACATCTGGTTATATTTTTCTCTTAAATGACTGTCCAGTTTACTGGTATACTGGTAAACAAGAACTAGTAGCCACTTCAACGACAGAAGCGGAATATGTTTGTTTATCCAAAGCTGCAAATAACCTTGTATGGTTTAATGATTTAATTTCAGATGTTTGGAAAAAACCTGCTTTGCCTTTTGTTATGCATGAAGACAATAAAGCGGCCATTGAAATATCTAGATCTGATGCCATTGGACAAAGGTCCAGGCATATAGATATAAAATTTAAACATGTGAGGCAATTATCTCAGGATGGATTTATTAAAGCAGTGCATTGTGATACTTCAGAACAATTAGCTGACATATTGACAAAGCCTTTACCTTCTAAGCAACACAAATATTTAACATCTAAATTGTATGTCTTGTATTGTCCTGAATCAGAATGTAATTGGTGTTGTATAATGAATCGGCATTTAGAGGGGGATTTGTCAGATGTAAATGCCTTATTCTCTAATGTGTAAATAGTATATGAATGGGGTATCAGGGGTTAACTTATTCTTCACTTCTTAATGTATTCATAATTCACCACTCCCACTTATAGCTCCACCCATTGTATATATAAGGAGCCACCTACACCCTTTTCCTTGCTTCTATCTGCGAATATTCAGTGAATATAGAATGCCTATTGTAAATAAAAGGAAGTATATTTAAACCTTTAACTCTCACTAATTTTATTGAGTCTGATCCTGAAAATATTGCAACAATATCATAAGCTGCTTCTAAGCTAGCTTCTTCTGTTTAAGCTTTAGTGGTGGTGGTTGGGAACAAAGAGCTGATCATCCCTTGCGGGACATAATTTAGGGTAGGGGTTCTTAACCTTTTTGTACCATGGACCCCTTTGATAGTCTGGTGAAATTTACAAAACCCTTTCTCAAAACAAATTTTAATTTTTGCATTTCATTTTTTAAATGCAAAAATTAAAATAAAGGAAACCACTTATACTCAAATACAATACCAAAATATTAAAAAAATATTAAACATCTCTCTCTCTCTCTCTCTCTCTCTCTCTCTCTCTCTCTCTCTCTCCCTCTCTCTCTCCCTCCCTCCCTCCCTCCCTCTCCCTCTCCCTCTCTCTTGCTCTCTCTCTCTCTCACACATACACATTTTTCCCATTCAGACCCCCCTGAAGTCTATCCATAGTCCCCAGATTAAGATCCCCTGATTTGCAGTAGAGAAGCGGTGCCAGTTATAATATTCTGCCGGTTTTCTTGAAATACAAAGCAGAATTTGACTTGATGATTACCTATGACATGTATTTTATATCTCCAGCTATCCGGTTCAATTATCTTGTAGTTTAACCAGAGAAACAGGATGTGATAGTCTTAAATGCAGCATTGAGGCTAATCAGATGCATCTCCATTGATTTAAGTGGAAATGTGCCCAGTTTACCCAGAGCTCAGCGTGGCCTTATGGCTATCAGAGCATGCAATGTAAGTGATAATCATCTAATCCCTACTGGTTAAATTACTAAGCATTTGGCTAGATTGCTTCTGACTTGCTGCTGTTGTTACCACAGTAAAGTAGCCACTGAATCGAAACCTTTTTCAATGATAAATATGTTTACCTTATGTATGGATGGGCACAATACTGGACACAGCATTTGGTATGCAGTGTATTGGGTTCAAAGTCTAGTTTTTAAAAAGCAAAAGTGACATAAGGATATTAAAATTTTACCATGTCTCTTGCTTGTTTTTTTTAAACACAGCCAATTCCTCCAGGCATTTTTATTTTCAGTTGAGTTCTTGTCAGGGAACTGATGTCGAAGGGAAAAAAATATTGGAGAGGGAGGAGTACTATAGAAAGTTAAGAAAATCAATTTATAAGTGTGAAAACTTGCTCTGCATTTTATACCTGTTCATATATATCAGGGGTGGAATTTATTTATTTATTTATTTATTTATTTATTTATTTATTTATTTACAAATATTTGTATGCCTCCCTTCTCACAAAGGACTCAGGGCGGCGAACACAAGTTAAAAAACATACAATAATAAAGGAAAATCCTAATTAAAACCAATTAAAACAAAGACAAATAAATAATAAAACCCAAGAATCAGAATCTACCCATTTGTTGAAACAGCCAAGTCTTTAGGCCTTGACGGAAGGAGCGGAGATCAGGCGCCGTCCGAAACTCGGTTCAGCAGGTTCTGACAGTTTCTGGAGAACCGGTAGCGGAAATTTTGAGTACTTCAGAGAACCGGCAAATACCACCTCTGGCTGGCCCCAGAGTGGGGTGGGAATGGAGATTTTGCAATATCCTTCCCCCAGGAATGGAGAGCGAATGGGGATTTTGCAGTATCCTTCCCCTGCCACACCCACCAAGCCACACCACGCCCACCAAGCCATGCCCACTGATATATATGCCTCCCTTTGATTATGTTCATGCAAGGGTTTGATTTCTTTAACAGAGGTAGACTGAACAAACCACAACTGGCTGAATAAACCGTAAATCACAGACAAGCCAAACTGGCTAATTCATGCTACGACTACACTTGAAGCTGCAGACAAGCAAACCATATTAGGATTTGCAACATATGAAGTTGCATATGAAATTGCACTGTTTATGATTAGGGCAGAACGAGGTTTAAACCAACTTTTCCCAGTTGGGGCCCTTCAAATGAGAATTATTTGAATAAAAATCCCAATTCAGAGAATTCCCAACCAAATTGTCCTTCCTCAGCAGGGGAATTCTGCAGCTGCTTCTTCCTACACATCTGGAGACAAACTGGGAGAAGCCACTGAAGCTGTTTTTGTTATTGTTGTGACAACCTTCTTGTTATGTTTGGTTCTGTTGCATTCAGTGAAGGAATTAACACCATCTTTTATGCCAGTGTGCTGTTCCTGTTGTGCGCTGCACAACTGGCAAAAGCCAAGTCTTGTGCCCTGCTATTTATCAGGGACCTTCTTCTTCTCTCCCTGTGAATTATGTTCAGTCGGCTTTGATCATGGGAAAATGCTAGCAACATTTATGACATGGTGCTTTGGCATTTTGTTTTCTTCTTCTCTCTTTTTTGGCAGGTGGGATAATGGTAAACATTTCCTGGGCTCTGCTGCAGTCATAAATTTAGAGAGAGAAAGAATGAGAATTATGGGTGGCTGAAACGTAGGCATTTATAAAACAAGGGTTTTTTTTTTCCAAATCAAAAATAGCATTTAGGCCCTGAAAGGACCTGAGGTATTATTTCCATCTTTGTTTTTTTAAAAAAACATTTCAGGGATTTAAGAAATTTGTGAAATGTGATACTTAATCTAATTAAGCATAAATCAAAGAATGAACACTTTGAAACAGTATTTCTTAACGTCTGCAAATTTTAGATGTGTGGACTTCAGCTTCCAGAATTCCCCAGCCAATTGGGGAATTCTGTGAGTTGAAGTCCACACATCTTAAACCTATCAAGGTTAAGAAATGCTGCTTTATATTATTCAAACTTGATATTTCAGTCAATGGGCTCTTCTTTTGTCTTATCCAACGTAAAATCACTGACATACTTTTCCTGTATCTGAGAAAAAAACGGGTGGGCTTCAAAATTTTTAGCAAGGGGTTCTCTGCCCGGTTGCTGGGTGGGCATGGCCAGGGTGGGTGTGGCCTAGTCGGACTCCTGCACCATGGCGGGGGGGCGTTTTTGCCCTCCCCTGGCTCTAGAGGCTTTTCTCGAGCCTCTGGGAGGGCAAAAACAGCCTCCCCAGGCTCCAGAAGCCCTCTGGACTTCCTGTAGGCCCATTTTTCGCCCTCCCCGAGTCTCCACGCAAGCCCTTCACTTACCTGCATCCAAAACAGGCCACGTGGGGACTCCTGAGAGGGGCAGGGTGAGCGTGGAGGGGCCAGCCAGGACTGGGATTTGGGGGGTTCTCCGAACTGCACGGAATCTTAGCTAGAGGTTCTCCCGAACCCCTGCAAACCCCCAGCAGCCCACCCCTGGAAAAAACTAATTCCTGACTCCAAATAACCCTGAATGTCGAAGTAAACATACATTGCTTTATTTTTATGTTTCCGCAATAAACAAGAGTTCCTTTATGGTAAATTAGCACTTGTCGTTCTCTAGAGGGCATGTCCTTTTTAAAGGATAGGATGTTCTTCTATCCATTTAGTTTATTAAAGGATTGGCTTAGGATGATACAATATGTGGATCTACCCTTTACATGCATCAAACAGTTCTGTGCTGACTGTTGTCCTACGTCGGGGACTTGAAACCTTGTCCCAGTTTAACATGCACATATGTTCTGTTTTAAAGAGGACAGTCTTTTCAACTATGAAGTAGTGTTGTCTATTTGTCCATTTTTGCAATGTGAAGTTTTGAATTTCTGAATATGATCTTTAAACTAAGATAAATTGCCTCTGAATAGGACAGAGAAGATCTGGTTCTGCTACTCTTTATTGCCCATGAAACAGTGCATCTGCCTTGGTTACAGTTGCTATGGAGGAAGACTTCAAGCTGACACTTTAAAAAATGACTAGGAGATAGCGAAATATAATTTGGATTGTCAAAGGGATTGACACATTGGGATTGTAAGTTAGAGAGTCTAACTCTGAAAGAACATGATTAGCCAGACTAGGTTCTGGCTGGGATTTTAAAACAAGGAAGGATCAGTTTGACATATGGAGCCTGTCAGTGGGTTTTGTTTATTTATTATGTGTTGATCTTCCTTTTCACCATGAAAAATCTTTTCCAAGAGACACAGGTTAGCATTCGAAGGAATGGAATTAAATGAAGAAAAAGACTTCTCTGTTTTGAGATGGACCTTGCTGAAAAGAGGTCTGGAGGCCAAAGTGAAGGACGGAAACAAAGCTTTGAAGATGGCGAAGTTACAAGCAATCACTGATTAGATTAAAAAAAAAACACACATAGAAACTGAAGCACTAACCTGCTTTAGCATCATCATGCTTGAATAGAATTTCACTAAGAAACAATCAATAGAGGAAAAAAACAGAAAATGTAGGTTTGACATTTCATGGAGGTTAAGTAGTCATTATCTTATGTCAGCGTTGTCCATAAAGTTGGGGGACAAAAAATGTACTATAGTGGACACGGCCATATCATCAAAGCCTCAGGGTTTTTTGATGACATTGAATTCAGCAACCAACCAATTGGTAGGTTTCAGAAGAACTTTGGATATATGTGTTCTTCAGACCAGGGGTCTCCAACCTTGGCAACTTTAAGACTTGTGGACTTCAACTCCCTTGTGGACTTCAACTTCCTCAGCAAAGCTGGCTGAGGAACTCTGGGAGTTAAGTCCACAAGTCTTAAAGTTGCCAAGATTGGAGACCCCTGCTTCAGACAATGGCAGTAGCATATTCTGGGGCGGGGGGGGGGAATGCCCATATTTATCCTGCATTTGCTCTTTTTAAATATGTGGTCCAGTAGATGACCAATGCAAGTTTAAACATGCTGGCTACATGATATTTCAGCTGAACTGATTCTGCCTATTATCAGCAGGTATGAAAGACCTCAACCTATTCTCAAATTTATTTATTTATTTATTTATTTATTATATTTCTATACCGCCTTTCTCCCGTAGGACTCAAGGCGGTGTACAGTCAAGAAAAATATAGACACACAAACATCATAAAATTGCTAATTAAAATTATTACTTAGTTTGGTCAATTAAATAAAACCCAGAATTAGATAACATAAATGTAAGAGGCAGCTCACCAAGAGGCTGGATAGTGCCAGCCTAAGGTGTTTTATTGCATGAAGCAGAATCCAAGTTTATTCCATTCAGGTACTCCCAGCTCCATCTGTACATATGGTGCTAAATGAAGCAGAGCATTTCACCTTGCCATATGACAGGGTCAGATATGAGTCTTAATAGGAAAGAGAAGAAGAATCAAGCAAGTTTGCAAGGGCATATGAAGGCAGAAAATTAGAAGCATGATAAACCATGTTATATTTACTACTTTGTACTAACAAATTATCAGGCTTAATTATGCTTAAAATCTGTGCTTAGAACATTGTGAATCACCAGCATTTTGAAGGACAAGATACTTAATCTTTCCCTTTCAGGCTGCAAAATATACTATACAGCTGATTTATTCATATCAGCCAAATTTAATGTTTCTGCCTTCATTACAACATTGAATTTTCCTGAAAATTATTTTCCTTTCTATTAAACCATCTACAAATTTATATCAGCAATAGAGTGGACTAAATTGACTGGCTTCACCACCATTTTGCTAGGCTGTTTGATTGGCCTAACCCAGGGGTCAGTAATCTGTGGCTCTGGAGCCACATGTGGCTCTTTCACCCCTCTGCTGCAGCTCCCTGTCACTCAAAATATGTGTAACAACTGCCAATGTGCGACACCCGCCAGCATGCAATTTATTGAGCTTTTCAACCCCCGGTAGGCCAACCATGGATAAATCCAAGAAAAGAAAAGTTTAAAAAGAAAACAGAAAGTTTAATTCAACTACATATGCTAGTTTTGTGCCTGCTCAGGAAATAGTCAGGCACGAGAAGGATTTTGTGGCTCCCGGTGTTTTCTTTTCTGTGGGAAATGGGTCCAAATGGCTCTTTGAGTGTTTAAGGTTGCAGGCCCCTGGCCTAACCTCTGCCTGCGGAAAAAGCCACTGATAGCTGGACATGCAAAGCTATAAACCTTGGTTTACAAATCATGACGTGTTGAGATTTAAATCTTGCACTGTGTCAATAAAATATTTTTCAATGCAATCAGACAGGCCTGCTTAGTACTTTAAGGAGAACCATAACCCACTGAAAAATTAATTAATATTCACATTGTGCTGGTGGACTGTTAATTAATGAACAGTGGTGTTGACAGCACTGAGCACAAAAACGCCTTCTCAAGCCCTAAATAAATATTCTTAGATGTTCTACTTCTGATTCCTAAATTTTCCTTCCTGGATCTTTTGATTGTTCATCATTCCCCTTGATTGCTTTTCCTCTATTTTTCCTCTTTCTATTTCCTGCCATCTTTTTCTTGGATTTGTGATCTAGAGAAGTATTTATCAATCCTGGCTACCTGCTGGGAGTTGATCCAGCTATTTTGATGTGGCCAAGATTGAGAAACACTGATCTAGAAGACCAAATAGGCCAATGACATTTTTCACCAACCCCAATTTTTTAAGATAGGGATTATTTTAAAAATAAACCTATTGCACAAATGTTTATGTGCCTCGTTTGAAGATCATTTCAGTGTATTTAATATATAATGTTTTTCACTGCCTCATTATATCTTTTGTGCAAAACTTCTTTTAACTGCATGCTGTCAATTTGTGTGTAACACATTTTTAAAGTCTCTATAAATGGAGCTTTGAATGTCCTTGGAGCAGAAGCATGGTAGAGCACACAGATGTACAGTTAATATTTTAACACATCCAAATAAATGTGATGTAGCAGTTGCTTTTGGTGTTTTGATAATGATTGTGTAATGTTATTTGAGTTATTTGAAGCAGTCTTATCACAACTTTATTTCAGTGAATTATTGAGGAAAAAATGGATTTGGATGAAGTTTCCAGAATAGCAATAGTGAAATATACAAGATATACAGGATTCAGACTAGGTAATACTTGAAGTGGAAAATCTATGCCCCAATTATTAGAGTAAAAAAAAAAATCACCATCCATAAATGTAATTGTTAGTCTCAAAAGCCAAGAAGGTAATTGCTATTTATAGACCTGCAGAGAAAGAGAAGGGTATAAATAGGAGAAAGTTGGAATATAACTGCAGATTTCTGAAGTAAACCATTTTCTGGAAGGCAGACATTTATTTGAGTAAAAATAAATCCTATTTCTTAGGATTTTAGCTCAAGAATCACATAGAAAGCAAACATTTTACAATCTTTTCCAAAAACAGACAACCCAAAATCATGAACTGTCCCTAATAAATAAGGGATCTGAAACAACTGTTTTTATTATAACTGAGTGCTTAATCTCACTATTTCATCACCAGAAAGGAGGGGCAAATATTTCTGCAGAGCAGAAAACATCACCCTCTATTAATCCCCTGCTTCCCCGTAAGGTAAGCGTTTCCTGCATTTCTTTTATTTTTTTTCAATTTTCAAAGTACAATTTTTCCTATGATATCATCTTGAAGTGTTCCTGTCTGGTTGGGGTAGAAGAACTAATTTTTTTTACCAGCTTAACCACAGCAGTTCATTGGTTAGGTTGCAGCGAGGGAATGATCCATTCAGTCTAGCCAAATCTCAAAATTCTAATATTTCTATGCACTGCTTCTACAGCACTGCAAAATAGCATTGTGGCTAAGATCTTCAGTTACGGTTGCTACTTAAAAATCTGCCAATTTTTTTTTAGAATTATGATTTCAATTATTGTTTTTCTTTTCTTGAGTAGCCAGTTTCTCCCCCTCAGCTTTTTGGTTACTTTTAATCCATCTGTGGATTTACCACAGGGCTGTCAAGCTCCCAGCCCGCAGGCCGGATGCGTCACGCACTGGCCACGCCCACACCTGATTTAGCGAAGGAAAAAAAGCCCCAATAGTCACATGACACTGCTGTGACGACGTGAGTTTCACACCCCTGATTTACCATTTCAAACTTTTTTTCAGTTATTTAAGTACAATGATTTCATTCCACGGGTGAAATTCAGCAGGTTCTGACAGGTTCTGGAGAACCGGTAGCAGAAATTTTGAGTAGTTCCACCTCTGGCTGGCCCCAGAGTGGGGTGGGAATGAGATTTTGCAATATCCTTCCCCCAGGAGTGGGGTGGGAATGGAGATTTTGCAGTATCCTTCCCCTGCCATGCCCACCAAGCCACACCCACAGAACTGGTAGTACTTCTACCTCAAGTGGTTTGAAACAGGGTAACATACTACTCTTATATTATTATTATTATTATTTTAAAACCTTCTTACGTTATATAAAAAAAAGAGAGACGCTCTGGGGAAAACTGCTCAAGAAAAGAAAGTGTGTATGTATTAAAAAGAGTTGTATTAGTTTTCAATCCAGCAACCTTTTCTATACTAAGCAAGGATTTTAACACCTATATTACTTCTCCAGTGCAGATAAGAGGAGGCATAAAACATTAAGAAACTGCTGGAAACATTTTTTTTAAAAAAAGCTGCTTGTTGTGCCTCTATATATCTGCATTTTTATGTATTAATCTTGTATGTGTTGTATCTTTTGTGTTGTGTGCATATATTGGCAAATTGCAATTGCTTTTCTGGAAACGAAAACCGAGAGTCTGCAGGACCATTAGAATTTCTAATAGGAGAACATTGTAGTCTTTAGACTGAATATCTTGCAAATTGTCCAGTCTAGACGGGATTACAGTATCTTAAACCAGTTTAGCCTCAAGCTGGCATGAGTGTAGGAGAAGAACAGCTTTTGTGGCAATTGCAGATACGACTTAAGTAATCTTCAAATTCAGGTGAACTGCATTATCTGGGCATAAATTAGAAATGTTGCCATGGTGAAATGTATAATGTCCTGTATATCATTTGTAAAAAAAGAAAAACACAGTTGCTAGTCTAGTGGCATAAATCCTGACGTAAATTACCCTGCTGGCATTGACCCTATGCTGGCATGGGGCTTTGAGCACTAAGTAAGTTGACCGTCTCATATCTCCAATAGCCTTCTTCAAGCAGTTGCAACAGTCAAGAAAGTAAAACAGCCCAACCAGACAGCATCTATTTTCCATGCAAAAGATCCCAATTGAATTCCCTGCCATGTCTAGCTGAAATTTTGGGGAAGAGACGTCTTTGGAGATAGACAGTGGTGAATACTGGGCTGATTGTTAAATTATCTGAAGTGGTCTAAGGCTGCTTCCTGTGACTCCTATTAAGCAAGTGTTGGAAGAAATGTCCATCTGGTTCAGTTCCAAGCTGGGAGAAAGACACTGGAAACATGGAGGCTGATTGGAAAGAGAGTTTAATGGTGAAGCAGAAGCACATGGGTTGTTCTGGGCAGCTGACTACATGGAGTTGAGAATGAGTTATTTATACCTTCTCTTGGGCCTTGCCCGTGAGCTTCCTGTTCCTGTGCAAGAACATGTATTCTATTGGTTGTTGTAGGGGTCATAGCTAACCTTGTAGGTTGTTTGAGAAGTTTGGTTGAAGCCTGGATGGTGATGCAATGTCCCCAGGTGATTTTGCAATGTGAGGAGCTCTGCTGCTAGATAATCCTATTATGTCCTGGAGAGTCATCTCTTAATCTCATCACCCTGGAGTTGAAGGTCTTTTGTTTTGTAGATAGGCTGACCCAGTCCTTCTCAATGGGCACCAAATATCTGCTAGGGACAGGGAGCTGAAGCTCTTCTTAAGAAGGGCTTAAGATTTTTTTAATTTCTCTTTTAGGGGAAATATTTTATCCTGCCTTTTTTAACATTTCTCAAAATATTTCATTCTTCTAGGAGAGGGGTGGGTGCTAACTTTGTACACAAGTCTCCGTTAATATAAATGGAGCACATGATTGAACAAGACATGAATAGTGATATTTGATATTTTTGATAGTCTTTCAGTGTAAAGCTTGAACTATTGAATTTTAACAATCGATATACTGTCTTACACCTTATGCCTTGCAGAAACAAAACCTTCATAAATTGAGCTGAACTTGATTAACTGTTATTTTGTTATTCTGAAATCTTTAGATCAATGCATTCATGTGTATGTCTAAAGTTCTGTTTTGTTTTTTCTAAAACAGCTCACCCATGTTATAACCTACAAAGTTTCAGTGCAATGTGGAAGACTAAACAACGGGATATATTTTTCTTTTAAAATTAGAGAGGTGTTTCCCTAGAACTATTTATCAAAAATGAAAACTCAGTTTATAGCAAATATGCTAAATTCTGAAGCATGGCAAGAACCAGATTGCTTGGGGTAGTGAGAAATCTTTTTATAGTTAAACATTATGAATTAGGTTGCATAAATTACATACATTGTTCATATTATAATTTTAATGTTATTTGTAACAATTATCCTCAGCTTTCTATTGCATCTGGAGTTTAGCAATTCAATAAAGATACTAGAAGCTAATATGCTAAGGCAGTGTTTCTCAATCTTGGCAACTTTTAAGATTGTGGACTTCAACTCCCAGAATTCCTCAGTCAATATGGCTGGCTGGGGAATTCTGGGAGTTGAAGTCCACACATCTTAAACACACGTAAAACGATTTCACATGAACTTGTCCTCTTATTTTATGCTTCCCAAATTTTCTGAACTGTTAAATCTAGTTAACATTCAGAATATAAATAGTCCTTTTCTGTTACTTAAAAAAAAATAGACACATCCTTTCTGTTTTACTGTGAAGGAAGTCTCTCTCGTTCCCTTAATGCTGTTGAGAACTAAAGGAGAGTACGCTCTATTATTGACTGAGAAATACAAGACAATCCTACAGGCCTGGCTAGGTGGCTCAGTGGCTAAGATACTGAGCTTGTTGATCAGAAAGGTTGGCAGTTTGGTGGTTCAAATCCCTAGTACAGGTCTCCTGCGTAAGCAAGGGGTTGGACTAGATGACCTCCAAGGTCCCTTCCAACTCTGTTACTGTTACTACAGGTGTTTTAAGGAGGTTTACCAATTAAGTTCCATTCATTGGCTAAAAAAGAAACCGCAGCTCTAGTGTTTGATTTCCATCAAATTAAAATAAAAAAAAAAAAAAAAAATTTCTTTCCCAGCTCTTTTTTCCCTTTTGGATTGTATCTGTAAGGTTGTGAGCCTGTGTATAATGACTGTCTTCTTTAAATATCTGCAAAATTGAACATACATTAGGCTGATTCTATGTTGGTTTTAAAGTTTGATACTGATTTTTAATTGAAATGTTTTAAATTATGGGCCAAATTTCATTTAATTATTTTAAAAATTATTTTAACTTTTCTGTACAAATGTTTTTATTTTGGCTGTTTACTGCCCTGAGTCCAAAAGGAGAAGGGTGGTATATAAATCTAATAAAAGATAAAGATAAAGGCGAATTATGCGAGTAGGAAGTCCATCACTTTTGCAGGATACCGGGTTGAGGAAGGCTGCTTTAGAAATATTAGGTTCAACCGAAGTCAACAAAATATGAGTCATCTGAAATAAATACAAAGTGGTCAGACAGAGAAAAGTAATCACAGGCATCAAAACAGAGAGAAGAATACTGATTAGGTAATAGTACCACAGAGAAAAGCCCAAGGGGTAAAGTAAATTATATACAGTACTAAGTCTGAATTAATAGTGTTGTTCTGTCAGAAAGGGGGATTTAAATGTGATATTGTATTTTTTAAAAGGAATCGTACATTAGCCAATGAAAATAGTGAGCGTGGGGGATGGCCTATATTCAGCTCTAGTTAAGTAAAATAGTGAGATCAAATTCCTGTATAATTGAATTAAACATATTCAAATGAAAGATGATCAGCATCAGATAAGCATATTTAAGAAGTGACGGTGATCTACTTTTCCAACAAGTCAAAGCAATTCAAAATACTATATATGTACCTTCCTTCCCCTTTGTGCGATGTTTACTTCTAAGCTAAATGGAGAAGCAGAAACCAGTGCAATGCAATGCAATGACATTCCTAATAGGCCTACTGATCTTCCTGTTCTTGTCCAGATGAAATCTTTCATTTTTTCCGACTGCTTCTAGAACCCATATAGCAGGTTGCCTAATCTAGGATAGATATAGGCAATTTTGCAAATCTTCTGGAAGCAATCGGTTTAGATTCTGGCAAGGATGAGCTAACCTTCTCCAGCAGGATGAAGTAGTTAAGGTCTTCAGTTGGGACTGAAGACACTCGGTATCTCATATTGTTGTTAAGGGGAAAATAGAGAAAACTATTATCTATATACCTTAAATCAGGGGTGAAATCCAGCAGGTTCTGACAGGTTCTGGAGAACCGGTAGCGGAAATTTTGAGCAGTTCAGAGGACTGGCAGCGGAAATTTTGAGTAGTTTGGAGAACTGGCAAATACTATCTCTGGCTGGCCCCAGAGTGGGGTAGGAATGGAGATTTTGCAGTATCCTTCCCGTGCCACGCCCACCAAGCCACGCCCATAGTAAAAAAAATTGGATTTCACCACTGCCTTAAATCCTAAAAAAGTTGGTTGTAAATGTAAAAATATATGTGTGTGTGGTAATACAGTACGTGCCATAGTGCCATAGAGCAGCTGGTACATTGGCTTCACGCTGGGAAGCCTGAATAGATTATAGCTGACCTTTTCTTCTCCAATAGTCATAGAAACTCAAGCTGTCTTACATAATAGTTTATTCAGTTAAAACTGGTCAATTCCTCTATCATTCAAGTATGTTTCATTCAAAAACTGCTTTTCTGATTTCTGCCTGGACCTGTCATAGTGAAATGGTGTACTTTGTATGGTTACACAAAACAATATACAGGTTTCCCCCCCCCACCAAGGTTTTTACTTATCTTACATATGTCACAATACTATAATTCTATATTAGAATATACAATTTATAGTATATACTATATAGTATAAACCAGGGGTGTCAAACTCAAGGCCTGTGGGCCTCATCCAGTCCACAGGGTGCTCAGATCTGGCTCACGGGACTGCCCTGGAAACAGCGAAGGACTGGCCCACAGTGCCTCTGCCAGTGAAAACGGAGCTCATGGGGGGCACGCCAGTTTCCGCTGGAAGAGTGCTGCAGGAGGCTGTCTCAGTCAAAAATGGAGCCTGGGGGACCCCTCTTGGGCCACCACAGGTGCCCTAGACATGAGTGATGTCAAGCTGGCCACGCCCACCCTGGCCACACCCTGGCCACACACACCCGAGGTCAAACACATCCCTGATGCGGCCCTCAATGAAATAGAGTTTGACACCCCTGGTATAAACTATATGCTATAATTGTCTCAGAAGGAGTGGGGTGGGGAAGATGTTTTTTACTAATATTTGAGCTTTACAACTGAAAGTATAAGACATGAGGGTGCAACTGGACATTATCCATATTTTTTTAAAAAAACTGCAAGAAATGTCCAACAGTAAGAAAAACTATATTTTCCTTTTCCAGATCCATAACATGCTTTCTCTTTCTCTGAAATAACTATCCTTCTGGCATTATAATATAAAGCATAATTTTCTAATAGTGTGTGAAGATAATCTACTAAAAATAGAATTGGGAGATGAAATATGCAGTAGCCATTTGAAAAAAAAACTGCCATGGAGGAAAACTATTTAAAGAAGGGAAAAAGGTGCTATTGTATTTCATTTAAAAAAAAAAATCCTTCATAATATCTTTATCACAGAGCTTTCTCTAGCTTACCTTTTTTATTGCTCAAAAGCACAATAACTGAAACTCTTTTAAGGCTATATCCTTTTACTAATGTATTTTAAATGCAGCAGAGAGTACATGCATTGCTCATTTAGATGTTCCACGCGGAGCAACTTTTCCTAAAGTTCTTATAAAAGCTTTTCCTTCAGATGATGGAAGTCTCTTGTTTGGAAGAAATATAGCCAAACTATAAAGCCTTTTAAAAATGGATTTTCAAATGCATGTCACCAATAATATCAAGGTCAATAATAAAACATTTTTTCTAATGCTTGACTATCAAAATAAAAAAAAAAACTATTTAGAGAAGGGGTTGGAAAATAGAAATGTAGGAAAAAATATGCTTCTAACCAGAAAAATAGAAAGAGGTCTCTTTTTCAAATACAATTTGTCTCTTCTTAAAATAGGAGAATCTGGGATAATAAAAAAAAAATGAAGTGAAACATTCAGGAAACAAGGATTACTTCATAGAGTGCATTGTCGCTATTGGAACTCATTAATCTATTCTTAAGTTAATGGTGCTGGTTGCCAATAAGAGCTATTTTTTTTAAAGTATTAAATAAATTATTAATGGATAAAGCCATCAAAAAGTATGAAGTTATGATCATTACTTCCAACAAAGAACAAGGGGTGACTTTCAGAGGAAGTCGGAGTCAGAAATACTTATTAAAATATTTCCGAATGGTTGGCTACTGTTGTCAGACTTGTCCCAGCTTGGTCCTTTAGTTAAGAAAGACTCTCGAGTCCATTTGTAGTGAAAGGTATACTTTTACTAAAAGCCAAGTGGATTACAGTATAGCAAAGCTAGAACTGAAGTTTGTGTGCCAAAATTTCCCGGTTAACTTTTCCTGTTCAGTTCCTCTCCTCCCCGATCCCTTATTGTCCAATTATATTTGAATATATTATTTTGGGAACTGTCTCTTCAACGATGGGCTGATTGGTGAGCCAATTGTATTCCATTCCTAGACTTTGAGATGGTGTCTCTGGAAGGTATGATGACTTGATGGCTTTCCCTCCTCACATCCGGCTCCCTCCCCCCCTAGTTAATGGCAGGCTGACAGTTAGCAAATGCAAAGCGCAAGCATATGATGGCAGGTCTGACAACTGTGGGAATATAAATGATGTACTAGTCAGGCTTTTGATTTGGTTAGCAGAATGCACCGATGGCAGACGGCACTCTAAGAATTGCACATGCCTGCCTGTTACAGATTACATCAGAAGCAAGTGGTCAGGACTGAAATAATGTGAAGAATTTGCAAAGTGGATGGAGTGTGCCCAGCACAGCTACTTGGCTTTCGATAGATTAATTTTCAGACAATATCCCTTGTTGCATCGTAGTGTCTATCTACAATTCTCTGCAAATAATTTCCAACAAGCTGAAGCACACGGAATTCTGTTACCTTTCCATCTAAGTGGTACCTATTTATCTACTCGCATTTGAATGTGTTTGAACTGCTAGCTTGGCAGAAGCTGGACCAAATAACTGGAGCTCACCCCATTGCGTGGTGCTCGAGTCTTTTTTTTTTTTATTGAAAAGTTTTATAAAAGATACAAACATTTTCTCCCCCCTCCCACCCCTCCACCCTCACCCCATCCCACCCCCCCTTGCCCACCCACCCACCCTTTCCCCCTTCCCCTCCCCCTTCCCCCCACCCCCCTCCCTAGACTTCCCAGAACAAGCACAGGGTATAGCATTCCCAAACATAAAACTAAAATATGCTAACAATTTGTTAACTTCAAATTCTCCCTAGGTCTTTAACTCCTTATAACTCAAAACACTATAAACATAAACTAACAATGAAAAAAAATATTTCATTCATAAGCTATATGAAACTTCTTAGTCTGATACTTATTTTGAATATAGTCAATCCATCTTCTCCATTCCGATATATATCTTTCGTTTGAGTGATCTTTAAGATATGATGAAATTTTTGCCATCACGTGGTGCTCGAGACTTGAACTCATGCCATCAGCATGCTCAGCATCTTTAGCCACTGAGCCATTATATCCCGACTGAAGTGAAACTGATTATAATTCAAGCTCATTCATTTTTATCATGCTTTCCCAAGTCAACAAATGTAATCTTTTATTTCTTGCCTCCAGACATTTCTCAATGTTGTGCTGAAAAGCAGACACCTGGTCTGTGCTGTACTACGGTCCCCCTATTCTAAATGCATTTCCAGATTATCAGTCTTTCAGGTTTTTTCTTTTATTCCTCTGATATCAGCACCACAATACACCTGAAATTATCCTGGGCTTCTCTGCAACTGTATGAAATTGTCTAGACCGAAACAATTCAGTAAAATACTGGCTGGAAATGTCTAGAGTTGGGATTCGGGTACCTTTTTGGTCCTCACTAAGCTTTGAGCTACCATTCAATAGTTGAGACTATTGTTTTTTAACTACTAGGTGTTTCCTAGGCTGTAAATAACCTAACCAGGATACAGATAAACGTGTAAAAAATCAGGCTGTTTGGGATATAATAATAATAAATTATAATATTAAAGTTTATTGTCATTGTACATGTATACACAGTATACCCATACAATGAAATTCACTTAATACCCAAAGACCAGGTCCAACACACATAACAATCCCCAAACACCCTCCCACCCACCACAAATTCCCCACCCCTAAACCACTCAAACATCCACACAACAGACCAAGTAATGCTGTCCACCAGCTCACTGATGGTGGCCCTTTAGTTCATTGTTGAGTGCAATTATAGCTCTGGGATAAAAAGTATTCAGAAAACGTGTGGTCTGAGTTTTAATTGTTCTGTATCTTCTGCCAGAAGGCAACAGTCCAAAAAGATTGTAAGCAGGATGGGAAGTCTCTGAGAATGTTGTGCAACTTCCACAAACAGCGAGATTCGAAGATGTCATCCAGGGCTGGTAGCTGGAGCCCGATAATATTCTGGGCAGTTTTAATGATTCTCTGTAGAGCTTTTTTGTCTGCTACAGAGCTGCTCCCATACCATGCAAGAATGCCATATGTTAGGACACTCTCAATGGTGCTGCGATAGTAGGACAGAAGTAGATGCTGAGATAGATTTATCTTCCTGATCTTAGGATTTTTCCCTAGGCTTGCCAGTTTGAGAGTTTTGACCATTATTTTGGACAAAAATTGAACTGTGTTCCATGGTGGGAATCTGGCAGGTTAAGAATCACAAGGGAAAGATTTGTATGTTAGGACCGGTTCTGTATGTCATTGTATATGCGTTATTTGGCAGACAGAAGCGGTAATGTGGTTGGTAGATGATGGTTGACAAATTCTATCAACTAAAGCAGTGTTTCTCAACCTTGGTAGCTTGAAGATGGGTGGACTTCAACTCCCAGAATCCCCCAGCCAGCACTGCTGGCTGGGGGATTCTGGGAGTTGAAGTCCACCCATCTTCAAGCTACCAAGGTTGAGAAACACTGAACTAAAGGGATCAAAAGGTGTCTTACTCCTATACAGATGGACCACTATGCTCTTAAATATCTCGTGAGTGAATACAGTAGACAGTGGTTATACTGAATCATGCTTGGAATTCTCTGTTGACACATTCTTTAAGGCCAGTGGAATTATTCTATTTATTTATTTATTATATTTCTATACCGCCTTTCTCCCGTAGGACTCAAGGCGGTGTACAGTCAAGAAAAATATAGATACACAAACATCATAAAATTGCTAATTAAAATTATTACTTAGTTTGGTCAATTAAATAAAACCCAGAATTAGATAACATTTTAAAAAATCATTCACATGTTCATATGTTTAGCCCCGCCTGTTGGAACAAGAGCTATATACCAGAGCTAGAAAAAGAAAACAAACCCAAAAAAGAATATTATTAAAGTCTCACAGAGAAGGACAAGTGGAAGGTGGAGAAGGTATTCTTCAAATGGGGAAAAGTCACATTTAAGTGAAAATAAAAATTTGGGTACAATAGAATTCAGTGTCCACTCCCCTGCCCCCATTATTTTAATTATGCAGTTATCTTTTAAAAACTCAAGGGATGCTACGGTATTTTCTCAAGGCCAGCTTGGCCATATAGATTAAAGTCAATTTCAAAGACCACTTAAAACCGTTCCTGTGCACACTGGCCTAGAAGTAAGCCCCATTATACCAAGTGGCTCCGCCTTCTACCGTATTTCCCTGAAAATAAGACCCTGTCTTATATTTTTTTTGAACCCTGAAATAAGTGCTTGGCCTTATTGCCATGCTCCCAAAAGCCCGATTGGGCTTATTATTAGGGGATGTCTTATTTTGGGGAAAACAGGGTTGGTAAATACACCTTTGATCCAGAGGTGGGCTTCACATAATTTAACAACCAGTTCGCCCAGAATCGAAAATGTGAGCATGTGCATGCATGCACACTGTGTCAAAAGCATGGCGATTGTATAGGATGGAATAGCTTTGTTTGCGCACGCGCCTTACACACGTGTGCTTCGTCAAAAACATGGCAATAGTATAGGACAGGATAGCTTCGCTCGCATGCACGCCTTGCGCACATACGTGCTGTGTCAAAAATGGCAGTTGTATAAGACAGGATAGTACCGGGGTGGGTAGGCGGGCCCAACCACTGGCCGTAACTACCAGTTCACTCAAACCTTCTGAATCTCATCCCTGCTTTGGTCTCATTGTTTTCTTACGAGTTATTGGTTCCTTCCTGGTCCTCTTGTAGAGTGAGGTGAAGAAACGTATTGTTTATAATATTTTCTCTGAAGTACGCCCCTTTCCTTGAACAGAAAAATGGAGCTGTTGGGTTTATACTTCATCTGAAGGAAGCAGGATACTTCTCCCTCCTGTTCTAAGGATAATACTCATGCTCTTCTGATCCTTGGTGATAGTTTGATGGCTTTTGCACTTATTGTTGAAGGTTGAAGCCTTATGTGTATATCAGACAGAACATTCTTGGGAATGGGAATCTAACCAAGGATTTATAACAGGGGTGAAATGCTCCCGGTTCGGACTGGTTCTGCTGAACCTGTAGCAATGGGGGCTGATGGTTCAGAGAACTGGTAGCGATGGCGGCATGAGGCTCCGCCAGGTTTTAACCAGGAAGTAACCTGTTTTTTACCCTCTGCGCATGCACAGGAGGGTTTGCATACGCGCAGAGAGTCCAAGCACACATGTGATGCATACGGGCAGTGCGTGTACTTCTGAACTGGTTGGGAAAGTAAATAGATTTCACCCCTGATTTATAACTATAACAGAAAAGAGTTTTATTTGCAGGGAATGCATCATAGGGATAGCTAAAGTCAGCCTCTAGCTAACTACATCCTACCAGGAAGAGGGTCCAGGAGCATATACTTCATTCATGTGTATTTGGGGAAAAGACAATGAGCTCAGATTAATTATCTCGAATCAATGTTTCTCAGTTTTGGCAACTTGAAGATGTCTGACATGCTGCCCAGGGAATTCTGGGAATTAAAGTCCCAGCATGATCCATAGATCAAGATATTGCAACAGGAATATGGTTCCCATAGTGTGGGATGCCAAGTGTGGTATTTTGGTGCATATTATGGCTATGATCGTGGTTGTGGAAGTAGGACCTTAAATAAGCAAGACAAGAAGAATATCAATTGTTTTGAGGTGTGGTGCTAGAGAAGGCTCCTGCTATTCCTTGGGACAGCAAAGGTGACCGACAAGCAAGTACTGGAGTGCACAACACCAGACATATCATTGGAAGGTAAAATCACAAAATTGTGTCTCACTTATTTTGGCTATGTCATGTGGGGGAATTCACTGGAGAAAGCGATTATGCTTGGAAGAGTTAGTGGTTAATGGAAACTCGGCCGCCAAAGAACAGGATGGCTGGATACCATCAAAGCTGACACCTGCCAGAACATAGAAAAACTCATAAGAAAGAGTGCAAGATCGGAAGATGTGGAAAGACCTGGCCCATAAAATTGTCAACAGTTAGACACAACTGAATGGTTATCCATCATCATCGTGGCTATGGTCAAGTTCTGGATCTGGGCAGCTCCTATTTGCTTCCTTCAAGTGGTTCCTGCACTGCCTCAAGCATTCTGTTTGTTAGTGTGTGTGTCTCTCTCTCTCTGTGTGTGTGTGTGTGTGTGTGTGTGTGTGTGTGTGTGTGTGTGAGAGAGAGAGAGAGAGAGAGAGAGAGAGAGAGAGAGACACGGAGAGAACTGGTGGATGTTGTGTCCATTGGCAGCGAATCCATTTTAACTGTAAGCCAGTCAGCACTAAATCTTACTTTTTGTGACTTCTCCTCAGCGCTAGGCTTAATTCCCATCCACCTCTTTGTGAGTCTGCAGAAGGTGTGGTTGGCTCAACTAATTATGATTACAGCTATCCATGGTTGTTGTAAATCCTTAAACCCCCCCAGCAGATTTTTTTTCCCTTACGTTTTCCCCCCCTCCATCTTCTCTGACACCACCAAGAATAGCGAGAGAGAGTTAACTTTTTTTGATTAAATTGCGAGAATTGGATTACACATATCGGGCAGATCTTCTGAGAGGAGAGAGACAGGCCAGGAATTTAAATGACCCATTAAGTTTCTTTTAATTTCTTCTCTTTCATTTCTCAGGATGCTTTAGTCCAGGGGTCTCCAACCGTGGCCACTTTAAGCCTGGCGGACTTCAACTCCCAGAATTCCCCAGCCAGCTCTGCTGGCTGGGGAATTCTGGGAGTTGAAGTCCGCCAGGCTTAAAGTGGCCAAGGTTGGAGTGTAGTTTTAGTCGACGGTTTGGGGTTTTTCAGCCCCTCAACTGCTGTCGTCCACTCCTCGTGACGAGGCGACATCAGGTGGCAAACTTCGCCGACCAAAGTTCACCCTTGAAAGTCGGTGCTTTTCTCCCAATTGCTGCCGCTGGCGGGCGGTTGCTTTCCTTGACCCACCAGTACATTGGGGGGGGGGGTGGCTGGTGGCGGGAATCCTCCCTTACAACTCACTCCCCGCCCTTCTCCCCCTTCGCTCGATGCGCCCCTTTAGCGCCCGTCTTCCAGTGCAGGAACACGATTCCTTTAGCAAAGGCTATTGGGTGCCCTGTTAAGCTACGGCTGTTCCGAATCAATCGCGCAAATCAAACGCGCCTGCATGTCCCACCGCGTGCACTTAAAATCCCCCCACCCCATGCAAAACATACCACATCTTGCATAGAAGACAGGTAACATTAACAGAGTTGGAAGGGACCTTAGAGGTCATCTAGTCCAACCCCCTGCTCACGCAGGAGACCTATACTAAGGATTCGAACCGCCGATCTCCCCCGGGTTGGCCGGCACCTCCAGGCGTGCTTTCATTCGGAAACAACAGTAACAGAGTTGGAAGGGACCTTGGAGGTCATCTAGTCCAACCCCACGCAGGAGACCTATACCAAGGGTTCGAACCGCCGATCTCCCCCGGGTTGCATGGGAGCTTGCCCGGCACCTCCAGGCGTGCTTTCATTCGGAAACAAAGTAAGAGTAACAGAGTTGGAAGGGATCTTGGAGGTCATCTAGACCAACCCCCCGCTCACGCAGACCTATATTAAGGATGGGAGCTTGGCCGGCATCTCCAGGCTTGCTTTCATTCGGAGGCAAGGCTTGGCCGGACTTTTCTCTCGAGTAATCCCGTAGAGAACCGGGACGGCACGTGCTCTATTGAGACACCCGGACGGGCGTCGGATGCTGCCGGGTCAGGCGCGCCCAATCCGGCCAGATTAACTGTTCCGATCGATGGGGGGCTTGGAGCGGCGGCCGTCCGGAGGAAGCGAGCGCGGCGGCGGCGTTGCTCAGACGAAGGACATAAACCCGCTTCGCCTGGCGCGCGTGTGTGTGTGTTTTAATATGGCAGCCTTTGCCCAGCGCCCCAGATCAGGCAGCCACACGCTTCGGTTCCCGTTGAGGAGCCATCGCGGTCTCGCCCGGGGTGGGGAAAGTAGGGGCGCCTTCCCCCCCCCCCAAAGAGCGTTCCCAGCCAGCGGATGGATGGGGAGACACGTTGGGTACTCGGGGGAAGAAATCTTCCTCCCGTCTCCCCCCCCCCATCCGATCTGGTGGTGGGAGGGAGGTCGGCTGTGCGCCTAATCCGCTCCGCTTAATCCGTTTCAAACAGCTGCGCTTCCTCTGCTCGGGGTGCGCGGGGGTTGCCGAGCACAACCGCCGGGGTAACACCCAGCCCCGCAAACCGGCTCCCGTTCAACGCCTCTCCGCCAACCCCGTTTTATATCCTCTTTCCGCGCACGGTACTTATATTACCCAAGGTGTTACGCGCCCCCTATCTTAACACAAGGTTTACTCCGAATCGCTCCCCTCCTCCTCATGTCCCCCCCACCCCAAAGGCCAGTTCACCTAATTCTCGCGCTTCAACATGCAGGCGGAAAAAACTGCGGGTGGCTTTGAACGAGGGAGAGGGGGGGTTGGAACCGAGGCTTAGAAAAATGAAATGTGGGTAGGGGGGCTGGGTGGAGAGGGGTGGTGGTGGTATGTGCGCCGCGTAAGGTGGATCGGCCTGTTTTGGGGGAACTCTCTCTTCCCGCGGGGTCCCCACCCCATCTCCCCCTCTCCCCCTCACCCCATATTCCATCTACAACAATCCCCCTCCCCACTTTTCCCAGGCAAGCCAGATCCCGCTCGCCTTTCTTGACGTCATATGTCTGTAGGAAAGGGACCAGCAGCACGAGCAAGCACCCGGGCTCAGGAAGCCAAGGAAAGGCAGGCAGGCAGGCAGGCAGGCGGACGGCCGAGGAGGCAGGTTAAAGTTTCCGCTCAAGTCTGCCGGTCCCTTAAAATAAAATAATAATAAAAACAAAAACCAACCAACCCCGGCGAAGGGACGGCGGGCGATGCGCTCCTGCCCGGCTGCTGCCAACATCTGGAACAGTTCAAAGCAGGCTGTTCTGTCTGTCTGCGAGCGAGCCGAGCCGAGCGAGGGAGGCAGGAGGGAGGGGAGGCGCGATCGCTCCGCCGAGGGACTGAGGGGCTGGGACTAGCCGTCTCCTCTCTGCAGAAAAAGCTCCCTGCCAGCAGAGCGCACGGCGTTGGCTCGGAAGAGGAGAAGCAGCTGCTCGCCACCGCCTTTCCAGCCTTCGCTGCTTCCCGGTCCTTTCCCCCCCCTTCCACGCCTGCCTGCCTGCTCGCCTTTCCTAGTTCCTGGATCTTGACTTGGGCGAGAGAGAGAGAGACATTTGAATCCTCCGGACATTTTTTTGTTTTCTTCCTTCCCACCCTTCTCGGGGGGATGCTCCTTCGCCCCTCTTCTCCACTTCCCTTGGCGGCGGTCTTGCTTTCCTGCCCCCGGAGCTTTCCGCTTTGCAAAGCCGAGACCCAGGGGGAGAAAGAAACGAGCGGCAGACCGGGAAAAGCTCGCCACTTCTTCGAGTCGGTCGCCTCCGCTGCCGCCGGTGCGTTGAATTTCTTGGGCGGGAGCCCGGATGTCCTCTGAGGATGCTTTGCAATTGTACTAAAGGAGGCAATACTGGAGCGAATCAGGGTTTGGGCTTTGATGCAATCATGGGAATCAGGTAATAACCGAGCGGGGGAATTTAATCGCCGCAGCAGCTCCGGTTTCTTCCTTGAACTGCTCCCATCCACCCGCCCACCCACCCACCGCCGCCAGCGATCTCGGCTGTTTGGGATTTGGAGGAATTAAAAACCAGAACTCCGACTTGGGTGATTATTATTGTTGCTACTGGTCTCCTCGTTCCTCTACTTTTAAATGGTCAATGAAAACAAGAGGATGTACATTCCAGAAGAAAACCACCAAGGTAAGGGGGGGCGAGGGGAGTTTGGGGAAGGGAGGGCACCACCGTCCGTCCCCCACCCAAAAAAAAACATCCTTTTCTCCCCTCCCTCCTTTTCTCCCCGCCGCTTCACCTGCGAAGAGAAGTCGCTGTGCAACAGTGGAGGAGCCAAAGCGGGAGAGGGGAGAGTCGGGTGGGGGGGGGGGAGGATGTTCCTGCGAGCGTGGGCTCGAGCAGAGACATTTCACGTAGAAATCTTCGAAGCGGAGGGGCGCCGGGAACAAACGCCAGCCACCTCAGCTTCCCCGCCCTTCCTCCCACTCTTGCTCACGCCTTAGCCAGGTTTGGCTCGCGAGATTCAGCTGAGGAAAGTTGTTCCTCTGGAGTGGAGTGGAGTGGAGTGGAGTGGGGTGGCGGGTGGGGAACACAGCCGGCAGGGTGGCAGGGAGGGAGGGATGGGTGGCGGCGGAATCCAAGAGTTGAACCGCTTTGCTGTCTTTTTTTCTTTTTTCTTTTCTTTTCTTTCTCTCTCTCTCTCTCTCTCTCTCTCTCTCCCTGGCCACTTCTTGCCCTGCCAAGCTTTTATTTTTTAAAATGGCAATAGCAGCATCCCGGGCCAGGTTAACCCGCTTCTCACCCCCATTCACACCCCTTTCCAGGATTTGCCAGCCAAGCCAAGCCAGTACTTGCTTTCAGCCCCTTCAACTTTGAACTCTTCAGGATGGCATGGGTTCGCCCTTCTCTGAGGATGGATGCGAAAGCCCAGCTATTCTGAGGGGTGCCTAGCGGTGCCCTCCTAGTTTGATATGCCTTAAATTTGCCTCAGAAGGAAAAACATGTGTGTGTGTGTGTGTGTTTGAATGGTAACTTTTATTTTTATTTTGGAGCAAGACTTTTATCCACTGACCAGTCTTCATCCTGTTAAAACGGCCCGCATCACTGAGGGTGGGGGACAGGAGACAGTCCAAAAACCTTGTTCAGAAAAGAGACTTTTGATTCTTCCCTACATTACTCTTCCCCTGCGTTCATGGGAACAACACCCCCCCACCACCAACTTAATGGGACCCTAACCTGGAGACCAGCTCTAGCAATGGCAAGCAATAGTAAATTGCATGTTTTTGAGGCTATCCTCCCTTTGCTGAGGTCTCCCAGTTGCAAGACGGAGGACTGTGATAATTTTATTTTATTATGCTCCGTTTTATAGCCAAGAGTGAGACCCTGAAACATTGGGCAGTGCATAGATTTAAAAAAAAACACTCTAGTTTAGGGATGCTATTTTCTTTGGAGGGGATGTCAGGAGAGAATACTTTAAAAGAAAACTTACAGTCTTTTAACAGTGCCCTAACCAGAAAACATTATTTTCAGCAACATGGTGGTACAACAGCTGTATTTTTTAAAAGGGGAGAAGAGGGAAAACTCAAAACTTTTTCTCCCTTCTTCCTGCAACACCTCTTAAGGAAGCTGCCCTTTGAACCTTGGGCACAGTGCCCCTCTTTTGTTGGATGAAAGCGCTAAAAAATATTAGTTTAGGTATTGAAGTGCACCTCTCTTGGCTTGTGTGTTTCTTGTGGGCATCCTTGTTTCAACATCTCTGTTGTCTAAACCACAGCCAGGTCACAGAGTTTTTTTTGGGGGGGGGTATTTATCGAAGGGTAGTTGATTGGTCCCCTGGGAAGACCAACCCCCCTGGCTCATTGCTGCAGCCTTTGATTTCTGCCTCCTCATCTCACCCCTATTGGAGCAGAGAGACTCCTGGTACTTGCTGTGTGGGTGTCACAGGCAAACAACCTTTGGATGAGATGATGGTGCCTTGATTACAGTGTTCCCTAATTTATGTTTGTTCAAAACGCCTGCCTCTTGGATAGCCAAACCTGGAAAGGGGTTTGCTTGAGACCTAGTGTGGCCCAGCCCAGTACTATTTAGCTCCCATCATCCCTTGCCACATGGAATTTGTAGTACACCCTCACTTGAAGGACCAGCCAGCCAGAATTGGTTGCACTGAACGAGACAGACAAAACAAGCCAGTTTCTCCTCTAAGGTGGCTTGCTGTGTTCATTCTGTCGGAACCGAAAGCATGTTTGCATGACCTCTCTTCTCCTTGTCCCTGAAAAAATTTAGCGGAGGAGGAAATCTGAGTAATAAGGATATGTTTGATTGATGCTGGTGGCAAACACCTTCCCGTTTACATGCAGAGCTGAAAAATTGCAAGAATTTCATCCTAATAAACATCTCAGGAAATCACAATCATGTTTTATTTGGTGCAAGGTTCTATTTTTGCATTTGCCCTCTTAAGCCCATATGTATCTGCCAGGCAAGAATATATGGGTCTCTTTTGCTGCTGCCAATGGTAATGATAAGTAGATCAAAACTCAGCTCCATAGCAATATGCCAAATACTATGGCAACTGAACTGAACTCCCTACAGTACTTACCAGCTGCAATGATTATATAATACGTATGGAATAGGTTTGACATCTCTCTCTCTCACTGCAGATTAATTTTTGTCGCTGCAAGGCAAAAAAAGCAATACTTTTAAAGTGGAAAATATGGGAGGAAAGCCTATTATTTGTATTTTTTTTCCTGGTCAAGAGGCTGAGGCTAATAATATTAATGAGTAAGGGATCATCTCTAAAATAAAACATTTTTGAGGAATTTGTTTAAACACCACTGAATTTTCATTACTAACCCTTGCTCTGTCTTAAGCAATATTGTCCTTTTGGATCTTTTTCTCCCCTCCCAATTATCTTGGAACCCTTGATTTTGGGCCAAGGCATAGATTTATAGCTATGATAGTGAAAAACAACACAAAACCAGTTTTGGGATAAATTAGTGTAATTAGAGCAACTGAGTTAAAAAGGAATTGGAAAATTGAAGTCGAAGGAATATCCAACCCTTTCTGATTTTTAGAAAATTCTATTTTGAGAGTACTAGACTGTCTTACGTTACATTTGCCGTCACTCTTTAGCAGAGAAATGACTCTTTAGATTGCCACAAAAACTTGTGCAATCGCATTGAATTATCTATAGAGAAGGCCTTATTTATTTGACTTTCTCAGCCAGAGTAATTCTCTGGCTATAAGCTGAAGTGTTTTGATGTGAGCTAAATATGCTTTTTTTTCTTAATTAACAATGAATATATGTACTCTCTATTTATGGAATTCTCCTGTTGTAGTTTATATATATATATGTTGCTCCTGAAAATCTGTCAATAAATAAGATTAGGGCTTGTTCTCTTAATACAACAAGTAGTAGTAGTACTAGAAGAAGCTGCTTGAAGTTATCCTTGTTTTGTTTTGTTTTTAAGTTAGGCTCTTTGTTTAATCATGTCTCATTGTATCTCTCCAAGTACCAATAATTCATTTTTATTGTTCAGTATGATGGTTTATGTGAATGTTTGCTGGGAATGGCCCATAAAACACACACACAAAATAGGACTGGTTGATTGAGGTGACAGAACTAGCAGAGATGGCAACATTTTTTGACTAGAGAAAGATCAATAACTACATTTAGTAATGAGGAAGCTTCTTAGATACTTTCTGCTGAAAAAAGAGAACGATGAATGTGATTTGGGGGTTTGGATTAAAAAGGATACTTTATGGAAAGAAGGAAAGTATGATATAACCTTAGAGAAAGTAAAATATAATAACTGTTTTTAAAAAGATGGCATGCCTCTTTTCCTCTTCCTTTTCCTTCTTTCCATATTTCTTTTTCACTTTCTTATTGCTTTTTCCTTCTTTAAATCAGAATGTCTGCTGTTTATAATTCCATTGAAAAACTTGAATAATTTTTTTTAAAAAAAGAAACAAACAAATTATTTAATTCAAGTTAGTGAGATTATATATTCTCTTAGATACAGATTGGTATTATGCTTCGTACTTTAACAGAAGCACAATGAAATAACATGGGGGAAAAAACATTTGAAGGTGGAAACTTGGCTTGCAGGAAACTAGATGTGAATATGATTATCTTCAAATCAAGCAGTACATTTAGATGCCATAACATGGCATCTAATTCAAATTTCAAATTATGTATAGTGTGGATTGCATTACAGATTTTGACTACATAGTGTTGGTAGTGACATTGATAGCTGGGAGTGGGGGTGGGGTGGGGAGACATGGTAGCCAAGAAAGAAACAACTACTATTTTACATGCTGGATTAAAGGTTTACGAAAAAGGTGCTGCCTGGATTCTGACTTTGCCATAAGGTGGTGCTCAGTGTTTGTAGAGCTACAGTAAGAAGTTCTAGATGTAGTATAGCCAACAGCACATCTAAATCATAGGCTTATATTGATTTAAAACTATACTTTCCACCTAAGTGAACCCTGGGGATCTTATTTCTGTAATAGATACCAAGGATGTATAGTTTCATTAATCTACTCTTCTCAATAATCTTGATCACAGCATAACAGGGAACCAAGATGGCCCAAGTAATTTAAAACTAGCACAAGTTTATGGTGTGGACATGCCATTATTGGTAGGAAATGACCCCAAGGTTGACTACTGCCTTTTCCTTCCCTGATAGAACATCTATTTCTCAGCATATAATTCAAGGCAAGTTAATAATAATTAACACAAATGAGCACTTGCAGCTGGTCATCAATTCCACCTAGACAGGATCTTTTAAGCCGCCTGTTGATTAATGCCAAGGCATCCAAACAGCTTACAATTCATCACCGGTCATTGTTCAGCTCACCCTGTTTTAGCAGATTCGTACTCGAATTCCTCAGGCAGCAATCATTATTAGTGTTTTGTCTTCTTTCTTCTGGAAATTATTGCCATTTTTAATATTGTCTTTAAGTCAGGAAAGATATTTTTTCCATAACACTATACGGATTATATGGAGGCATATAATCTGATTTGCTGGTCTGTGGCCATAATAAAGATTGATAGATTTGTATTCCCACCTTTTTTTAATGAGTTGTACAGAATCAAACCATACAAGTTCCTGACCGATAATAATTAAGCTGTTTAAGATTGAGTCATCTTATGTTTGTAGATTAAAACAGTTAGTTTCAACATAACATTTTGGCTTCTCTCCCTCTCCTTGTATTACAAAGTGAGTTCACTAGAAATGAATCCATCTAATAAAATGATTGCTGCATTTTTCTACTAACCTTAACCCAGGGTTCAAATGTGCTGTGTTAGTGAAATGCTCATGGATTCTGCCTCTTACATGGTATGATGTTGTCTTACGTCAATGTTCTTCTACTTTTCAGAGATAGTTCAGTCGTAGCATTATTTTATTTATTTATGTATTCCACCTTTATTGTGTTTACACATAATTCAAGATGGTGAACATCCGAGTGCATCAACTTCTTCCTCTTTTCTCTTCAGTAACAACCTCGTGAGGTAAATTGGGCTGAGAGTGAGTGATTGGCCCAAAGTCACCCAGCTGGCCTTCATATCTAAGGCAGGACTAGAAGTCACAGTCTCCTGGTTTCTACCCTGGTGCCTTAACCACTAGAATCTAAGCAGCTTGTAAACAATATTAAGTTAATGTTCAATCTAATGCAGCAGTCCCCAAACTTTGTGGCTTGGCAGCCTGGCTTGAAGGGGTGGGGGAGAGGGGAACTGGGCCACATGAGCAGCAGGTTGTCACGGGCACATGAAACACAGCCCTTGTGTGAGTGGCGGGCTGGCACGTTGGCACGCAGCTCGACTTGCACAAGTGGCGGGCTGGCACAAACGCATGAGTGCCTCCCCGGCCCGCTGCTTGCACAGGTTGAGCTGTGCGTGTGAGCTCCAGCCCTCCACTCATGGGGCCCAATTCCAAATAGGCCATGGTCCAGCCTATCCATTAAGGCATTTAGCATTTTGGAATTACCTTGCTATGTTGAGAATCTCTTAGCCTATATTGCTATTTTAATTGTAACAGAGAGAGAGAAGAAATGGGGAAAAGAAATCACAGTGGTCTTTACTAATAAACATTTCTTGATCTGAAGCTGGCGCCATTATTTTTAGGGTAGACATTTCTTGTTTCTCTAATGGAGTCATTCCTTTGGAATACTGTTTTGTGTCCATAATAAAGAAACAACTATTATATATGTAGAGGTGATAAATAATAAATGTTCACCCAGAAATAGCTCCAATTGAATTTCCACCAACTTTTGATAAGACTTTGAGTTGGACTTTGTTGCATGCCCTAGCATAATCAGATATAACTGTTTAAAGAAGGCAAGATTCTAAAATGAACCCATATCTTGAGGTATGATGTATGATGTCAACAAATTCATTTGAAATCCAGTTTTCTTCTGCCATTCATTATCAATATACCCACAAATAGGCATTTGAATCTTGCTTGCTGTAATATTATATAGGTGGCTATTGTTTGGTACTCAGCCCCCATTCTTTAATAACAACATTCAGAAGTTTAAATATTGACGGTATGTCTGAGATTCCCAGCCATCTGGTGGTGACGGTAGCTGTGATGCAATGATGAAGATTAGAATGGAAAAACAGAGATCCTTGAAAAGGGTGAGATATACTTGGCACCAGCCTTTTGGTTTCAGGGAACAAAGATAGAATAAGGGAATTTCCTCCCTTGGATCTGTATTTTCAATAAAACCAGAATAGGTCTTTTGCTCAGAATGTAGCTACATGAACTAGCATTAACTGCTTTTTCCCTCAGAACATATGGGGAAAAGTTCAATATAAAAAAATCAATAAAAGAAGAGGAAAGAAATAAGTAGTAAAACCTGCAGCAAACAAAGTATCCTATATAGCGGTTTTAAAATCAGGCTGTGGTTAAAAGTGAGCTGCTGCTATATTTTAAAACCCTTTTAAAATCACAGATGTATAGCATCCAAGGAGCAAACCCTTAAAAGGAATAGCTAGCATGCACATCAGAGCCTTTATTTAGATGAGGCAACTATCTAACGGTTCTTCTAATTGGTTCTCCTACAATTTCTCCTCTAGTGGCCACTATATTTAAATCCCTTAAGGCCTTCATGAAGAATTCTGTGATAGGGTTTTTTGTTGTTTTTTTTAAAGGAAAATGCACTGATTTCCTTATTGAAGGTGATCTCTTTCTCTGCTTTGATTTCCAAACTGAAAAATATCTTTGCTGGTTAAAAGATAGGCTGAAATATTTCTGCAAGCAATCCACAATTCCATAGATTTTATCCCTTCCTCATTTTATCCCTCCCCAAGTTCATTGGAATTTAAGAATTCAAATGGAAAATGCAGAGCTCAGTTCTTCCAAGGCTGTAATGTTTTGGGATGTAAGAAAGGAAATGGCAAATTTATATGGGTCATTTTTTTAAAAGAACTTTTTTCTGGTGGGTTTTAACCTGTGATGAAATATAACAATTGCTGAGATTGTTTACTGCTCTGATTTTATTGATTGTAATTCAGTTGTGTAGTTATTATGTTTAATCATTACCTCTGAACCAGTGGCGAAATCCAATTTTTTTTTACTACCAGTTCTGTGGGCGTGGCTTGGTGGGCATGGCAGGGGAAGGATACTGCAAAATCCCCATTCCCACCCCACTCTGGGGCCAGCCAGAGATGGTATTTGCCAATTCTCTGAACTACTCAAAATTTCCACTACCGGTTCTCCGAACTGCTCAAAATTTCCGCTACCGGTTCTCCAGAACCTGTCAGAACCTGCTGGATTTCACCCCTGCTCTGAACCCTCCTGCAGGACCTACAGTATCACACATAAGCAGTTGTGACGCATATTTTGAGTGACAGGGAGCCACAGCAGAGGGGTGAAAGAGCCACATGCGGCACCAGAGCCGCAGGTTGCTGACCCCTGATTTAGAGTATAGATAGGATTCACAGAGAAGACTATTTAAAAGGCAGACACCTCCATATCTTGGCCATTTCCCAAAAAAGAGTTTAAGGTCTACCTGCAATCACCTTTGTTGCAACCACCCTTAAAATGCTTATGGCTTCCACCAGCTGAGAATATCATTCAGTCACTGATCTCTTTCCCTCCATCCCCAAATCATCTTTAATACATGATCTTGCCATTTGATGATTTGAGGGGGAAAAAAACCCCTTTGAAGTTGCCATGATGGGAAGCTGTAAAGCTGCCAAAATGTTGGCCTTCTGTTGCATTTAAAGGACTGAACTAATAGCAACTTGGGATGGTATTACTGTTGCTGAATTGATACAGGAAAGGAGAAAGTTTGAACCCAAAAGCTACAAGACTGGATGAGTCAAAAGTTCCCCTCAGTGAGAAACCCACCAACTGTGCATAGCTGTGCCATTCTAATAGAAATGGTGTTTAGAGGATTCTAGATAAACATGAAGTGAAGGCTGAAATGACATTTGTTGCTAAATAACATAAATGACGGTTGTATAAGTCTGTGGTGCAAGTGGCTATTTTCCGTTATTGCATGAAGTTATAATGTGGAGGTAGGTAGAATGTAGGGTTTTCTGTCTAAGCAGGGAGTTGGACTAGAAGACCTCCAAGGTCCCTTCCAACTCTGTTATTCTTTTCTATTTGCTCAACAATTGCATGATTCAAGTAACAAGGGCAGTGATTTGTTTAACAACTGTGCCCAACAGGTGCATAAAATTGGGCGTGACTCACTTATCAACCACAAAATAACAGAATAATTGAGTTGGAAGGGACCTTGGAGGTCTTCTAATCCAACCCCTTATACCATTTCAGACAAATGACTATCTAATCTCTTCTTTAAAACCTCCGGTAATTGGAATACCCACAACTTTTTTTAAAAAAAGTTTGTTATTAATAATTCAAAATTAAAAAACAATGGACATGGTTTGACATTTCCGGTTTCTAACATTTCCATCTAATTCGAATTAATAAATAATTTATTCCTTAATCTATATACAAATTTACATAGATCTTACTTCATTACATTTTATTTATTAATTTAATTTAATTTAATTTAATTTGTATACCGCCTTTCTCCAACAGGACTCAGGGCGGTGAACAGCCACGGTAAAACACAACATATAAAATTTAAAAGCAGTTTAAAAGACATTAAATAATTTTGGCCCTCAATTTAAAACAACCCAGTTAAAACCAATTTCAAATTAAAACCGAAAGGATGGGATCAAGCCAGCCCAGCTAGATGGAATAGATGTGTTTTCAGGGCCCGACGAAAAGTCCGGAGGTCTGGTATCGTGCGTATCTCTGGGGGTAGGTCGTTCCAGAGGGCAGGTGCCGCCACAGAGAGGGCTCTCCCCCTGGGGGTCGCCAGCCGACATTGTCTGGCTGACGGCACCCTGAGGAGGCCCTCTCTGTGCGAGCGAACTGGCCGGTGGGAGGCTATTGGTGGCAGAAGGCGGTCTCATAGATACCCTGGCCCTAAGCCATGGAGCGCTTTAAAGGTGGTTCACCAACACCTTGAAGCGCACCCGGAAGACCACAGGAAGCCAGTGCAGCTCGCGCAGGAGAGGTGTCACATGGGAGCGCCCTGTCGCTCCCATAATCCCCTGCGCGTCCGCATTCTGGACCAACTGGAGCCTCCGAGTGCACCCCAAGGGGAGCCCCATGTAGAGAGCATTGCAGTAGCATTGCATGTCAAGCATACTACATAATTCCTCCTAAACAACTATATCCATATCCAATAAATTTATATATCACACACAAGTTCGGTATACATTGACATATATATTTCTAGACATTCACTACACCTTCTTGGCATTCTTCCTCTTGTCTAACCATACATAAAATTTAGTCCAGATTTCATAACATGTTGATTCACTGTTATTTTTGAGTTCCAAAGTGTGTCTGTCCATTTCTGCACAACTGAAGATTTTACATAACAACTTTTGAAGGCAAGCCATTTTCATTTTAATAAGCTACTCTGCTTAGCAATGGGAATGCTAGTCCCAATTGTGGTCATAAATCAAGGACTACCTATACCATATTGTGTGAATCTGGAAAAATCTGGTTTGTGCACTGATTGGTGATGTATTGTCTATGAATCTGGCTAAACTGGCTTTTACAACAAAGTAGGGCATTTGGTGAAACCTTTCATGAAACTATTATCCAAAAGAATTATTCTATACCTATAAATCCATATTATTATTTGGATAGAGATGGGGGGGTGTCTAAGATTGAGGCTGTTCTCATTATGCTAAAATAAAATCTGTGGCACATTAGGAGTAATTTGAATACTCTTAACTTTCTCATATTCTCAAAATTACAGTAACATAGAGTTCACCTTTCTTTGCCCTTGGTAAAGATTATTAACTAGGAAAACAACAACAGTACTGACTAAAACACTTACTTAGCTAGGGTTTCAAATATATGACAAACAGTATCTGAATATGAGATTCATTGAAAATTTATTTTTTTAATTAAAGTCCAGGATTCTATCTAATATAATTTACAAGTAGTCCTTGACTTATGACCGTAATTGAGCCTGGCAATTATGATCATAAGTCATGAGGTTTGTAAAATGGGTGGACCTGTTTTTATGACCTTTTTCGCAGCAATCTGTAGGCAATGACCAGGCTGAACCCGAGGGAGGGATCAAGCACACCATCAGTCCCGAGTCCCTTCATGCCCACAAGAGATCTAAGGCCAACCCTCCTTGAATTCCATTGACTTAATCTACTGTCAATTTGCCTTGTCCATTAGTTATTCAGATTCTTGTAGAGAGCTAGCATGGATATAAGTTGTACTAATTTGAATAACCCTGGTTCCTGATTTCTTGTGTCTGACACCGTTGTTAAGTTAACCAGTTGTTCGCTAGGAGCCAGATTTTGCTGAAAACTGGAAGTAAACAGTGGTTTGTGGCAATCCTAAATCATAGTCACATGACCATGGGGCACTGCAAATGGACATAAATGCAAGCTGGTTGCCAAGCACCCAAAATTGAGGTCATATGGCATGGGCCCGGGGTACTTGCAGGACCACCTCCTACCGGCCTCCCACCGCCCAGTGCGCTCACATAGGATTGCCCTCCTCCAGGTGCCATCGGCCAGACAATGTCGGCTGGTGGCGCCCAGGATGAGGTCATTCTCTGTGGTCGCACTGACCCTCTGGAATGAGTTACCCACTGGGCTCTGGACAGCCCCCGACCTCCGCACTTTCCGCGGCGACCTGAAGACATGGCTTTTTCAGCAAATTCCCTGATCTGCTGGGAGTTTTAATTGCTTGGGGATTTTAAATTGGAATATTTTAATATCATTTTATTGTCGTGTTGTTTTATCTTGTGAGCCGCCTTGAGTCCTACCGGAGAAGGGCGGCATATAAATACGATAAATAAATAAATAAATATGACTATGGGGGGGAATGTCAAAACTTTGGAACAGAGTCATGAGTACAGTACCTTTTTGGGGAGTCCATTGTAAAGTTGACCGGTCATTTAGCAACCAGTTGTAAGTCGAGGACTACATATATTACACTGGCTGTAATATACATACAGTATTGGAAAGTTTTTAAAAACAGGACTCAGAAATGCAAGCTCCTGAACTAGATTAGCCTGGTGAGATAAATATTTGATTCTAAAGTACAAATGTAAAATTGAAAGAACAGTCTTAGAGAAAACTGCTGATTGAAAAAGAAGTTGGCATCAACCATTTTTAAAACATGAGAATTCTCCATAACAGTCATAATCTTTTACACCATCTCCTGCTACCAAACAGTTATCTCTCCAACATGTTTACTGCATCTTTACTCATGCAATAAAAATGTATTCACTGGGGTTTATTTCCATAATAAGCCTCTTGTGGTGTAACTTATGCTCTGAAATAAAAGTGCAAATTATTTAGATTCTAATATACAAAATGTGCCTTTGGGTGTTTTAGAGAATAAAACTATTTGAAAGCCTGAACATGGCACCATAATTATAAAATAAATGTGGTCTTATAAAGTTATTAAGTCAACAAATCTTCCTATGTATATTATAGGGACCAAGCCGCCCTTAACGTTGCTTATCAAATTGCAGATTGTTTATTCAGTAGAAAATGAAAGGGAAAAGGAAAAAAAAGTTTGTATTTCTCAGATGGATATAAAAGAATATTTGCAAAGTCTGCCTTTGAAACATGTAGTCCTTCATTGGTGCACAAGTGATGCTCCTTGGAATTTTATTTCCAATTTTGCCAGACAAAATAAGCTTTTCCAGTGCATGATTCATCTTAAAATACTTGCTTTATGTAGCATGAAGTAACTGTTGGAGAGTTTTTCTATTGCAAGGCAGTCTGATTGATCATACGGAGGCTGTGTTCTTTGTTCTGTGTATGTTTTTAAAAAACTTTTCTACAATACTGATTTTGAAATCTAACCTGTCATGGTTTCCAGGCTGTCGCTCATGTGCCTTTCCATAAATTTTATTCCAGACCGCAGGAATCTCTATAGTTCAAGGTTTAAATGCAGAAGATTTGATTTTTCACCATGGAACCCACTTACACTTCGGTGACTGTTGTTCCTGCATTCAAATTCCAGATCCATATATGGACACAACATGATGGCCATAAATGTGAACTAGAATGCAAAAGATTTCTCTGCTGCAGACAGGAGAAATAACGGAAGTGAAAGATGATTTTTTCTTCCAGAGGTAGAGATGAGGAAAGATTGCCTTGGAAAGGAACTGCAACCAAGATAAAATCTTGTGTTGAAAATAACTGGCTGAGATAGAAAGTGTTTACCGAGCATCAAAATCTTGTAATTTCACCTTCTTTTAATTCTGTCTCACATGTAATCTATAAACCTTTCACAACATTTATCTGCTTCTGTCATTCTTGCATTCTCAATCCCTTTTGTTTTTCTTCATTCCTACCCTCCAACTTTTTTCTGTTTATTATTCATCTATTTTCTCATTTTCTATATCCCATTCCCCCCGCCCCCCGTTTCTTTCCTCCCCTCCTTTTTTCCATGGCCTGCTTTTAGCCTGTTTGCGGCCTTATTCCTTTTTGATTGTCTCTATCAAATATGTAAAAGTACATTAATTTAGTTAACTTCTTGCGTTTGTTCATAGATTGAAATTTGATCCAAATTTAAACATGGGAAGTGCCATCATGCAGGGAGAGCTTTTATATTGACTTAAATGTTTGATGACTGTCAGTATTCTGTGAGTAGAGGAAGCTGAGATATGCGAGATCATATATGTCTATCTGAAGGCTGGGAAAGCTAGAAGTGTGGAGAAGTTTAAAGTCCCCCCAAATATTTCCATGCTGTCTTACTGCACTATGTTGCTATCTGTATACTGCAGGAAAGGAAGTAGAATTACTCAGTTTGCATAACAACAGATATTCTACACTTTTTAATCTCAGAAATCTAAGTATGTTAAGCCTCTGTTTACTTAGCGCTGCTAGATGTCTAAACATTTTCTGTTTAGAGAAGACTAAACTTTTTGCCCCATGAAAACACATCCATTTAAACTGAGAGAAAATTATTTTCCTCCATTTGTGTAATGTATACTTTTTAAGTTGACTTATACTAAAACAGTTAATGCCTATGATGCTGCAGTAGGTGAAATGCATTTCATTCAGTGTGGTCAGAGATGACAGTATGCAATTATAAAATGAATTGATTTGGGAGTGGCCCTAAGATCCTAAGTGGAAGTGTAAATAGACTATTTTACAGGTTTTAGAGTGAGGCTTTCACTGATATTTACCAAATTGTATGTATGATATAAATAATATCTGATCAATACAGAAATTGGTTCTACATGACTTATTTACTGAAAATCAGTTTTTGATTCTTCTGGTGTATCTACTCCTAGACATTTTACAAATAGGCATTGTTTTGGCTTTCACTGTTTTTGACTATCTATCTACAGTATACTGTAAGTAAAACACATTCAATTGGCAAGGTAAAGGTTCCCCTCACACATATGTGCTAGTTGTTCCTGACTCTAGGGGGCGGTGCTCATCTCCGTTTCAAAGCTGAAGAGCCAGCGCTGTCCGAAGACGTCTCCGTGGTCATGTGGCTGTCATGACTAAATGCCAAAGGCACACAGAACGCTGTTACCTTCCCGCCAAAGGTGGTCCCTATTTTTCTACTTGCATTTTTTACGTGCTTTTGAGCTGCTAGGTTGGAAGAAGCTGGGACAAAAGTAACGGGAGCTCACCCTGTTATGCGGCACTAGGGATTCGAACCGCTGAACTGCCAACCTTTCGATTGACAAGGTCAGTGTCTTAGTCACTGAGCCACCGCATCCCCTATTCAATTGGTATTGGCAGTAAAACAAGGATAGCTAAGTGTCTATGGAGATTGCCAATCATCCAGGTCATGGTTGTCCCAAAGGTGCTTTTTTTTCAGGAGGCAACTGGACTTTCTGGTTTTTCTTTGAAGACGTTTCACTTCTCATCCAAGAAGCTTCTTCAGCTCTGACTGAATGGTGGGAAATGGAAGAATTTATACTCCTTGCAGAAAGCTGGTCATTTGCATTCTTTTAGCGGGTCGTCCAGGTCACCTGGAGGTTTATCTGTGTCATCAGGGTCACCTGAGTGGTGCACATTGGTGTGGAGCCTTCTTAGAACTGTTGAAAAGACAAAAAGACAAAACAAAAAAGAAAGAAAGAAGGAAAGAGAAAGAAAGAAAGAAAGAAAGAAAGAAAAATCAGAAAGTTCAGTTGCCTCTTTGGGACAAGGATATCTAAACTGGTGCTTTCCCGAGGTTTGGTCTATTATCCCAACCATCCATTGCTTTTGACCTCCCAGGCCGGGCTAACAAGTTCAAATCATCTGACTGGTACCCATTTGCTAACCCAGGGTCAAAATATAACAGCAATTCTGGGAGAATAGTGTAAAAGCATCTTTATCTTGTGCTAGAAAGGGCACCTGGTATCTGATCATTCTTGATGGAAATATTCCAAGAAGGCTCATTAACAAGTGAAGAAGATTTTTTGTTCATCCACTTTCCCTAGTAGGGAGAGGTTTTCTAAAGATAGGCTTGGGAGAGAGCCAGTCTCAAGTCATTTGGGAAATGAGCTGGTGGAAATGTACTTATTTCAAAATTGTCAGTGCATAACCCTTTTGGCTGATCTCATAATCGGTGTTCTGGATTAAAAAAGATTTCCTAGTTGCACTCCTGTCTCTCTGGCTGTCTTGTCTATATACTTATCTATCCACCCACCCTTTCACTTTCTTCTGGGATAGTTTTAGACTTTCCAGTGTGGTCTACAGCCATGACTTTTCCTGGCAGTCTTCTTCAGAAATACTAACCGGTATGATCAGGAGTGAAATGCTCCCAGTTCGGACCAGATCTCCCGATCCGGTAGCGATGGCGGTGGGTGGTTCGGAGAACCAGTAGCAAAAATCCCTGTGGCCCCCCCATGCCCAGCTGAGCCGCGCGATCATCAGAGGCTTTTTTTTTTTTACTTTTAAAAGCATTTTTTCTATAACCTCTTCAGCCGAAGAGGTCGTAGAAAAAAAAATGCCTTTAAAAGCCTCTGACGATCCCAGCTGTGTTGCCTGATCGTCAGAGGCTTTTAAAAGCATTTTTTACAACCTCTTCAAAGAGGTTGTAGAAAAAATGCTTTTAAAAGTAAAACAAAAAAGTTGGCCACGTCCACCCAGTCACATTACCCCACCACCACCACCAAGCCACGCCCACAGAACCGGTAATAAATTTTACATTTCACCGCTGGGTATGATCCTTGGTTAGCTTTTTTTGGCTAAGAGTTTCCACCCACTGTGACTATCATCGTGTGGAAGAATACTGCCACTCCAGCAAAGGTATTCCTGCAGTGGTGCTTAAAAGAGTGTGAACCCTTTTGTGTTTTCAATACTTCTGTATAAATATGACTCAACACATGATCTGTTCTCTACACAAATCCTAAAGTTAGATAAGGAGAACCCAATTAAATAAATGAGCCAAAAACATGCAATACTCTATTGGCCTGTAAATTATTGAAGAGCCGAGGTGGCACAGTGGTTAGAGTGCAGTTCAAATCTCACCAGCTCAAGGTTGACTCAGTCTTCCATCCTTCCGAGGTGGGTAAAATGAGGACCCAGATTGTTGGGGGCAAAAGGCTGACTCTGTAAACTGCTTAGAGAGGGCTGTAAAAGCACTAGAAGCGGTATATAAGAAGTGGTATATATAAGTGCTATTGCTATTACGTGTTGAACATTTTGGTTAAATTTTGCAAGGAGAGACAGGGTAGTAAGAAGGAGACCATGGAAACTTCTTGGTGGGAAAATTTAAAACATTTGATACATCCCAAATTATTTTTCTCTAATAATCGAAACACTAAATGTATGCAAATTGTTCCATTTTTATCCCCATTGCAGTCCTACGAGATGAAATACATTGGGGTAAAATCAAGTGAGTGTGTCTTGCATTGGATTTTTAGACAAGTGTTTCCATCTGATTTCTGATTCTCTGGCTCAGTCTTGAGTTTTGAGGCTTCAGCCATGAAGTATTGTGGTTATGGTGGGAATTTATTCATTGGATTTGTGCACATCTCTTTGAAAAGGCTCCATGGTTAACAACAACTATAAAGAAACAGTATTACATGTCTTGGACTCCCAACACACTCAAAGGTATGAGGTTGGAAACCGCTATACTGTCTAATACATCACATTGAGTTTTCCTGATATCTGTCTCAAGAACATGGCTTATTCATTCAGGAAGAAAAGCTTTAGGTTATTTATTAATATTTATTTAAAGGAAATGTAATTGCCATTATTTATTTACATTTGCATTGGAGAGCATCCTAGCTCTGCAGAGCACTTAGTTGATACAATGAAGCTTCCTAAGATTTATTTTGAAATTGCAGTTGCAATTTCTTATTATAAGTTACACGAAACATGTTTTTGATTGTCCATAGAGCTATATTCTATAATACTTTGCATTATAATGTTACATTGCAGGGTTCCATTTTAAATGATGAATATACCTGGTTTTGGGTAAAGTGGAATTTATATTGTTTTTGCCTGGAATCTATAAAGTTTGCTTTATGTGTTTGTGAGTTTTGTTTTTTTTTAAATTTGATTTATATGCCGTCCTTCTCCGGAGACTCCGGGCGGCTTACAATGCGTTAAGCAATAGCCTTCATACTTTTGTATATTTATACAAAGTCAGTTTATTGCCCCCATAATTTGGGTCCTCATTTTATCTACCTTAGAAAGGATGGAAGGCTGAGTCAACCTTGAGCCTGGTGAGATTTGAACTTGCAGTAATTGCAGGCAGCAGATGTAAGTGGATGTTTATAACAGTGCTTTAGTCTGCTGAGCCACCAGAGTAGAAGAAATGATTAAGACATTTATTAAAGGATACTAGAAGAAATGATTAAGACATTTATTAAAGGATACTTTTGTATGGCTTTCCACTGACATATTTCAAGACTCTGCATTATAGTTTTGATATTAGAATACAGTTCAGGCCTAGATTATGTAGAATGTAGTTTGTCCCTACATTCCCCTCTCTTATCATTATACACCCACATTTTATTATAGTTCACTTTTTTTAAAAAAAAAAGATCAATAGTACATTAATATTACAAATGTTTTAAGGCTGTATTTCATGACAACCATTTGCTGGAGACTCAGAAGTATACATCTTACACCAATTAATTGGATTATTTTTTGTTTTACTTTAAGAAGTCAAAGTGCATATATTTTTCGGAAATCTTGAATGAGGAATAGGCCAAAGCAGTTTTGATGTGGGCCTGTTGCTCGTATCAGTGCACTCTGTAACACTAGAGCAGGGGTGTCAAACTCACATCGTCACGGCGTCGTCACATGACATATCGGGAGTTTCCCCCTTCACTAAATTGGGCATGGGTGTGGCCAGCGCATAACACATCCAGCCCACGAGCGGGGAGTTTGACAGCCCTGCGCTAGAAGATTTAACAGATTGTTTACAAACTAGTAAGCTTGTAGCAAAAGTTTTGTCAGTGGTTGTTTATGAACGTTTAAGAGTATAGAGCAGTGATGGCTAACTTTTTTGCCGTCGCGTGCCAAAAACGCGCACACGTGGCCACACGTATAATTCAATACTCCCCCGTGCATATGCATGCGACCTCCCCACTCCCCCCACTTTTGGCATGTGATGGCAAAAAGGTTACTGGTGGGCCCGGTAGGCCCATTTTTCACCCTCTCCAGGCTCCAGAGGCTTTCTTGGAGCCTGGGGAGGGCGAAAACAGCCTTCCCCAACCCACCGGAGGCCCTCTGGAGGCCAGAAACTGCCCGTTTCCCAACTTCTGGTAGGCCCAGAAGGCCCAAAAATCAGCTGGCCGGTGCGCACACATGCACTAGAGCTGCGCTAGGGCAATGCTTGTGTGCCCACAGATATGGCTCCGTGTGCCACCTGTGGCACGTGTGCCATAGGTTCACCATTATGGGTATAGTGCAATGTTCCTCATCTTTAGCAATTTTAAGATGTGTGGGAGTTGAGGTCCTCAAATATTAAAGTTATTGAGATTGAGAACATTGGTATAGACGCATGAATTGTTCTGACCTAAGCTTCCTGAGTCATTAAAACACACGAGTAGTCTCAAAAACCTCTTTTATTGCAACAGCTGTGAATTCTGTTCATTCACAGATGAGTCCCAATTAGTTAGAAAGAGTCCTTTGGGAGAAGTCCTTCGGGATAATCACCCACCTTTATCTCCCTTGACACGCTGCCAAAGACCTAATTGGCAAAGCCACACCGAGTCCAGAATCAAACAGAGCTTCAGGCTTCAAGATGAACCGAATGAACAAACGTTGCTTCCTGCAAAGGCCCATGTGCCTTTGCTCCTCTTTTAAGTCTTATGGGAGGGGCCAATCATCTCCCAGCCCTATTCCCATCCCTTTTGGTTTAGCTGTTCTTGCCTTCTGGCAGCTCTGCGCATGCGCGCACTGGGAACAGGCTCCCGCTGTTCCTCTGCCTCACTGAAGTCCGACTCTGGAGGCTCCGGAGGCAGCACGTACCTCCCTTTCTCTGCCTCCGACGCAGTGCTCTTGTCCGAGTCTTCCTCAGACTCCAGGACTGGCCCATGGTCCTTCCCAGCCTCCTCACTGTCCGACTCTGCTGCCAGCTCCGCAGGCTGCTGGTGGACCACAACATGAATAAGGAATTGAAATAACTGGAACTTGAATGCAGGTAGTGTAGGAGATGACCAGGTTGACATGTCATCAGTCTCGAGTCCCTTTGCGCCCATAAGAGATCTTAAGTCCAGCCCACCTTGAATTCCATTGACTATTATCTATTGTGAATTTGCTTTGACCGTTAGTAGTTCAGATTCTTGTAGAGAGCATAAGCTTGCAATAAACCTTTCTATTGGTGGCAGAATGGTTAGAATGCAGTATTGGAGGCTAACTCTGCCCACTACCAGGAGTTCGATCCTAACCAGCTCAAGGTTGACTCATCCTTTCAGGGTTGGAAAAATGAGGATCAGAGGTTCAAACTGGCAGCCTGTGGGCTGGATGCGTCACACGCAGGCCATGCCCACCCTGGCTCCGCAAAGGCAAAAAGCATCACGACACATCACGTGACATGATCAAGTTTGACACCTGTGACCTAGATTGTTGCAGCAATTTGGTGACTCATTAAACTGTTTAGAGAGTGCTGTAAAGCACTATGAAGCTATATTCATTTGAACTGAGTGGACTTCTGATTTTCCCACACTTGACAGGTAGTCCTTAACATACAACCATTTGTTTACTGACTGTTTGAAGTTACAATAGCACTGAAAAAAAAGTGCTGCTACAACCATTGTAGCAATCCCATGGTCACGTGATCAGAATTTGGATGCTTCAAATCAAATCAGATCTTTATTGTCAGTGCACAACATGTGCAATGAGATTTGTTGATTGATTGATTGGCATCCGGCATATATTTTTGATGGTTGCACTGTTCCCAGGATCATGTAATCAGTTTTGTGATCTTCTGTCAAGCAAAGTTGAGGGGAAAGCCAGATTCACTTTACAGCCATGTTACTAACTGAACAACTGCAGCGATTTGACTTAACTGTGGCAAAAATGGGACAAAACTCACTTAACAATTGTCCTCCTTACCAAGCAAAATTTTGGGTCAGTCGAAGATTACCTGTTTTGATCAAAGACCGTGTTAATATCAATGTCTCATTCCAATAGATTAAAATTATAATGAATGAAACAAATTATTATTTCACACCAGTCGGACATCTGTCTATCCCTTTAAAATAAAAGAGAGATGGCAGCAAATTATTGAAGATGCTGGGCTCAAAATGCCACATTGGTTCTTGTGAAGTGGTTGAGTATATAGAGTTGGGCAAACAGCTTTGCTTTGAAAGTAGTACTGGCAGAGATGTTTTTGTGCACATGGAAATGCAGATAGCAATAGCACTTAGACTTATATCCCGCTTTCCAGTACTTTTTACAGCCCTCTCCAAGCGATTTACAGAGTCAGCCTATTGCCCCCAACAATCTGGGTCCTCATTTTACCCACCTCGGAAGACTGGAAGGCTGAGTCAACCTTTGTAGATGATGCAAAGAAGCTCTTGAAATGGCCACATAATACTTCATGCAGTATGGTTTACGGGATGGTTCCTCATGAAGGCTTTGCACAATACAGGTAGTTCTCGACTTGCAACCGTTCACTTAGTGACTGCTCAAAGGTGTACAACATGGTGGGTTGCTCCTGGTTCGGTCTGGTTCTTGCGAACCGGTAGTAATGGCGGTGGGAGGCTCCACCCACCTGCCCCAATGTCATCACTGATGATCTGTGCATGCACAGAAGCTTCTGCGCATGTGCAGAAGCGCACATGCAAGCAAAGCGAGCATGCATGGACGCTCCTGTTGCAAACCGGTAGTAAAGATAAGCGGAACCCACCCCTGGTACAAAGGCCCTGAAAGAAGTGACTTACGACCATTTGTCACACTGTTGATGACTGATGACTGTTGGAACATCCCCATGATCACCTGATTGACATTCAGATACTTGACAATAATTCACATTTATGATGGCTGCAGTGTCCCGGGGATCATGCAATCTCTTTTTGTGACCTTCTGACAAGCAAAGTCAATGGGGAAGCCAGATTCACTTTACAACGGTGTTACTAATTTAACAACTGCAGCGATTCATTTAACAAATGTGACCAAGAAAAGCCGTAAAACGACAATCTCACTTAACAAATGTTTCACTTAGCAACATAAATTTTATGTTGTTCAACTGGGGTCATACCTGGAGGACTACCTGTACTAGTTAACATATACTGCTTTGCTTTTTAAATTAATTTTGTTCTGGTGAAGATTGCTTTTTGAAAGCGGTAAACTGACCTTTTCAGGGATTTCAAACTCAGAAAGATTGGGTTTGAATAGGAGCCTGGAAGAGAATTCAAGGCTAGATGGAGAAAGCATCCATGCATGGCAAAAAGTTTCAATGTTGTTTCCAGAGAAAGTACATGGTCCCGTCCATTAAATCACCAGGATTTGAGTTGGACTGCAGGAGATTTTACTACGTGTTTTTTCTTACTTTACATGTTAGAAACTACAAAAGAATATTGGAAATAGATTAGATAGCCATGTTGTAGAACAGGGGTGTCAAACTCACAGCATCACGTCATCACGTGACGTATCGTGACCTTTCCCCCCCTTCACTAAAACGGGGTTGGCCATGGCCAGCACGCGACACGTCCGGCCAGTGTGCCACAAATTTGTCACCCCTGTTGTAGAATCACTTGTTTTGTGAGATAGGTAGTTATATAAATTGGGGGGGGGGAAATCAGTCAATTGATCAATAAATTAAGACTGAACGACAGCAGCATAAAGATGCTACGAATCTGCCAATTACACAATGGCCCAGCAGTTCTTTCTACGTTTGAACATTTTACTGCTGAGAGTTCTATTCAGAGGATGATTTAGACAGTTGGACTGCATTACTCCTTACATATAATTTCACATGCATATTTAATATTTGGGGTTCAATTATTTAAAATTATGGCAATAGATGTGTAAGTCTAGCTTTGTTTACTGTAGAAGATATGATTTAGTAAGTTTCCGTTTTCCCCTTTTCATGTAATACATAATATATATATAGTTATAAAACAGTAATACAGAAAGCGGGACTATCCAAAATAGCAGCAGTTAAACCAGTAAAATCACAGCAGCAGTGAAGATTTTCATTTGTGCAACAGCGATTGGCATCAGTTCATTTAAAGGTTGGAATATTTAGGTTTATGAGCATTTTTATCCCACGTGAATTGGTTCCATCAAGCTCTGAGCAAACTCTTTTTCATTAGTCTCAATAATTTGGTGGCATCGGCAATCTTAAACTAATCTTTGTTATTTTCATAACTCCAGATGATTTCAGAATAAGTTAAGTAGCATTACAGGTAGTCTTCTACTTACAACAACAGTTGGGACCAGAGCGTCCATTGCTACATTAGTTGTGCCCCAATTTACGACCTTTTTGCTGCCGTCAAGTGAATCACATGTTTATTACATGAATCTGGCTTCCCCCTTTTGACTTTGCTCGTTGTAAACTGGCTAGGAAAGTTAGAAATGCATACAAAAGTTACATGACCTCTAGCTAATGCAGTCATCATGAATACATGCCAGTTGTGAAGCATCCAAATTTTGGTCATGTAATTGCTGTGATAGTCATAAGTGCGAGGACCATTTGTAAGTCACTCTTTTAAGCACTGAAATGGTCACTAAATGAATGATTGTAAGTCAAGGACTACCTGTAATTCTAGTACAAATGGAGATTTTACAGTATCCTTCCCCTGCCATGCCCACCAAGCCACGCCCACCAAGCCATGTCACACCCACCAAGCCACACCCATAGAACCGGTAGTAAAAATTTTTGAAACCCACCACTGCTCCAGATGTGTAGCAAGTTGGACAAGAAAATAGAGTAAATGGATCAAGAGATTTCACAACAAAGAATAAAAATTGGTGACTCGCTGTACCCTTTCATGGCCCTTAGGCTTGAAGTCCAGTACAGAATGCATCCTTGTTTGTATTCCTGACTCACTTCTTAATATGGTACCTTAAACTGACCTGATTTTCAGGCAGAGCTAAGCTTTAAAAATAAGTTCTCCTCATGGCTGATGAGCACATTAGTCACCTCTGGGAAAATGCAAAATCAATCAGTCTTTCATTCATGTTCATCTCAGCGAAGGCTGATGAAGAGTTCTAACTTATTTACTGAAGGTATTTTAATATCAAAAGCAGGATGTTGGGTATGAAATATAGATGTGATTGGAACTGAAAGTGTTGTCAGGAAACCATACTTCCCCCCCCCCACTCGGTTTCTAAAAAGATTTCCTTCAGTGCTCTGGATACATCTGGAATTCGCACGTTCTCGCCGAGATTATGCATTTTTGCAAGATTTGAAGGACCAGGAAGCCTTCATTAACTGTGCAAAGGACGATTCATATTCCCTCTAATTTCGTTGAGCACCCTGTGTGCAAAGTTAGCACAGTGGCAGTGTTGACAGAGTCTAGCTTTTGCTGAGTCTTTAACTCCTGGCAAAAAACATTGATTTATCTGACAGGTCCCTTGGTATACAGCAGTACAACAGACCCACAGATTCATAAACCATATTAATTACACAATCAGAAAGCAGGACAAAGAATTAGACGCAGCTGGGGGTGTGAATAAGTGATGCATCTTGTAAAATATTTCAAATTCCCTATAAAATCCAGCATATAGCATGGTCCATTCTTGGATTAATGTAGTTTATTTTAATAAACACTCGAATTTGAACTAAGTACAGGCCAGTAATGGGGGAATTTAATGCTATTTCCTACCACCATTCTCCCTCGCCTTGGTTTACTATCTTTCCTTGCCGTTGCAGTGCTTTTTCCTTGAATTTTTATACTTATATACCTATAATTTTAAATACCGTATAATTTTTATGTAGGTATTTTGATCCAGATTTTATAGAAGCAAAAAACTGTCCTCAATCCTAGCTAGCAAATGAACTTTGTCCTCAATGGAACCATATAAAAAAAATAAAATTAGAATTTTAAAGCATTTGACACCCATATGTGGTACCAACAAAGGAGAGTATTTGTAGCTCACGGTTGAAATGAGGGGTCCTTGGCACTCTCTAAGCTTGCTTGTTTTCTTGCAGGCATTTCATTACCAAACTAGGTAATATCATCAGTGCTAGTAAGGAGAGGGGTTTGCTCTCAGTTCATATTCTAGTGGCTTGCCCCATCAGTATTGGTGAGGGTGGGCTTAGAGATTCTTCGGTTGTTGTTAGTTTGTTTGGCAGTTCTGTGATATCAATTGAGAGCAAACCCCTCTCCTTTATTTAGGACTGATGATGTTGCCTGGTTTGGGCAATGAAACGTCTCCAAAAATAAACAACCAAGCTCAGAGAGCACCAAGGACCCTCATTGGTATTTTAGTTGGCTAGTAGTAAAGAATTTGGAGCAAGAAATTTTAATAAGTATTTCACAGGCTGGTTATCTTGTCTAAAACTTTGAACCGGGGTGAAATGTAAAATTTGTTACTACCGGTTCTGTGGGCGTGGCTTGGTGGTGGTGGGGGTAATGTGACTGGGTGGGCATGGCCAACTTTTTTTTTTTTTTTTTTTTACTTTTCAAAGCATTTTTTCTAATGCTTTGAAAAGCCTCTGCTGATCAGGCAGCTCAGCTGGGATTGTCAGAGACTTTTCAAAGCATTTTTTTTTACCACCTCTTCGGCCAAGAGGTTGCAGAAAAAAATGCTTTGAAAAGCCTCTGAGGATCTCAGCTGAGCCGCGCGATCATCAGAGCCTTTTTTTTTTTACTTTTAAAAGCATTTTTTCATCGGAAGAGGTTGTAGAAAAAATGCTTTTAAAAGTAAAAAAAAAAAAGCCTCTGATGATCATGTGGCTCAGCTGGGCATGGGGGGGGGGCACAGGGATTTTTGCTACTGGTTATCTGAACCACCCACTGCCATCGCTACCGGATCAAGCGATCCGGTCCGAACTGGGAACATTTCACCCCTGCTTTGAACCTACAATTGAGAATTTAGAGAGTTGAACCATAAGACATTAAGTTGGCATCAATTTGGGAAGACTTTCCTATCAGCATAGAGGAAAAATAAAGGAAAAATAGCTCAATATTCTCTGTATAGATAGTCCTTGATTTACAACCATAATAGGAGCTGGAAAATTCATTGTTTTGTTGTTGTTAGTCATGAAGTCATGTCCGACCCATCACGACCCCATGGACAATGTTCCTCCAGGCCTTAATACTCCAGGTGGTGTTAAGTGAGATATTGCATAACTGCATCTGATTTTATGACCATTTTTGCCACTTTAAATGGGTGACATGGTTCCCCATTGACTTTGCTCGTTGGAAACTGTCTGGAAAGGTCATAAAGGTAGACCCCGAGACATTGCAACCATTGTAAATATATGTCAGTTCTCCAGCTTCTGAATCACAATCATGTGACCATGAGGACATTGCAGTGATGTAAGTATGACGTGGTGGCTAAGATGCTGAGCTTGTCAATTGAAAGGTTGGCAGTTCAGTGGTTCGAATTCCTAGTGCCACATAATGGGGTGAGCTCCCGTTACTTGTCCTAGCTTTTTCCAACCTAGCAGTTCGAAAGCACGTAAAAAATTCAAGTAGAAAAATAGGGACCACCTTTGGTAACAGCGTTCCATACACCTTTGGCGTTGAGTCATGCCGGCCACATGACCACGGAGTCTTCTTTGGACAGCGCTTGCTCTTCGGCTTTGAAATGGAGATGAGCACTGCCCGCTAGAGTCGGGAATGACTAGCACATATGTGCGAGGGGAACTTTTACCTTTAAGTATGGCGACCGCTTGTACCTACCTCTGTTTTTTGGGTCATCATCATTTTGCATGGTCACTCAATGAATGATCGTAAATTGAGGCCTACTTTTCGTGTTTTGAGGGAAGGACAGGTTCAGATGATTGATATATCTTGCATTTGTCTTTTGTGTAGTAATGAGGTTCTCCCCTCTTGAGGCCTGGCAGAGCATTTCAGTGTCACAGCCTGCAAATGTGATTGACCCTTAAAATTTAGTTTGTGCCTGGATGGCTTTTAAAGATGCTGCAAATATCTATTCTTATTTATTTTTTTTTTGTAATTGTGTCCTTAATATCCTGAGCAATTTCTCTTACTGTCAGTCATTGTAAACAACATTGAATTCTAAAGCATATAATCTGTGGTCCCTCCAAATTCTTGTTTTGTTTTATTTTTGTTTTCATTTTGCTTTTTTCCTTTGCAATGAATCAAAAGGCTTCATTCTGAGTTTTTGCTCAATCCAGGTAAATTAACTCTACTTATGATCTCTACTACTGATAATCTCTACTAATAAAGGAGGATATTTGTAGCTCAGGGTTAATATGAGGGATCCTGATATCTCTCTCAGCAACTATGTCTGTTACTTACTCAAGTAGTGTACTTACACATTACTTAAATGCCGGGGGTTCCTACCTCCAAGTTTAGTCCCTAAAAGCTTATACGTCGCTTTTAGAAGTGCACAATACTCAGTTTTTACTATATTGGCAAGCAGAGCTATTTAATACATAGTTGATCTTGTGTGCAAAGCAAAACAGAACACGCAATAACAAAGTTGGAAGGGACCTTTGAGGTCTTCTAGTCAGAACCCCGGCTCAGGCAGGAGACCCTACACCAGTGATGGCTAACCTTTTTGCCGTCACGTGCCAAAAGCGTGGGGAGCGTGGGGGGGCTTCTCTCTCGCGTGTGCCCACACCCATAATTCAATGCGTCCTGCCTCCCCATGCATGTGTGTGCGACCCCCCCCACTCTTGGCACGCAATGGCACAGTGGGCCAGGTAGGCCCATTTTCCGCCCTCCCCAGGCTCCCCAGGCTTTCTAGGAGCTTGAGGAGGGCGAAAATGGCATTCCCCACCCCCCTGGAGGCTGGAAACGGCCCATTTCCCGACTTCCGGTGGGCCGAAAAGGCCTGAAAATCAGATGGCTGGCGTGCGCATGCACGCTGGAGCTGAGCTAGGGCAACGCTCAAGTGCCCACAGATATGGCTCCACATGCCACTTGTGGCACGCGTGCCACAGGTTCGCCATCACGGCCCTACACCATTCTGGGCAAATGGCTGCCAATCACTTCTTAAAAACGTCTGGTGATGGAGCACCCACAACTTCTGGAGGCAAGCCGTTCAACTGATTAATTGTTCTCACTGTCAGGAGATTTCTCCTTAGTTCTAGGTTGCTTCTCTCTTTGATAAGTTTCCGTCCATTACTTCTTGTCTTGCTATCAGGTGCTTTGGAGAATAGGTTGGCCCCCTTTTCTCTGTGACAGCCCCTTAGATATTGGAAGACTAATACCATGTCACCCCTGGTCCCTTTCTTCATTAGGCTAGAGACATACCTAGTTCCTCCAGCCATTCATCACTTTAGCCCCCAGCTCTCCAATCATCTTTGTTCAGAGGTGGTATTCAGCAGGTTCTGACCAGTTCTGGAGAACCAGTAGCCGAAATTTTGAGTAGTTCAGAGAACCGGTAAATACCACCTCTGACTGGCTCCGCCCCCATCTATTCTCTCCCTCCCGAGTCCCAGCTGATCGGGAGGAAATGGGGATTTTGCAGTAACCTTCCCCTGGAGTGGGGAGGGAATGGAGATTTTACAGTATCCTTCCCCTGCCATGCCCACCAAGCCACGCTTACCAAATCACACCCACAGAACCGGTAGTAAATAAATTTGAAACCCACCACTGTCTTTGTTGCTCTTCTCTTCACTTTTTCTAAGGTCTCAACATCTTTTTTTGTATCGTGGTGGCCAAACTGGATGCAGTATTCCAAATGTGGCCTTACCAAGGCAGTAGAAAGCAGTGTTAACAATTCATGCAACCTTGATAATATCTGTTGATACAGCCTAGGACTATACTGACATTTTTGGCAGCTGCAGCACATCGCTGGCTCAGATTTAAGTGGTTGTCCACTAGGATTCCAAGATCCCTCTCACAGTTACTGCTGTTGAGCCAGGTATCACCTATTCTGTCCCTGTCCATTTTGGTTTTTCTTGCCTAAGTACTTTTCTCACCACTGAATTGCATTTTTTGGAATAGGGCCCAGTATTCAAGTACGTCAAGATCCTTGAACCCTGGGCCTGCTTTCAGCCAGCAATGCTGGTTGGGGAATTCTGGGAGTTGAAGTTCAGCCATCTTCAATTTGCCAAGGTTGAGAAACACTGCTCTAAATACTAGTAATCTATAATGTGTGCAAACCACTGTGTATGCAAGTCATATTTTACATGCAGTATAGTATAGAAAGGCTGATACTTTCTAGTCTTTTCATTTCCCATCCATCAAGCCCACATAGTGTGGTCAAAATAGCTGTAGCTGGAGTATATCTGGAGGACACCAATTTCCTTACCTCTCATGCAAATACGGAGAATTTGCATGACATTTTCTGCAATTTTCTTAATAATGGAAGAAGAGTAATGATTTCACTCTCTATTTGTATTTTATTACTGTGAGTCGCCCAGAGTCATCCATTTGAGATGAGTGGCTATATAAATTTAAATAAATGAATAAATATTTTGCTTACGTGAATTAGCTTTTTACACACATACTTACTTTGATATAAAATGATGGATGAGTTGATTCTTCCAACAATGTGGCTTTCTCTGGAATTATCGCCCTGTGTCCTCCAAAAAAATATTTCTTTCTGATGGGCTAGTGAAGCATAACGTTTTTAGTTGATTCACTTTCTTCTTTCGATTTGTTTCTTCATTTTTGTTTCCTAATTCCATTTGCCAGGGTGCCTTCCCCGGGTTCTTGGAGAAAAATCTCCCCATCAGTTTGCAATGCTGCAATGTGGTGCAGCTAATTAGATAGTGCTTTAACTATTTCCTTCAGGAATCCGTAGCAATGCAACTTATTGCTGGCACTGACTTTGTGTAAAAAAAACAAAACACACACACACACCCTTCTGTTTAATGTCTCTGGCAGTTAGTAAATGCCTTTAATAGAAGAAAACTCTATCCATATAGGGTCCTGTCAAATGATTTAGGAAGTTCATACAAGGGCAGCTTTGGGGTGTTGCAGTCAACTGCTTGACTTTCCGAGTTCTTGGTGCCGCTGAAGCAGGGTGGATTTGATTTAAATCGAGTTGATTTAAATCACAATTTAAATCATGATTTAAATCACTAGTAAAAAGGCTTGATTTAAATCAACTCGATTTAAATCATAATTTTTAAAGAGCAACTATCATCTCTGCTACTCCTTTGACCCACTGTTGACTCACCGATAGTCCCAGTGTTGCAGAATATATAGCCTCATGCTACAGAACTAAGCTCCATTTCATGCTGAATAAACTAAATTATTTATGTATCTTAAATAGAAAACTATCTTACGATAGATTTTTACCCCAAAAGTTTTTTATTAAAATAAATTTGATAAAAATAAAAAAAATCCGATTTAAATAAAAAAATCTGATTTTTTTTTATTTTTTTTTAAAAAATCATTGATTTTTATCCACCCTGCGCTTAAGTAACTTTCATAATTTTTCATTACAATTTGAAGGGAAGTTGTGCATGCGACAGCTGGCTCTCTTTCATAGGCTTTGTTTTATGAAATGCCCCCATAGGTGAGACAAGTAACCCGGTGGTGAAATCCAATTTTTTTTACTACCAGTTCTGTGGGCATGGTGTAGCTTGGTGGCCATGGCTTGGTGGGTGTGGCAGGGGAAGGAAGCTACAAAATCTCCATTCCCACTCCAGGGGGAAGGATATTGCAAAATCCCCATTCCCACCCCACTTCAGGGGAAGGATACTGCAAAATCCCCATTCCCACCCCACTCTGGGGCCAGCCAGAGGTGGTATTTGCCGGTTCTCCGAACTGCTCAAAATTTCCGCTAGTGGTTCTCCAGAACCTGTCAGAACCTGCTAGATTTCACCCTGATGTAACCCACAGGAGGGAAATGTTACACATAAACTTCCAGACTATGCTTACTTTCTTGCAGTCCTTCCTAGACTAAACAGGTAAGGATTTCCTCCACTTCACGTGGAGGAGGAAAGCTTAAAGAAAACAGCTTGTTAAATTTGAGGGGCAATACCAACTGGTGCTGCCTAATTTTCAGTATTCAGTTTGCATTTCTTAAGCAGGTTTTTTTTTACACAGATCTGCAGTACAGATAATCCTTGATTTACAACCACGATTCAGTTGAAGAGTGCCGAGGTCACGTGATTGTCATTTGTGATCTTCCTAGCCAGCTTCTGACAACCAAAGTCAATGGGGGAAAGCAGGGGTGAAATGCTCCCGGTTCTGACCGGATCGCCTGATCCGGTAGCAATGGCGGCGGGTGGTTCGGAGAACCGGTAGAAAACATCCCTGCCCCCCCCCATGCCCAGCTGAGCTGCACAATCATCAGAGCCTTTTTTTTTTAATTTTTAAAAGCATTTTTTCTACAACTTCTTCAGCCGAAAAAATGCTTTTAAAAGTAAAAACAAAAGCCTCTGATGATTGCGCGGCTCAGCTGGGATCGTCAGAGGCTTTTAAAAGCATTTTTTCTACAACCTCCTCAGCCGAAGAGGTTGTAGAAAAAAATGGTTTTAAAAGTAAAAAAAAAGAGTTGGCCACGCCTACCCAGTCACATAACCCCCCCACCAAGCCACGCCCACGGTAGTAACAAATTTTGCATTTCACCACTAGGGGAAAGGCAGATTACCTTAACAACCCCACATGAGTCATTTAACAACTGCAGCAATTTGCTTAAGAGCTATGGCAAAAAAAGGTCATTAAATTGGGTGCAACTCATTCAACCACTGCCTTGCTCAACCAAAGAAATTCTGCTCCCAATTGTGGTTGAGGACCACTTGTCATTTGACTTATTCTGAATTCTCTTTTCACTATGGCTAAATATGAGATGGTTCCTAAGGAAGCACGTAAGCATGCTGCAGATAGCCTACATACAACCTGTATGTCTCCTCTTTCTTTCTATATCCCCCTTTTTCCTTTAACATTGTTCTGTGACACTCCTAGAGTAAACAGCAGAGAATGGCAAAAATGCAGGGGTGAAATCCAGCAGGTTCTGACAGGTTCTGGAGAACCGGTAGTGGAAATTTTGAGCAGTTCGGAGAACCGGTAGCGGAAATTGTGAGTAGTTCAGAGAACCGGCAAATACCACCTCTGGCTGGTCCCATGAGTGGGGAGGGAATGGAGATTTTGCAATATCCTTCCCCCATGAGGGAGGAGGGAATGGAGATTTTGCAGTATCCTTCCCCTGCCATGCCTACCAAGCCACGCCCATCAAGCCACACTATGCCCACCAAGCCACGCCCACAGAACCGGTAGTAAAAAAATTTGGATTTCACCACTGCAAAAATGCAATATGGTTGAAATCTTGCCCTTGTTCATGCCATGTTGATGCGTGCACAAGTGGGGCAGGGTTTCAGTCCCGTTGACACAACTGCCATCTTGCCAACATCCCCCAAGATCTCTATCCAAGCTCTTGCTTTGTACACTTAGCAAGACACAAAAATAATCCCTCTTTCCTTAGCAGAAGCAACTGCCTATTTCCAGGATGTTGCTGTTTTTGTTTTCCCAATAATCTGTATAATAACCTCAAACAGTGCAATCATGGACAATCTTAAAACATAACTGAAAGGCCAAGGAAGCACAGAAGTGACGGAAGACAGAACGTATAAAGCAAATTGTTTCTCACTATTGCTGGAGAGCAAAGCTTTGCTGTTTTCTTTGGAGACAGAGGAACAATGACCCGCTCCCCCTTTTTATTGCTCAGATAAACCAATAAAGCTAACTGATTCTTTGGTTTCGGTTGGCCAAGGAGAGACATGGCTTGGTTGGCTGTCCCAACAGTTTCTCCCTCTGCATTAGCCTCAAGGGGAAAGGTAGAAGAAGAAGGAAGAAGCAGCAGCAGTACAAAATGTATTGCCTTATCTCCTTTGGGTGTGATCATCTGAAATTTGTCTAATAATATCTCATGCTATGTTTATTTACATGGTGTAATGAATTTTGTCTTTGACTATAAATAAATAAATAAATACCAGAAGAAGGCAATGACAAACCACTTGTTCCACCATGGAAAACTGTGTTTAGGCATCAGTTCCTTCCAATCAATTGATATATTACTTCCTTCATTTGAGGACGGACAGCCATGTATACCAAGTGTTATATGAATCAGTCTACAGTGATTTCCATTATAGTCCTATGGAAATGTCAGTGATGGAACACTGTAGCTGAAAATAAATCAAAGCCGTAAGAACCCAACCCGTTCCACAGCCAGGATCTGAACTGAGAAATACACCCAGAGATGCAAGGGAAAAAGAGAGGTAGAATAGTACTGCCAGGAAATGGGACAGAAGCTAAAACAAAGCAGACAAGGATGCTACAACATCTAGGCAAATAACAAAGGAAGATGATCCAAGCAGGGGTGGGTTCTAAATTTTTTTACTACCGGTTCTGTGGGTGTGGTTTATTTTGTGGGTGTGGCTTGGTGGTGGGTAATGTGACGGTGGGCGTGGCCAACTTTTTTTTTTTTACCTTTTAAAAGCATTTTTTCTACAACCTTAAGAGGTTGCAGAAAAAAAAATGCTTTTAAAAGCCTCTGACGATCAGGCAACTCAGCTGGGATCGCCAGAGGCTTTTAAAGGCTTTTTTTCCCCCTACAACCTCTTCGGCTGATCAGAAGCCTCTGACGATCCCAGCTGAGCCGCGCGATCATCAGAGGCTTTTTTTTTTTTACTTTTAAAAGCATTTTTTTGGCTGAAGAGGTTGTAGAAAAAATGCTTTTAAAAGTAAAAAAAAAAAAAGAAAAGCCTCTGATGAGGTGGGCGGGGTAAGCGACCGGCGACCGGTTCGGGAGTGTGGCCAGCCAATGTTATTACCGGTTCTCCGAACTACTACAAATTTTTACTACCGGTTCTTGCGAACCGGTGCAAACCGGTAGCAACCCACCACTGGATCCAAGGATAGGAAAGCCGCCCGGTGCCTGGATTAGGAAGTTGAATAAGACTGTAATGGAACTATTGGTTAGGACTGGTATGACGAACCTTTGGCCCTCAAGATGTTGCTGAACTACAGTTCTCAGACTTTCTCCATGCTCAGTTTATTCAATAAACAAAATAATATCTCTATGAGTATTTTTCATGCTCAGCATTTTGTGGCAAATCAAAATAAAATTTATTTGAAAAAGTGCTGGAATAATTGTTACCCTGAAAATACCTTGATGAGAATTCATGTTGTGTCATTTGAAAGCAAGACCGTATAAGGCCAATGGGAAGGTGTTACATAATTGGGGCAGCATCACTGAGAAATTGCTCATCATCATACTCTAAGTCAATCTATATGTGAGATCTCAAACAGGAGCTTCCAGATGCTCTTCATGAGAGAATTGAATTGTATTGGGAAATGCCATCTTCTGTATAAATGTTGCTTGGGAAGTAATTTACATATATTGTAGAAGTATGATGTAAATCTGCTCTCTCCATATTTACACTTAGAATGGGAATTCTGAAGTTTGAACAAACTTCCATCAGATTAGAAACTTTATGTCCATTTTAAAATAATAATTCTTCCAAAATTCAGCCTAAAACTTGTCTGTATTAATCAGATGCATTTTCCTTCCTTCCTTGCATAATTCATGGGGGGTGGGTGGGGAATGTAATGTAAAACTATAACATATTTTATATCTAGCATTATGTGTTTAATTACTTTTAATTTTATGTTTTGGACTGAATTAACTTTCCTTCTAACTGTACACAATCGAAGTTGACAGTGCTAAATTGACAGACAGACAGACAGGATAAGATAGGATAACTGAAAACAGTTTGCGGAATTGTTTTGTTTTGGGAAACTATTTTAGTTTATTTGTGGCTTTAATGTGGAAAGCAGTAAAATTCCAAACTTCCAAACAAGTAAGAAAAATAAAGTAGAGAAAAGAAGGAAAGATATTTCCTTCTTAGAATAAGTTTAGTTTAAGTTTATTTATTTGTCAAGCATATATAAGATTACAGGTGAAAAGTATAAACATAATTTGAAATGAGTAAGTAAAAAGGAATATTAGGACAGGAATGGTAGACACGCTGGTGCACTTATGCACGTCCTTAGACAATATGTTGGGGGGCTAGACGGTAGATAATTCCATCCTGCCAGATTAATAGTAAGTATAGGAACAGGACTGGATTTAAAATCTCTATTTACTACCTATGGAATTTATATGTTAGAGATTTTTAAGCTGAGATAGCACAATATAATTGCCTTATTGCTAATAGTAAATTCTCGAATTAAATGGTGAGATAATCTGTTTTCTGGTTTTGCCCAGTATTTTTGAATCATAAACTCTATTGATATAAGCCAGAAAAAAACCCCACCGAAAAACCCCTTTGAGGAGTTTAGAAATCTCACAACAAATAAGTGACAAGATTAAAAATAAACCAAGTTTAGCAACATGCTGTATTTGGGACCCCTCTTAAAAGATTTTGTTAATTGCAATTGGAGCTAACAGATTATGGTAAAGTGATCACACATACTCGATATTCATTAAGTTGTCACTTGTCCAATGAAGACGATTTAAGATATTGTCTTTGACCGTTAAGGTGCTAAAAAGTTAAGATCCCATTTCTCTGAGGAATTACCTGTTCTCTTGTAAACTTGGCAGGTTTATTAGATCAGCAAGAGAGTCCATTTGAAAATGTCTGTTCCTGCAAAAATTTGGGTAGCTTAATGCAGGACAGGAACATTTCCCACTGTATATATTGTAGCTACCAGGTATGCCAGGTACTTTTTTAAAAATGGTAAAACTACCTCTGTTACCAAGTGATTTTACCTGTTAACTAGTTTTAAAGCATTGCTTTAAATTTTGAGTTTAATTGTAATGATTTTATTGTCATGTTTTGTATCTAGGGATTAGATGAAAAACATGAAGTAAATCTTGCTTTATACCTAACATATATTAACCCTGCTGGGCAGGGTATACAGTAAGTGTAATAATAATAATAATAATAATAATAATAATAATAATAATAATAATAATAATAATAATAATAATAATAATAATATAATGAGAAAGTTTTAGAGAATGAGAAACTCAAGATCTTGTGGGACTTTAGGATTCAGACTGACAGGCACTTGGTCCACAGCACACCTGACATAACAATAGTTGAAAAGAAAAAAGTATGGTTCATTGACATTGCAATACCTGGTGATGCACGGATTGAAGATAAGCAGCAAGAAAAAATCACGAAGTACCGGGACTTGCAAATTGAAGTTGAGCGACTGTGGAAAAAGAAATCGTGTGTTGTACCGATTGTAATTGGAGCCCTTGGAGCAATACCCAAAGGGCTACCCCGCTATTTAGAAATTCTAAATTTGCCAGACTTGAACATTTTGACTCTACAAAAGACCACCTTACTCGGAACAGCTTATATCCTCCGACGATACCTTAACAGTTCCTAGGTCCTTGGTTAGGACTCGAGCTGCTGAGCTATTAACCAGCCTCAAAGGCTGTGAATCTCACTAAAGATTAAATAATAATAATAATAATAATAATAATAATAATAATAATAGAGCTCCCTCCGAGGAGCTCTACCTTGTCGTGGTGGAGGGGCTTGCGTGCTCTAGTGATCCTAAGGGCTATGCTGAACAGGTGCAACCATATCAGACAGACCTTAGGTGAAGGGCCAGACAAAATCTGCTCCACAACCCATTCAAATATGGCGAATACAGAAAAAATGAAATTTATGCCGGCTGAACCGTCGCCCGGATTAACAAGGGTTCCGTTGGATGCTATGGCTCCTGGGCATTCTACGCAAAATGAGTTACAGGGCTCAACTCCCTCTGCTAGGCAACCAGGGCATGGAGCTGACAAGCTACTGGAAGAAAAACCCAAAAAGCGAAAAATCTGGACCAGGGAAGAAAACACCTCTATTATGAAAGCTTACTATCAGTCTGAACCACTAAAACGTGGATTTCAAAAAAGAATGTATCAGATTTGGAAGATGAACCATACGGACTGTGACACCAGTGAACAAAGGTTAATGGACCAACGACGTGTAATCCTAAACCACAAATTTTTCACTACAGAAGAATTAATAGCAATAGAAGAGAAAGCAATTAATGGTCTGAGTACAACAACAAAGAGGAGTAACATCAAGAATGATTTCCAGACTCAAAGGCAAATTGAGGAAGAAAGGGAAGAAGAGGATACTAAAATGGATGAAGATAAAGAACAAGGAAGCACTAAAGAACAAACACAAACAGATAGTGCTCAATTAGCTGGAAAAATAAAGCACCAAATGGAAGATGATGAAAGAACACGTTTGCCAAAGCTGAACCAAGTGAACCGGAAAGAATTGAGAAATGTACTAAAAAAGGTCAATGAGGCTGTGCAAACTATTCGAACCACTACATTAGCCGAAACTAACCAACTGATGTATGCAGCAGCTGTCATAACCACCAAAGAACTGGGGTTGAAAATACAAAAGAACCAAAGAGGCAAGAAAGGGAAGCCTAAGTGGAAAATTCGGTTAGAATTGAAGATCAAAAAAGTACGTGGAGATTTGAGCAACTTGAAGAACCTAAGGCAAGGTCAGCTAAAGAACAAGCAGGTCAAAAGCAGCCTGGAAGCAAGATACGATCTAAGGAATAAGGAGATTGCAATAGTAATTGAAGAGCTGAAGCAGAGGGTTGTTGCCATCGCTGAAAAGATTAAAAGGTATGAAAACCGAGTAACTCAGTTCAAGGAAAACTCTCAATTCAGAGCAAATCAGCACCAGTTTTATAAGAATTTAGAAAATGGAAATGGAGTAACAACAAATGAAAAGCCTGATAAAGAGAAAGCTCTGAAATTCTGGAAGAATTTGTGGGAAAACAACAAGAAGCACAACAGAAATGCAAAATGGATCAAACAGGTTGAGGACTCTATTAAAATGCATAAAATGGAAGACGTGAAAATAACAAAAGCAATGGTGCAAAGACAGTCAAGAAAAGTGAAGAACTGGAGTGCACCTGGACCGGATGAGCTGCATGGCTTCTGGTTAAAGGCACTTACAAGTCTGCACAAAAGATTGGCAACCCAGATGAACCAGATCCTAAAAACACCTGAAAATGATGGATGGATGACAACTGGAAGGACATTTTTGATCCAAAAAGATAAAGAAAAAGGAAAGGACCCTGGAAACTATAGGCCAATCACCTGCTTGCCAACAACATACAAGCTTCTTACTGGTATCATTGCAAACCAAATCTATGGATACCTGGAAAGAAATAACTTGCTTCCTGTAGAACAGAAAGGATGCTGCAAAAACTCAAGAGGAACAAAAGATCATTTGCTGATCGACAAGCTAATCCTAAAGAACTCAAAGAAAAGACGAACCAACCTGTTCATGGCTTGGATAGACTATAAGAAAGCATTTGATTCAGTTCCCCATAGCTGGATCAAGAAATGCCTGGAAATATTAGGCATCAGCAGCAACATACAAAAATTCATGGAATCTTCAATGAACCTCTGGAAAACAAAACTTATGGCTAATGAAGAAGAACTGGGTGAAGTTGAAATTAAACGAGGCATTTTCCAGGGCGATTCCCTTTCACCCCTACTTTTTATACTCTCAATGCTACCACTGACAATCATTTTGAAGAAGATGAACTGTGGATACGAACTTGCAAAGAAAGGACTGAAAATCTCGCACTTGATGTACATGGATGATTTGAAGCTGTTTGGTAAAACAAAAGCTGAACTGAATTTATTAATTGAAAACACAAAAGAATTCAGCCAAGACATCGGTATGCAGTTTGGAATTGACAAATGTGCAACAATAGCAACCAAAGCAGGCAAGATCATAGAAGAGGATGGAATAGAATTAGAGAATGAAGAAATGATAAAGGCAGTAAAATCAGAAGAAGGCTACAAGTACTTGGGGATTTTAGAAGCGTCTGACTTAATGCACAATAAAGTCAAGGAATTAACTTCAGCCAAGTACATTTGACGAATTCGTAAGATATTAATGTCCAAATTGAGTGGAGGAAACATCATAAAAGCCATAAATACCTGGGCTATACCTGTGATTAGATACTCTGCAGGAATAATTGACTGGACCCAGATGGAGTTAGACAATTTGGACAGAAAAACAAGGAAGCTTATGACAATGAATCATGCCTTGCACCCTAAAAGTGATGTTGACCGATTATATTTACCAAGAGCAGAGGGTGGTCGAGGACTCCTACAAATAAAGCAGACTGTGGAAGAAGAAAAATGCAGCTTGAATGGTTACATCCAGAAAAGTGAAGAACCAATGATTAAGGAAGTAAATAAAGGAGGCCTTTTAAAGACAACTAAAACAAAAGCAGAATATAAGAAAGAAGTAACTGAGCAGCGAGCTGAAAATTGGAAACACAAAGCTCTGCATGGCCAATACTTGAAAAGTATTGAAGGCAAAGCTGACCAGAAACTAACTTGGAACTGGTTAAGATCAGGAGTACTGAAAAAAGAAACAGAAAGCTTTATTTTGGCAGCTCAAGAACAAGCCCTAGCCACAAACTGCATGAAGGCAAAAATTCAACATGTTACCACCAACAGCAAATGCCGCCTCTGCAATGAGAAAGAGGAGACAGTTGACCACCTGATCAGTGGGTGCAGCAAAATTTCACAAACTGACTACCTACAACGCCATGACCGCGTTGCTAAGATCATTCACTGGAAATTGTGCCAGAAGTTTGGATTTGAGTACAGCAAAAACCACTGGGAACATCAGGTTGAGAAAGTTTTAGAGAATGAGAAACTCAAGATCTTGTGGGACTTTAGGATTCAGACTGACAGGCACTTGGTCCACAACACACCTGACATAACAATAGTTGAAAAGAAAAAAGTATGGTTCATTGACATTGCAATACCTGGTGATGCACGGATTGAAGATAAACAGCAAGAAAAAATCACAAAGTACCGGGACTTACAAATTGAAGGTGAGCGACTGTGGAAAAAGAAATCGTGTGTTGTCCCGATTGTAATTGGAGCCCTCGGAGCAATACCCAAAGGGCTACCCCGCTATTTAGAAATTCTAAATTTGCCGGACTTGAACATTTTGACTCTACAAAAAACCACCTTACTCGGAACAGCTTACATCCTCCGACGATACCTTAACAGTTCCTAGGTCCTTGGTTAGGACTCGAGCTGCTGAGCTATTAACCAGCCTCAAAGGCTGTGAATCTCACTAAAGATTAACCAATAAATAATAATAATAATAATAATATGTGTGGATATATTTGTCAGATGCTTAAATGTGGTTTTAAATATGCTTTGTGAACAGAATTATTATACCTATAATCCTGTGAGCAATACATTAAGAGTTGTCAATTTTATTTTACGAAGTTTTCTCTCTGGTAATGCTATACTTCAAACTAGGGCATACAAAACTTTTGCCAGACCTATGCTTGAATACTGCTCACCTGTCTGGAACCCTCACTGTATTTCAGACATCAATACATTAGAGAGGGTCCAGAGATATTTTACTAGAAGAGTCCTCAACTCCTCTGCTCAAAATAAAATTCCCTATACCTTGAAATTTTAGGCCTGGATAGCCTCGAACTATGCCGTCTATATTCCAACCTAAGTTTAGTTCATAAGATTATTTACCAAAATGTCCTACCTGTAAATGAGTACTTTAATTTCAACTGTAATAACACAAGGGCTATCAATAGATTCAAACTCAATGTAATTCGCTCTAATCTTGATGGTAGGAAAGATGACTTCTGCAATAGAGTAGTAAATGTCTGGAACACTCTACCTGATTCTGTTGTTAGTCTCTCTAATCCCCATACCTTTTACCTTAAACTGTCTACCATGGACCTTTCAAGTTTCTTAAGAGGTCCCTAAGGGGGCGTGTATAAGCGCACCAGCGTGCCTACCGTCCCTGTCCTACTGTCCCCATTTATATGTAATCATTCTATGTGTTTATGGCTATGTTTGGCCTATTTATATCCTTTTATTTGTGCCAATTTTTTTTTCATGTGTCCATGTCTATACTGTTACTTGTTTCCTTGTACTTGTTGATAGATAAATAGATAAATAAATAAATAAATAAATAAATAAATAAATAAATAATAAAATAAATAATAAAATAAAATAAATAAATTAAAAATAAAATAAATAATAAATAAATAAAAATAAAATAATAAAATAAAATAAAATAATAATAAAATAAAATAAAATAAAATAAAATAAAATAAAATAAAATAAAATAAATACTGTTAAGAAAAGTGGCTAAGCTTTGGGAGACAAAAGCTTATGAACATTTCTAAGATCTGTAGGAATTCTGTGCCCCAAATATTTGTGGGGGAAGGATTTAAAAATGGCCAGAAAATATCCTTCATTATAACACACTTGTTAATACAGCTTTTTAATGTTACTGAATTTTAAATCTGGGCACTTTTTAAAATACAGATCAGAGAAACCTGTATAGTGGACCTGTTGAGTCAGGAAGGAGATACAATTATTGTAACCTAAGTGATTTTAATTACAAAATATTTGCAAAACGAAGAATTTACACTAAAACCAGCCACTGAGAAGAGTCATTCAGGTGAAACAACACTTCTTCCAACCACATTATTCTAGAGATTGTTAACCCATAGAAATAGTGCATTCTGATCAATGCACTATTTCAGCTTGTGCTGTAATTTACATGGTTCTAAGTACTGTTACTCCTTTTTCTGTAGTCCAACAATGTTTGCCATCCTGTAACCTGTAGTAATACTGGTACTCCTCAACTTACAACCATAACTCTTGTTGCTAAGGAAAATGGTTGTTAAGCGAGTTGTGCCTGATTTTACAATCTTTTTTTGTTATGGTTGTTAAGTGAATCACACAGTTATTAAGCGAATCTGGCTTCCCTCATTGACTTTGCTTATCAGAAGTCTGTTGAGAAGGTTGCAAATAGTGATTATATGACCTCAGGACACATACAGTAAATATAATGCCAGTTGCCAAGTGCCCGGATTTTTATCACATGTCCAGCGATTTGCTGTGATGGCTGCAAGTGTGAGAACCTGTTGTAAGTCACTTTATTTAGTGCTCTTGAAGCTTTGAATGATTGCTAAACAAATGGTTGTAAGTTGAAGCTGACTTATATTCTATATTCCATTCTATATGTATAGTTCCCCCCGAGCCTTCCCCTTCAAACCTTAACCCAAATCTTTTCTTCACCACGGACCAGGGGTGAAATCCACTTATCTTCGCTACCAGTTTGCAAATGTGAGCGTGCATGCTCACTACGCTCATGTGCGCCTCTACATATGCACAGAGACTTCTGCGCATGCGCAGAGGGTAAAAACGGGACATGACGACATCTGGGCGGGTGCACAGAGCCCCCCGCCACCGGCGCTACCGGTTTACCTGAGCCAAATAGAACCAGCTGAATTTCACCACTGCCATGGGCTCCCTTTAAATACCTTTTGTGGCCACAGTTTATGGCCATAGACCCCCAAGGCTTAACTCAATATTTAAACCATAACATTTCTTGAAGACTTCACAGACCCCCTGTGATGACATCGCACCCTACCCCCCTCCCCCCGAGTCTGTGGACTATAGGTTGAGAATCACTGGTTTAGTCTGAACAGGTTGTGAACAGGAGCAAGGCACAGAGGCAACACAGCTGACAATTCAGACTGTCCCTTTATTGCTCCAAATTTCCTCAAACACTCCCAGACAAAGTGATCACACACACACATATACCTACATCCAGCAGCCTCTGGCTGCAAGTAGTCCAGCACAACACTGTGGATACAACAGCTCCAAAGCAAGAAATCAAGCAGCGCAAGTCAATGAGTCCAGAAAGCAAAGGAACAAGGCAATTACTCCAGGAAGCCAGAGAGAAAACAAGAAATCCAAGAAACTTCAAACATCGGCAACAGCATTCAGCAATCCACGAATTCAGCATTTGTTCCCAACAAACACCCCTCCCCACAGCACCTCCTTGTCTCAGTCCCTAGGTGTTCCTTGTGAAGAGGGGTGGGGCACTCTCCTCCTGAGTAGTCAGGTCAGTCTGTGCTGTTCTTGCCTTCTCTCCACTCTCCGTACTCAAGGATCAGGAGGGAGTGGTCCTTGCTCATTGTCTGAGCTCTGTCTCTCATGTTCATGCTTAGCCTCTCTTAGTCATCCTGCCCCCCTTCCTCCCTGTCTACAAGCCGTCCCAATCCTGAAAGGCCCTGGCCTGATTCAGCATGTTCCTCCCCACATTCCTCTGAAGCCAACAAAGCTGCCCCCTTGATCTCTCTCACTTGATGGATTGTAGCAAAATAGGAAGAGTATTGACGCCTTTGAATTTGGGTGTTGGAGAAGATTCCTGAGAATACTGTGAACAGCCAAGAAAACCTTTGAACCAATCAACCCTCAACTCACTCATGGCACAAATGAACAGGTTCATATTATTCTACTTTTGGACAAATCATGTGAAGAGCTGGAAAAGCCTCTGATGCTGGCAAGGATGAAAGAAAAGAAAATATGGCTTTAGTTACAGTGGTGATGACCGCACAGTTGGAAGACATGAAAGAATAGGTGAGGGATAGAGCATCATGGAGAAAATCTATGTGGTTAACTAAGAATTGAATATGAATCGATGGGACATAATGAAACAACCCAGTTGCATCCATCAAGTTTCATCCAGGATGACACTGCCATGGCTTTTTATGCAGGTTTATCTGCTGGAGTTGCCAGCTCCCTGAGCCTTTAAGGAACGAGGGGGTGGCGTAGCTAAATGCCAACACCCTGGATCTTCCTTCAAAATGCCACTGCCTGTTCTGTTCTGTAGTGCTTGGAATTGCCAGTGCCTTCCCAGTTGTGTGCCAGAATCTATTCAACCTGCCAGCGTTCTGAGCCACCCAATGAAGTCTTGGCCAATGTCTTAGGGGAAATTCCACTGTTGCCAGTTTCCTTGGCATGGACTTACTTCTCAACTCTCTATGTCTACTTTTTCTATATCCTAAGTATTTTGCAGACTATGGGTTTCATCCAGTGGTGGGTTTCAAAATTTTTTACTATAGGTTCTGTGGGTGTGGCTTGCTGGGCGTGGCAGGGGTAGGATACTATAAAATCTCCATTCCCACCCCACTCCAGGGGAAGGTTACTGCAAAATCCCCATTTCCTCCCGATCAGCTGGGACTCTGGAGACAGAGAATAGATGGGGGCGGGGCCAGTCAGAGGTGGCATTTACTGGTTCTCCGAACTACTCAAAATTTCCACTACTGGTTCTTCAGAACTGGTCAGAACCTGCTGAAACCCACCTCTGGTTCCATCCTGAAAGTTCTCGGGTAGCTTTTGCAATTTTTGAATTTCTGTTTCCAGCATCTGTTGAGGAAAATACAGATTTAATCCCAGGCAGAGCAACTAAATTGACACATCTTTAATTTGAGGAGGAGGAGGAGGAGGAGGAGAAGGAGGAGAAGAAGATCCCAGTAGTTTGAACTCCTTCTCCACTGAGGAAGAATTTCTACAGTCCACATGTATAACACTGTAAGAAGTAAGGCATCCTGTTCACATTTTTGTGCAATGGATATTTTTTCCCCCTAAAGCAGTGGTCCCCAAGGTGCCGGGCCGTGGAGTACCTGGCACCGGGCCGCGCAGCGGCCGGGGGACATGAACGCTGCAGCGCAAAGGCTCCTGGGCCGTGCGCAAAAGCTCCTGGGCCGTGCGCAAAAGCTCCTGGGCCGTGCGCAAAGGCTCCAGGGAAGAGAGCCCCGCGCAGGTACGCACGTGTGGCCCAAAGCCCCCACCCCTGCGCGCGCTCAGCGGGCCACGGTAAAATTATCAAAGGCTGATTGGTCCGCGGCGATAAAAAGGTTGGGGACCACTGCCCTAAAGGACCATGCCTGTATATACATACGTATCTACAAGATATTCTACATATAATAGTGGAGCACATTTTAACATAATATGGCATTCCAAGAGAAAAGAAAAAAATTTTTTTAATTAAGGCAGGCAAGACCTATGCAGTTTTGTTCAATAGATTGTACGGAAAATCTTGAGTAATGCCTGGGACCTCATTGGAAATGTTGGACACTTTTATTGAGGCCACATAGTAGGCAGTTTCCAGAAGAGATGCCATACTTGTTTGTGCTGGACCCCAGGACCTTATGACCCAGTTTTCCATAGCATCTGTTTTCATGGATTGCAACCTACTTGATCATCAATGCAGTCCCTTGAATGATAGTTTTGGGGGACGGAAATACAATGGAAGGAAAAAAAGGCGGTTTAGACAATTTTTTTTGCCAATTTGTATGTGGAGATGAAAATATATTGATCGATGTGTCTGCCTGCTACAGTATATCCAAATGGCTCTGCAGATCCCTTTCTTTCTTTCTTTCTTTCTTTCTTTCTTTCTTTCTTTCTTTCTTTCTTTCTTTCTTTCTTTCTTTCTTTCTTTCTTTCTTTCTTTCTTTCTTTCTTTCTTTCTTTCTTTCTTTCTTTCTTTCTTTCTTTCTTTCTTTCTTTCTTTCTTTCTTTCTTTCTTTCTTTCTTTCTTTCTTTCTTTCTTTCTTTCTTTTCTTTCTTTCTTTCTTTCTTTCTTTCTTTCTTTCTGGCTTACAATGCATTAAGCAATAGCCTTCATACTTTTGTATATTTATATAAAGTCAGCTTATTGCCCCCACAAACCGGGTCCTCATTTTACCTATCTCGAAAGGATGGAAGGCTGAGTCAACCTTGAGCCTGGTGAGATTTGAACTTGCAGTAATTGCAGACAGCTGGTGTTACTTAATAGTGCTTTAGTCTGCTGCACCACCAGCAGACTAAAGCACTGTTGTATGTATTCATTTTCTCATACAAAATCAATGAATTGTCCAAAGACAGCATGTCTTTATCAGACTGCTTCCCAACAGCTTTTGTTAGTGAAAGTAACCCTGCACATGAAATGCATTAAAATGCACCTCCCAGTTGAGATGCTAAAAGAACATAATTTTCTCATGCCATCATTGCTGTTTTTAATAGCATTCTACCAACCCATCTTATTCTATTAGCTCCTTCCTTCCTTCCTTCTTTCCTTCCTCCCTCCCTTCCTTCCTCGCTTCCCTTCCCTTCCCTCCTTTCCTTTCCTTTCCTTTCCTTTCCTTTCCTTTCCTTTCCTTTCCTTTCCTTTCCTTTCCTTTCCTTTCCTTTCCTTTCCTTTCCTTTCCTTTCCTTTCCTTTCCTTTCCTTTCCTTTCCTTTCTTCCTTCTTTCCTTCCTGTGATGATTCAAAGATGATCCAGTTTCTATGCAGAATTCAAATATCTGGCATTCAGTGTTGATTCATCAATCCTGCCAATCCTGAAGGTCTCCTATTTGAACTACTTTTGTTTCCAGGGTCTGCTGTGAAAGTCCTGCTGTTTTTCTACCCATAAGAGAATTGTTTTGGACAAGGCATTATATTATTTTAAGTTGACTACAACCAGTTAACAGGTTAAATACAGGCTGGAAAGGACCATATTAAAATAATGGAGATGAAAACAGAGGGGAGAGCTCTGGAGTGAGGAGAAATCTGAGATAGCGATTGGTCACTGATCTGCCTATCAAAGGCCGTGGGGAGGGGGCATCACAGCACCTGCGGTGTTGCAACCGGAGCTGCAGAAAGCTAAATTAGGCGGTAAGTGAGAATATCATTTGCCTTTACTGATAGCACAGCATTCAGACACCTTGCTTGGTAAATAATTAAATTGAGATTATGTGGTACATCAGAGAGAAAAATGCATTTCTTTTAAACTAAAAAGCAGCGTTTCAGAGCCATCTCACTGGAAAGAGACAACAGAAAAGAAATACCGGGTCTGTGACTGCCTGACTGGTTGCTGATTTTGTTTGCAAGAACAGATTTTTATTTTTATTTTTGAAAGAAAAATGGGATTCTCTTGATTGAGACAGAAGGAATAAATAAATTCAGTGTTGGCAAACCATGATGAGGGTAACAATTCAGGGTTGTAACAACATGTTGATGATGCTGATCTCTGTCTTGATATGTTTTGTATGCTAAATACTTCAACACTAAGAGAAATCTTGGCACTGTGGATTTTTGAGGATTTGAAAGAAATTCAAAAAGGGGAACCCCTTCTTTGGTTACAAGGGATTAGATCAGTGGGTCTCAACCTTCCTTAATACAGTTCCTCATGTTGTGGTGACCCCCAACCATAAAATTATTCCTAAAACCATTGAAAATATGTGTTTTTGGATGGTCTTAGGCGACCCCTGTGAAAGGGTCGTTCGACCCCCAAAGGGGTCCCGACCCACAGGTTGAGAACCATTGGATTAGATGGTCTGTGCCATATATTAAGATTATCTATGCTGTTTTGAGTGTCTTGTTTCATCAGTAAAAGGACACTCTGCATGCTTTTATATTCTTTCTACCTTTCTAGGCATAAATCACAATTTTGTACACCTTCCATTTGTTTCAGTGAGACTCATATAATGGATTTTTCCAGAGAATGGTACCTTGTAAACCATCCCTTCCACCCGATATGGGTGTATTCAAACTTGTCCTTCTTTTTGGCTTCCCATTTTGATAGTCCGTTTTTAAAAAACTGTAAACAGTATAAATAAAAACAAGAAGTATATGCTTATATCAAACATATTTGATTTCTAATAGTCACAAAGAAGGAATGCATCCACTCTGGATATCATAAATGGGGTTTTGAAAAGTGACACTTCGGGGTCCAATTTTTCCCAGGTGTCCATCTAAAGAAGGTCTCCTGTGAGAAAAAGCCGTTGTAGGGCAGGATGGGAATGGAGCTGTAGTAGAAAATTCCCCCATGGTGGCAGCTTAATTCCCTGATCATCCCTGAAGAAGCTTCTTTTCACCCGCAGAAGTGATAATTGGTGTTTTGTTACACACATTTGCATGTAACAGGCAGCTTTACTCTCAGATGGCTTTCCGAAAGAGGTTATATAAATTCATAAAAGGTCTAGTAATGGCTATTAGCCAAGATAACCGAATGGACACTCCAAATCCAGAGCTGCATATTACTGAATGTCAAAAGGTGGAAAAGGAAACGAGAGTTGGCAGTTGCTGTTTCATAGTACGCTTCTGGTTGGTTTATCAAAAATATTTGGCTGGCTGCTGTTATAAACAGCATTTTGGACTCCGAATGACTTCTGTAGCATTCTTTAATTTTTAATTTAAAGGAGGAGAGGCAACCTCTAGCCCATCTATTCCTTTTTTGCTCCCATCCATTTTCCCTTTCTCTTCTTCCTCCTATTTCACATTGGACTGGATTATTAAGCATAACTCTTGTCCTGAATATGCCAAATATGGTAGAGGAAGTCTAATGGAGAAATGATAATACTAAGGCGTCCCTATCATTAAGCAAGGAAAGCAATAACTCTAACCTAGTAGAAGGAAAGAACGTGTACCATGTTGGCTGTTCAGTCTTCTCTCAACCTCCTCTTACTTTTTGGTGTGATGGAGTGCATTGTCCCATAACCAATTTAGCCTGCTATTCAACATTTGTGCCCAGAATTGTTCTTAGTATCAGGGAACAAAATGTCCTCAGCCAGACTTAGCTATGTGTGTATCACAACCTTTGCTCCCCAGCTATTCTTAAATGTTGATGGTTGTGTAAAAAAAAAAAATTCCCTGCACATATATCTTCAGTTTCTCTGCTGTGCAGATGAAAACTAGATAAATGTCACAATGCTTATTTCAGCAGCTGTTAGGTGATATTCTTTGCTCATACAACGTAAGGGAAAGCAATTAGTCCACATTTAAGTTTGTACATCTGTAGTGCTCTTGGTGATCTCATCTTCCCTTGGTTTGTCAACATGCCATTCTTAGAGAATGGAATGAGGAATTTTTAAAAATCAGATTCTATTTGGCATCTGATAGAGCCTAAGATACTTCTCCTTTCTCCAGTTGGCAGAATGCAGCCATTCCAGGCACTTACCATAATGGTACCACATTAAAATTAATAGCAATCACAGGATTCAATTTCAAGGTTTATTTATTTATTTAAAGGCTTCTCTTCTCTCCTAAAGCCATGAAAATAGTCATTACAGTTTGCTGAAAAGAATCTCAAAATGAAAGGAGGAGAAGAAGAAGGCTTCCTGACTCCCAACAACTCTGGGCAGTTCAGAAGTAATGGAAACACTAATATGTAAACATTGTTGTTGTTAGTTGCGAAGTCATGTCCGACCCATCGTGACCCCATGGACAACGTTCCTCCAGGCCTTCCTGTCCTCTACCATCCTCTGGAGTCCATTTAAGATCACGCCAACTGCTTCAGTGACTCCATCCAGCCACCTCATTCTCTGTCATCCCGTTCTTCTTTTGCCCTCCATCTTTCCCAGCATTAGGTGATCCAGTGAGTCCTTCCTTCTCATTAGGTGGCCAAATGTAAACATTAAGTCAATCCATATGGAATTGCAACTTTAAATATGTAATTAAACCATAGGAACTTTAATAACAATTAATTTGTGGACTGTAGAACCTCCTTTGCTGTAGATCTGGCTCACTGCTGAGTAATGCTTGATGATTTACATTGGTTTCTTTAATTGATTCTGCCCTTTGAATTTCATATAATTCAACAAATTATTTGGTTCCGGCACAATTTTTATGTTTGTTCTGAGAATTTTTAATCCCGTGATACTAATGCAGCCATTTAAATTAAATTTACAAGATGGACAACATATCTTTTCATTCTGTGGCAGAAATTTTGCAGTAGTGAATGTCCATCCTGTTATATTGTACCTTGATGGCAATTGGTCTTGGCATAAAGCTGAACTTTCACAGTATCTCTGGATTGTGTTTTAGTAAGTAAACTGTGGAGCATTCTCACTTTGATTTTTACAGTCATCTTCAGACATGGAATTGCAGATTGGGTGCTACTTCAGCAATAAGAATTTCTATTGAAAATTGTTTTACACCCAATAAGTTTAAAAACAAAGAATATATAATTAACATGGTTTTAAAGCAAAGCTTTATGCATACTTACTTTCACAAATTCCCCTGAATACAATCCAATTTACTTCTGAAAATTGTCTGTAATACTATGTTGTCCAGTATTTTATCAAACCAAACCAAATTTTACATTCTTACTGTATAAGCCACCACTACTTTAAGTTCTTCCCTTTTAAGAGTTAACTTGGGTGTAGATTGCTGGTGAAATTTTATATTTAAAAAAGTATATAATTTAAATAATGAAAAAGTGAATGATAAAGATTGCAATTTTTGTGATCACATTTGTTTTCAGGGGATGCCCTCATTATTTAAATTGGTATAACATAATTAATATTGAATATGGCATATGTTACATTAGTTGTTTGCATAATATTATTCTACAGATTTTATAGCCAGTGTATGCAGCATTTTAGATTACTTGGCCCTAAAATATGGAATTTAATAAAGAATTTCTCCTATGTACCTTAATTCCTGTTAAAATTTGTCAGAGTTTCTTGCAAAAATCAGATCCAGAAGCATACACAGATAATTGATTCAGCAGGATTCATTAACTTCTTTTTATATACACAATAATACATGAAGTAAGTTTACAATACCAACAGCAGATTCACAGGCAGAGAAGAGATTGCTTTCAGTTCCAGCAGCAGACTAATTCAGACTGGTTTCAGTTTCTCTGCACAGACTCAGTAGCTGCAGACTAAGACACACCCTGGCTCCAGTCTGTCTCAGCTCCCAAACAGCCCTCATTGGCTGACTTAGTTGCTATGCCTATTCATTGGCTTATCTATTCCAGTTTATGAATATTCATGCTCTGACAAAATTAAATAGTGGAACATTTATATTTTGTGACATCTTATGATTTGACATCATGAGATCTGACATCTTATGATTTGCAGCAATAGTGTAGATGACATACTACTGCAACACATTCTGTTGGGGCTGTCTTTGAAGACTACACATAAATTCCATTGATCTCGAATATATGGTCTGTGTATTATCCAATATTTTACCTGTCACAGCACATTACACCTAAGTTGTGGGTCCTGCAGGCTTCTGGGTACAATATAAAGTGCTGGTGAACCTCTTGAGCCTTCTAAAGCTTAGCTAAGTACATGTTCAGCTGGTTGGATCATCTCCATTTATTCTGTCTTGCTGGGAGAAGCAACTGGTGGTTCCCCACTTCGGGGAGGTATGAGAGATGAAGGCATGTGATGGGCTGTGAGATTAAACTTGAGATTGAAAGAGGGAAAACCTCAACCCAAGACAATGAACAGATAATAAAATCTGAGTCCAAGACAGAAATGTAATTTGAGACAACCTCTTACACCTGACCCTCCCTAATTTTCATATAGATAAAGGCAGGGAGGGGGAAGATGTATTCGGGCTTATAGGATTCTGTTAACTGTACTAAAAATATTAGCAATCATAACTTTGGTTTCTTAGCTCGGTCTATTTCAGAGGGTTGATAGGCATGGACATTTCCTGTAGGAGCACCATCCTTTTGGAATGCACTCTTATTGGAGTAACCCCAACTCTGACTTCAATTGCTTTCCACACTTTTCCAGTGTGATGAAACGTGGGGTGTGTATTCCCAGCAGAAGGAGGAGAAGGCAATTCAATCCAGCTATTACGCATGGGAGAAAGAGGGTGATTAATAGTTCACACAGTATGTTGTAGATGCAGATAGTAGAACCCTTATTCTGGCAAGATTTTATCTATAGATGTGAAACAAAAAAGAACTCGGCTTGGAAAAATCATTACATTTCATTCTTGGTTTGGGGCCTGACTTCCATAGAATGTTTAGAGCCTGACATATTTCCTTTAGATTGTCCATCTAGATTGCTTTTTCAGATTTTTTTTGTTTGGGTGTTTTTATATTTTAAAACTTTATTGGATTATGGATGTTTTAACCTTCGTGTTACTGAGAAACCACTAGAGTGCAGCAGGGTACACAGGTGATATATTGATTACTGCAAGTTCGAATCTCACCAGGCTCAAGGTTGACTCAGCCTTCCATCCTTTCAAAGGTAGGTGAAATGAGGACCCAGATTGTGGGGGCAATAAGCTGACGTTGTATAAATATACAAAAGTATGAAGGCTATTGTTTAACGCATTGTAAGCTGTCCTGAGTCTCCGGAGAAGGGCGGCATATAAATTAAAAGAAAAAAACAAAAACAAAAAACCACAAAATAAATAAATAAATAAATAAGTGCAGTGGTGGGATTCAAATAATTTAACAACCGGTTCTCTGCCCTAATGATTTCTTCCAACAACCAGTTCACCAAACTGCTCAGAAAGTTAACAACCGGTTCTCCCGAAGTGGTGCGAACTGGCCAAATCCCACCACTAAATAAGTGAATATGTGTGTCTGCATATACACATATTACACCGAATTTAATATCTGAATTCCTCCTATAGTTAAATTGAAGGCCAGCACTGGAATTTAAGCCAGCTGGCTCCTTTATGTGTGCAGTAGCCAGCCAAACTGCAAGAGTATACTATAGTTACTTTTCTGCAGAGCAGTATGGTTTGTGGTATTGTATTGGTGTCACAATTGATATACTCCCTAAGAATTTTTAATAGCACAGCACAAAGTTTTGGAAGCAGACTATGAATTTATCTAAAGACAGTAGCCAAAATCAATATCCTTTAGATTAAATGGTTGGCAGATTTGGGATGCCTCCAGATGAATGGCTGATAATGGCAACCCGTGAAAAGAGATACTGCAGCTCCCTCCCCCTTTTTTTCCTTCAAATAACAGAACAGAACAGTACAGAACAACAGAGCTGAAAGGGACTCTGGAGGTTTTCTAGTCCAACCCCCTGCTCAGGCAGGAAACCCTATACCCATGGTGGTGAACCTATGGCACACGTGCCAAAGGTGGCACACAGAGCCCTCTCTGTGGGCATGCGCGCCATCGCCCCAGCCCAGCTCCATCGCGTATCTCGCCATCGTTTGCAGGGAAACAAAAGTTTGTGGGATTAAAAAAAAAATTCACTCAATCAATTCCAACTTCTCGCGAAAGAAAAAGATCTCGCGAAGTTGGAATTGATTGAGTGAACTTTTTCACTCATCGCTTCACAATGTGGGAGACAGGGTCCCCTCCTCCTGAAGCCCATTACGACGCGGAGCCTCAATGCGACCTTGCGTCGTCTCATCTCATTCTGGCCTCCCGGATGTCAGTTGCTTTTCTTGCAGAGCTGCCTGTGTTGGGATGCCCCGCCTCCCCGCTGCTCTGGAATCATCGGCCTATGGATGTCAAATTTCCATCACCCAGCACCAATTCAGGGGTTCCTTCCCCCCTGAAGGAGGGGGGAGGGAGAGACAGGGAAAGGGAGGGAAAGAGAGAGAGAGAGGGAGGGAGGGAAAGAGAGAGAGGCAGAGAGAGGGAGGGAAAGAGGGGAGAAGAGAGAGACAGAGGGAGGAAGGGAGAGAGGGAGGGAAAGAGAAATGGAGAGAAAGAGAGGGAGGGAAAGAGAGGAAGGGAAAGAAACAGGAGGGAAAGAGAAAAAGGGAGGGAAAAGGGAAGAGAAATATTACAAAAGTTTTTCTTTTTTATTGTTTCTAAACGTAATATTTCAAAAGCAGAAAAAAAATGAAGGGGCATTAAATTGCATTTAATATGTTTTTCTTAGAACAATTAGCTGAACTCTGCCTTGTTTATCATTATTTTAGGTAGTAAAACCTCAGTATTCAGGTTAAATTGCCGACAAATAAGTGGGTTTTGGGTTGTAGTTTGGGCACTCTGTCTCGCTTAGCAACATAAATGTTGGGCTCAATTGTGGTTGTAAGTTGAGGACGACCTGTACAAACGTACAATATTAATCAGTAAAACCACATTAAAACAAATTTAACCATCATCATCATCATCATCATCATCATCAAAGTCTATCACTAGGTCACATTCTACAGAGCCATTGTAGAAGTTATCCATTATTACCAGCCTCTCACATGCAATGGCAGAGTCATGACTTCAGGGCCTTCCTAAGCCCAGAAGGATCGGAAGAAGTCTAAGAACTGGGAGAGTGATGTTCCAAAGGATGGGTACCACAAAAATGCTTGGGAATAATAATATCAAGGGACAGCAATAAAAATGTTCTCTTGGCTGATTGATTGAGTGATTGCTTCATTTTGTGACATCAAGATGTTTTCAACTCCTAACAACCACAATGATGGAAGTGGACTGTAATAAAAATGGACTGTAGGTAAAAGTTATTTATTTTGTACCTCGAATGTTTGAATGTAAACTTAAAATGTTCAAAAAATAAAGATTAAAAAAAATAATCATAGACTACAGAAAGAGGGTAGAAGAGAAGCCAATTATATTTCCCCCCCCCAACTTTTTCTCTTAATGCTCACCTGCTCTTTTATTATTTACCTCTGCTGCTCACACATACCTCTGTCCTAGATTAAATTCAAACCTAATCTGACTACTCAAATCAAATTAGTTAATTGTTATTATGGGAGAGTAGATTCAGTGAATTTTCTGCTTTTGGCAGCTCTGTGTATCGAGATCTCTGTTGGGCTGGGCAGTAGGGTGCTCTTCTTCCTTATTTTTTGCTTCTACCACAAGATGATATCATTCCATAATCCAATTTAAAAAGTAGAGTATATGTTAAATAAATAGTCACTTGGCAAAAGGTGATTTTTTTTTTTTGCCAACATTATTCTTGCCTTGTTTGACAGCCTGCAGATGGGTTTTTCTTTTAAAAAAATGCTGATATTCTTTAATCTTTATTTAGATGTATCTGTTTATTGTTTAAGTTTTCTGTGGTTTTTTAAAACCCTTTCAAAATAAACTCCAGCTTCTACGGCCAAAATATTTAATTATTTTAAACTGTTTTTTAAATTTTGTATGTTCTGTTTTTTTACTTTGGCTGTTCACCGCCCTGAGTCCTAATTGGAGAAGGGCGGTATAGAAATGGAAACAAACAAACAAACAAATAAATAAATAAATACTGTTTCTAACAAAGTTCTTGAAAATAACTTCTTTAGGAAGTTCGCCAGATTTCTTCCAGTTTCTGCAGTAGGTTAGTGTTTCTAATTGAATTGTTTTCTCTTTAGAGAACAAGCCATTTTCCATGGCGATGCTACGCAATTCATCTGTGGGATTCCTCATTCTTCTGTTATACAAGCCATTTGTTACTGCTAGTAATTATTTAACACGTCTTAAGATCTGGAGTCCTTATTGGTAATTCATACTTGCAATATTTGTTCCTATAAATCTGCCATCATGATGGATTGTTCAAAATTAATTTGAGGTGAAGGATTCTGTCATCACACCTGCTTTTAAAGTGGAAACTAAACTACCCCAACAATATGCCATTCTTAAATATTAAGCAGGGTAACATAATTGGGACTTTTCCAAATTAATATTTTTTCCCATTATCATGTGGGTTAATCACCTCAAGTGATACCTGTTTTCCAGCATACTAAAAAGGGTATTTGCTTTGCTGGAAAGATTTCTCCCTTTTGCTGGAGGTACAAATTGTACATAACTCCCCTACACAAATGGCCAGGCGAGCTATCTGTAAGTCAATTAAGCATTGGGTAGGGAGAATAATGGTGAAGCTGTGAAGCCTCTGATAATCAGCAGTATAAATAAATAAATACATAAATAAAATAAGTTATCTGCCTTTAAAATAGTGCTGATTAAGACAGCCCTTGATTTGCAGTGATGGTTGTAGCCATAGCTAGTCTGTGTCATGGTGCTAGCACGATCTTACTGCAGCAAAATATATCTGAGGATTACCGTCGAGACCGTCTTCTGCCACCAATAGCCTCCCACCAACCAGTTCGCTCCCACAGAGAGGGTCTCCTCCGGGTGCCATCGGCCAAGTTATGTCGGCTGGTGACACGCAGGGGGAGGGCCTTCTCTGTGGGAGCCCCAGCCCTGTGGAACGAACTGCCCCCGGAAATTCATAAGATCTCCGACCTCCGGGTGTTTCGCTGCGCACTGAAGACCCTGTTGTTCCGCCAGGCCGGACTATCAACATAATAGTTTTAAATTGGGGTATTTAAATTTTTTGGGGTTTTAAATCTGAGCCAATTTATTTAATTATTTTAAATTTTATATTGCTGTTTTGTCTGTATTTTTAAATAGGCTGTACACCGCCCTGAGTCCTTCGGGAGAAGGGCGGTATAGAAATAAAATTATTATTATTATTATTATTATTATTATTATTATTATTATTATTATTATTATTATTATTATTATTATTATTATTATTGCTTGGCAGCAGTTAAACATAGTGGGTTATGCAAGGCACCAGCATTTCCTCTAAAATAGAATTTACTTACTAACTCCATTCTGTTGGAAGTATTGATAAGTAGAGATAGGGAAGACAAAGAAAAAAAAATATTACAGACGCAATTGGATGTAGAACTGAATGGCACATGTAATTTGCAACAAAATGTACAATAAGAATACTTTGAACAAGAGACTTTGATGTCTAATCACATAATAAGTTCTGTAAGTCATATTCTTGGTACCTGAATGCACAGGAGGAAAAGCAAAATCTAGCAACTTGGATTATGGTGGTTGGATCTAAATGAACCAGAGGATATGTAATACAGAATTCAAAGACCATTCAGAATACCCTTTATGAGAAGGAATAGTCTATTGTTAAGATTTTCCTAATAAGAGTTACTAGGAAACTGGATGTGCTTTAGTGTTTCAGTGGCATCTGAGCCAAAAGGAAGCTTTGATCTCTGAAGATTTATACGTACCTGAATCTTCCTTTCATTATTGCTGAAAAAAAAACCAGAATATTATTGAAAAGATGCCTCATGGGATTTAGGGAGAATGAACTGCTCAAGCTACATTCCGGGTTAGAATTAGAGCTTTGGTTACTTGCTATAATATTTGTGTAGCCGATAACAAGCTGTCTGTTTGTTAATATCTTCCAGTCTCTGTTTTACTAGCACGTAGCCCAGTTCCCTTAACAACTGAAGATAAAATCCACATTGAAAGCATTTCCTCTCTTGTTTCCAGAGGGATGTCAAAATTCAGCATTTGCTGAGGGATTTGAACTCTTGTCAAAAGAAGGCCATTCCGCAAGGTATGAATTAATACCTCATCCGTGGTAAACTGACTTCTGTCTGAAGGGCCATGCTAGGGACATTGGGGCTACCTCAGCATTTTGATTGAGGTCTTAGTTGACTAAGAGGATGACTGGTCCACCTTCCACATCATTAAAAATGAGGTAGGAGTTAGCAGCAGGGAAGTAATAAGGTTCCTCTTGTACAGAGAAATGACTTGATACGTGCATTGTTCTTATGATCAGTCTGAGGACTGTAAATGATACAGGGATGATAGATTTAGAAGCCTCTTGTAACGTACAATATCTATCTGCAAAAAATATATATATATCCTAGTTCTTTGTCACTGATAAGCAAGTGCATTCAGAGATACAATCTCAAAACTACCGATTATGAAAATTTTGGATTTGTGCTTATATAATAGTCAATTAATATACACTTAAGGCTGTATCAGTTGATGAAAGTCCAGCTGATGATCGCACGTAGTGTGCGATTACGGCTAAAACATTGTTTAAGAGACATCATGAGGTTAGGATAACATCAAGATCTTTTAGCTGCTCTGTTGAGCCTGAAAATCTTCTGACTGATAATTGAGTTTGGTGTGTGATCCAAGCATCTGTTCTTAAGGAAGTGCTTCTATTTAAAAGTAAGCCATTTCCTCAGTAGAATCTCATTGCTGGAATAATTGCATTACTTGCCTATCCCTTTCCTTTGGGAACGCAGAGAGTCAGAGAGGTGGCCTTGAAACAAATATTCAGACGCTGTTATGTAAGTAAGTAAAAAGGGCAGAAACTCTTAAGTTCTGGGAACAGAGATAAAATTAAGAAAAGACCCAGGTTCCCTGATACCAAAATATAAGAGGAGGGGAGGAGAAGCACAAGCAGAGATCCAGGATTCTGTTTTTATAACCTACCAACAAAGTATAATTTAGTCTTTCTGTGGAGTTGATGTTCAGGTTTAATCAACCTCATGGAGTTGACAGGAGAGTAGGACACAAAATGTTGAAGGCATCACAGTATTTCCTTTACTGAACACTGTGGGACATGTACCATGCATATATAGGTAATCCTCAACTTACGATCACAATTGAACCCAAAATTTCTGTTGCTAAGCAGGGATAGTTGTTAAATGAGTTTTACCCCATTTTACGATTTTTCTTGCCAAGTTCTTAGGTAAATCACTGCAGTTGTTAAATTAGTAACACGGTTGTTAAGTGAATCTGGCTTCCTAATTCACTTTGCTGGTCAGAAGGCTACAAAAGGCGATCACATGATCCCCGTACATCACAACTGTCATAGATACATGCCACGCACCAACATCTGAATTTTGATCACATGACTGTGGGGATGGATGTATGAAAAACGGTCAAGAGTCACTTTTTCCAGTGCCATTGTAACTTCACTAAACAAATGGTTATAAGTTGACTACCTATATTAAAGAGCCCTGGTGGAGTAGTGGTTAGAATGCAGTATTGCATGCCCACAATCTGGAGTTCGATCCTGATGGGGTTCAAGGTTGACTCGGTCTTCCATCCTTCCGAGATCAGTAAAATGAGGACCTAGATTGGTGGAGACAATATGCCGATATTGTAAACTGCCCAGAGTTTTGTAAACCACTATGGGGTGGCATATTAAGTCTTAAGTGCTATTGCTCTTAGATACCTGTGAATATCAAAATTTTGAATTTGAGTTAGCATTTGGAGTGTTGTCCCATGGTGATTAAGATGATGATTCAGATTTTAATTTCTTTCTAATTTCTCATAAATTGAGTACTATAATTTTTATACTGAAATAGAATTCAGGTCAGGATCAGATTATATAAACCTTGTATTCTTACAACCACAGTCTGGTTAATGCTGGAGTTTATCAGTGCTAGATCATGAGCAAAAGTCTGAAGTGACCTATGAATCAGATATAAAGAACTGTAAATTAGGCCCAGTGGGAACAACGAGGAACAAGTTAGAAGTTAATATCTTCAGCCCAGGTGAGACCCAAAGAACAAATCGGGAATTAAGTTTGAAGGCCAGCCAAGAATATAGGGCTATAGCTGATTTTAAGAAACATAAGGAAGGCATTTTGGAATGAGAAATACTTTTACAATTCTTCCTAAAGGAAGCAATGGCTATCCTGAGTAAATACGATTCATTTAGGATCTGCAGCTATAGAGAGTGCCTAGGTGTAAGCTACATCAGGCAGTTCAGGAGCAAATCCAAATCAAAGGCTCCCATTATATCATATTCTTCTTGGATTATGCTAAATAGTGAGGAGAAATATGCTACTAAAATATGAATGTAGGCGCATACACATGGACAGGCACAAAACCACAAGCAAAGTCAGAGAGGAGGAAAATATAAGCAAATCAAACAAATTTAAACCCCAATCAACCAATTTTCTGTACTGGATAATGTAGTGAGACAATTAAGTGTGGGTGAAAATCAAGCCAAGGTTAATTATTCGAAGTACGCATATTTTTTTGAAGATTTCAAAAAGTAGCCATTAAGGGATGATCTCTATAGAGGAGAAAAATGGAACAATTTTGGCAATTAACCATAGAAGTGATTAATGCAAATATAATATTGAAAAACACATTTTAAACCTACTCTGATTTTTTTTAATGTAAACTAAGACCAACCATTAAAGCAATTTCAATTCATCCTAATATGTAGCAAATTTGTGCCACATGAATAAATAATAAAATATCATTTAAACGTTTTATGTTTTTTCAAGTAATATATATATAGGGCAGGCAACCCCCCCCTGCCCTTCCCCCCGGGTTTTGGGCATTTAGTCTAAGCACAGGCTAAATTAGAGCATCTTTGCCTAGAGTAGGGGTGTCAAACTCACGGCCTGGGGGCCAGATCTGGCCCGCAGGGTGCTTAGATCTGGCCCATGTGGCCATCCTAGAAACAGTGAAGGACCAGCCCGCAATCCTACTGCCAGCGAAAACGAAGCTCGGGAGGGCCGCATGCAGCCCTCCCGAGCTCTGTTTTCACTGGCAGAGGGTTGCAGGAGGCCATGGCAGTCAAAAACAGAGCTTGGGAGCCCATTTTCGCTAGCAGAGCACTCGGGCCACCATAGGTGCCCATGACACAAGTAACGTCAAGCTGGCCACGCCCACCCTGGCCACGCCCACCCAGGCTCCCTGAGGTCAAACACAATCCTGATGCGGCCCTCAATGAAATCGAATTTGACATCCCTGGCTGGCCTAGAGTGAAGCTGCAGTGTGAATCCATGTGGTCCAGGCAGTAGAATACAACTAAATTCCCTTCCTGCAAAATTGATGGAAGGAATTGTGGAGGACAGAAATTGATGCATGTTCTGTAGGTTATTTTTTCTCTTTATTTTCTAGTGTCTAGTCTTTTGGGGCTTTCTGGCAATCATTTTGTAGCCAAGATCAAAACATAAAATGGTATAAATTCTCATAACTCAATATATCCTATTCCTCTTTTTCTTCCGTCCTCCTTTCCCCCCCTCCTCTTGAAATATACAATACCATTCCATGTTTTATCTTGATTTTTCCTTGTTGCAATTGATTAGATCATAAGTGTTGTATCTGAGCAAACCTTAGTAGGAAATGCTTACTTAAGTGATTGTCCAAAGTTAAGAAAGTGCTGAAAAATGATGGGTCCTCACACTTATGACCATCGGAGCATCCCCACGATCATGTGATTATGATTCATGTATTTGGCACAATGTATGCTTGGATATATTCAGGTACTTGTGCATTTAATGATAGTCATAGCATCCTGTGGTCGTGTGATTGCTATTTGTGATTTTCAAGGCATCTAACAAGCAAAGTCCATGCGGAAGCCAGCAGGAAAGATCATAAGTCTCAGTCACATGATGTCTTGCTTAATGATCACAGTAATTTACTTAACCAGAGCAAATTCATAAAATTGGGTGTGGTCATATGATGCCTTGTTTAATTAGCATACAGCTTAACAACAACTTCCTGGTCCCTATTGTAGTCATAAGTTGAAGACTATCTGTACAAAACAAGACTCAATATAAATTAGCATAACTTTATGCTTTCTTAGTGTCTTATAAGTCCTAATACTCAGGGGTGGGTTCTAAATATTTTTACTACCGGTTCTGTGGGTGTGGCTTATTTTGGGGGTGTGGCTTGATGGTCATGTGACAATTCTTTAGGATTTAGCAGAAGTACTGGTCTACCAGGCTTTTAACTGCTCGCAGAGCTACCGGTCTACCCATTTGTTTTTGGAGGCACCGGTCTACCCATTTGTTTTTGGAAGCACCGGTCTACCCATTTGTTTTTGGAGTGCACTGGTCTACCACCACACTGCCTTTTAACACTGATCAGCTGTAGGGCGGCCCTTTGAAGCCCCGGCAAGAGTTTAAACAGTTTTTTTCCTTCTAGCCAATCAGCTGGGACTTGGGAGGCAGCAAATAGATTGGGGATGGGGCCAAATAAAAGGTAAGAATAACGCGGGGAAGGGGCGGGAGGGTCCAGTTCCCGAACAAAGAGAACCAGTTCGGTGACGTCATATTGTCACCGCTACCGGCTCGGCCGAACCGGACCGAACTGGGAGGAACCCACCACTGCTAATACTTCTTAAATCTATAGTTATCTAACTTAATTACTTATAGCGTTTAGACTACAGACTGTAATTTTATAGGTCTCTCCTATAAAGTATACTGCAGGTTTTAATCTGCATACTTTTTAATTCTATGCTAATACATAAGGCCGCAATAGAGTCCAGAAGTTTGATCGTAAGCTTTTATGACTGTAGGTCAAGACACTACATGACTTGACAATTCAATTGTCAATTGTCAATTGACATGACAATGTCACAACCAGTTTTAAGGCAGTTATATAAAAAAAGTTGTTTATCTAATCACATGGTCGTTAAATAAATCATATGGTTGATAAGCGAACCAGTATATTCAGTAGGCGTTTTTTGCAAGTTTCTGTCAGAAAACGACAATAAGCATTGCAAATTGCCATCAGGTGACAGTTGGACATTGCAACCAATCATAAATGCAAGCCAGTTGCCAAGCACCAGAAATGCGGTCACATGACCATGGGAGATGGTGCTGCTGCAATAGTGGCAACTTCAAGGGCAAGCCCTAAGTAGCTTTTTCGAAGTCCATCATAACTTCAGTTCTTAAGTGACTGATCATAAATCAAGGACTTCTATTTTAGGGTCATTGTTAAATTATTAGTTATATGCTGGTATACAGTTGCAATAATGGCAGGACAAATTCATTCAAACACTGCATAGAGCTTGCAGAAGGTTTTCTCTTGTGGAATCGGCATATTTTCTACAATGTGGTCCATAGAGAGGTAGGAAAAACTGGTGTGAAAACCACACATCTTTGGCACAGACAGACACTCAAATAGGCTACTGACAGTTTGGAAAGAGCATGTGCAAAAGAACATAGTAGTTGTGATTCTACAGAGTAAGTAATTGCTCCTGGTTTGAAGGAAACTAACCACTTTTACGAAATGCATATTCCCGATGTGGGTAAAATGTTTTCGTTGTATATTTATGTGCATCAATTTTATATTAGAGGGGACGTGATGGCTCAATGGTTAAAGACACCGAATTTGTCACAGTGATGAAATGCACTTAGCTTTGCTACCAGATCAGAAATGTGAGTGCGAGCTAACATGCCTTGCTACACTCACACACACGCGTCTTTAGCAGATGCACACAGAGAACGGGATGTAATGATGTCCTGGCGGGTGGGCAGAGCCTCCCGCCGCCAGCCCTACTGGCTCGCGCAAACAGGACAGATCCGGCTGGATTTTACTGCTGATTTGTCAGCTGGAGAGCCGTCAGCCAGGGTTTGAGACCCAAGCTCTGCGGAACAGGGTGGGCTCCTGTTACTCGCTCCAGCTCCTGCCCACTTAGCAGTTTGAAAGCATGCAGCTGCAAGTAGATAAATAGGTACCACTTTGGTGGGAAGGCATTCTGTACGCCTTTGGCATATAGCATTGTTGGCCACATGATCGAGGAAATTGTCTTAGTATAATGCTGGTTCCCTCGGCCAGGAAACGGAAATGATCACTGTTCCCAAAGTGGGACACAACTGCCAGGGAAACCTTTACCTTTTTATTTTTATTAGGTTAGGTTAATTAGATTTAAGATGTCTACAGCTGGCCTCTGTACAAGATATGGGCATTTTCCATCAAAGAGGGACCCTCTACTCAGCTTTAACAAATCAATTCACAGAATAGAGTCGTGATGGCGGATCTACAGCATGCGTGCCAGAGGTGGCACCCAGTGTCCTCCCTGTGGGCATGCGAGCCGTCGCCCCAGTTCAGCTCTGCTGCGCATGTGCACTCGCCTTCCGCTGGCATGCAAGGAGGCAGGGCGCATGCACGGGGGCCGTGCGCGCATTGCATTTGGGGGGTTTAGGTGTGAGCACGCACATTCGCGTATGCACGTGCACACTTCGGTCACTCAGTCCGGAAAAGGTTAGCCATCACTGGTATAGAGTTTACCTGCCCTCCTTTAGATTCACATTCTTTGGTTTACTTCCAGCTCTAGATAAACAAGATGAAATCCACAGTCATCCGGGGGGGAAAAGAGACATTCTGTTCATTTTCATTCAATACATATTAATCTTCTCAGAATTTACTTTCCTGTCCTTGGTCTTTTTCCACTGTATATTGACTCACAGGCCTGTGATTAATCTGCCTGGAAAAATGACTATTTGTTTGGCTTAATAGTTGCTTTTAAAATCATAGGACGAATGGCCCAACTCCTCTGGATCCTTCAAGGGAGTTTTTTCATCATTTTATCTTCCTTTTGAGCATGCAGCCCTCATGCAACCTTTTCTGCGGCGAAAATGATAACCAATGTTTAGACAAATGGAATGTATTTCCTACGTGGCATGATGGAATACCTAAGTAGGCTTATAACTACATCTACAGACCATCTATCTTTATAATAAAAATATTAGAAATATACCACAACGGGAGGCGTGATCTGGTTCAATATTGAACAAAAACTTCTACAATAATTTCAAATTGTGTGATAGAGGAATTCCAGAGCAAGGTCACTTCAGCTAGGGACTGGTTAGTTTACGTAGAGGTAGAACTTGTAATTTACAAAATGTGATTCTCTAGTACCTGGTCTGTTACCTGCTGAGAAAATTGTTTGCTGTCCTAGCTGAGCTCATTCCATATGATCTCTATAATATCCTCTTCTCTAATATTGAGTGTGGATTTCTGTTGAGTAGAAAATCTACGTTCGTGAGGGCCAGTACCAGAATTGTTTCTTTGCAGTAGGAAAGTTGCTCCTGTTACTTGTCCCAGCTTTTGCCAACCTAGCAGTTCAGAAGCACATAAAAAATGCAATGGTGGGAAGGTTACAGCATTCCAAGCACCTTTGGCATTTAGTCATGTCAGCCACATGACCACGGAGACGTCTTCAGACAGCGCTGTCTCTTTGGCTTTGAAACGGAGATGAGCACTGCCCCCTAGAGTCGGGAACGACTAGCACATATGTGCTAGGGGAACCTTTACCTTTACCTTTACATTATAAATACATATAACCTTAAAAAAACAGAAAACATGCATCTTTTTTTTTTGTTTTTTACAAAGAATGTTATTTTCCATGCCACCATTGTAAGAAAGAAGGGATGACAAGAGGAAGAAGACATTTTAAGGGAGCCTGCTGTTGCTGATTCATATATCGTTTGCAATTTTACATTTTACCAGGGAGGTGATGATGCAGGCAGGCAGAAGGTATGCAAGAGAGGAGATTCTGGGAACAGCTGTTATCTTCCTCTGTAGTAGTATGATCATGTGCAGGATCAGACCTGAAGGAGAATTTAAGTCAGTTTTGATCTGAAATGACCTAAGTAGTTAAAATGTGAAGTAGAATCCAAATCAAGTTACTTCAAGGTTTGAAGTATATATATATATATATATATACTTAATATATATATATTTAATTTGATTTATATGTCGCCCTTCTCCGGAGACTCAGGGCGGCTTACAATGTGCTCAGCAATATATACTAGGGATTAGTACACTATGAGACACAGTTTGGTCTAGTAGTGGTTGAAAGCATTGGGCTAGAAAGAGGGAGACACTGAGTTCAAGTCTTGCCTTAAATCAGGGAGTCTCCAAACTTGGCAATTTTACGACTTGTGGACTTCAACTCCCAGAATCCCCCAGCCAACCATGCTGGCTAAGAAATTCTGGGAGTTGAAGTCCACAAGTCTTAAAATTGCCAGGTTTGGAGATTGCTGCCTTAGACATAAAGCTTGCTGAGGCACTTTGGCCCAATTGCTCTCTCTCAGCCCTAGGAAGGAGGAAGCAAGGGCAAACCACATCCCAAAAATGCTTCAAGAATCGAGAGTGGCTTGAGGGCATTGCTCCCACCAGTACTTCACAGCAATCCTCCCCCAGCCACCAGTGAAAAAGAGAAGCAGGGATACCTGCATGTGAAAAAAATATTGGAAATGCTTCTTGTTCTGCTTGATTACAGAATTATAATTCAAGTTGTTCCCTTGTAAGCTTGAACTAGACATTTCTCTCGTTAAAAATTAAGTGTGCCGTTTCTCTGCTCTAAGACGTGCTCAATAGTATTGCAGCTGACTTCCAAGCAGATGTGCGGGATTTTTCATACAGAACTGAAACGTTACCAGATTTAAACCAATGCAAAATATCAGATAAGACAGTGGCAAAGTACTGAAGAGAAGCTAAGACGGCATATTGGAAGAATAAAGGTTCCTTGTATATTTGACAATTAAGGCTAACAGAATGTTTATTAAAGATGCTTTGATCAATATACTAGTACGTTTCCATCTTCAAATTTAGGGACAAAAAAATTGTTTGTGTAATTGATTTCCATAAAATCATGTTCATGCCCATGGTAGAAATCTAAATATTCCGGTTAGAAAACTATAGTTTGTTTGTTTATTTAAAAGTTTTGTATGGACACCCATCTTATGTATATGGATAATTTAACAACAATAATTTAATAACAATGCGCAGAAGAGGCGCGTGCGCTCACATTCCCGAACTAGTAGCGAAGATAAGTGCATTTCATCTCTGGTTTGACACCCTTGCTCTAACCATCAACAGTCACAATCACTTGGCTCCAACCTCAACCTATTCCAATGCTAATGGGAAGATCCAGCTTTTTAAATCCTATCAGAAGCCTAGGAAAATGGTGGCATAGGGATATCAGTGGGGAAAAGGCAGGAACCAGTATGGAATATATGCATTTTCTAGTCCCCCTAGATAACAATGTTTAAGGGAATGGAGGGAGGAGGGGGGGATAATCTTGTCCCACTCCATTTTAAATGTGATAATCAACATTTTGAATTGCACCAAGAATTGGAAATAAACAGACATCATTTTATTTGGACATATAATTACATATGTATTTAGTTACGAATTCTCTGTACTTTGGAGCACTGTACTCTATAATAAGTCAAATTATAGTTACAATTAATAGTAAATTTATCTTGTTTTTCTTCAATCTTGGTTTATCGGCTTACCTTCCTAAACAAGCAAATTAATTATTTTGATTCTTTTCCAGTTACCAGATGAGGAAGATTAGCTGATCTCAAAAAGCTAAGCATGTGGGTTAATAATTTGCATGGGAGATCATAGAGTCATAGGGCTGGATGGACCTTAGAGATCTTCTAATCTAGACCCCTGCCCAAGGTGGGAATCCAGTGATGGAGTACCCACAACTCCAGGAGGCGAGCTATTTAACTGGTTAATAGTTCTTATTATCAGGAAATTCCTCCTTATTTACAGGTTGGATTTTTCCTCTGACAAGCTTCCGCCTACCCTCAGGTGTAATGGAGAATAAATTGATGCCCACTTCCTTCTGGCAGCCTTTCAAGTATTGGAAGACTGCAATCATGTCTTCTCTCAGACTTCTCTTTATTAAGCTAAACATAACCTAATTCCTTTACACAATCTTCTTTAGCCTCACTAACGCCAGAAAATTAAACATCAGCGGAAAATACCAGGTTGCAAATTAAACTGGAAAAGGGGGGAGGGGAAATACATTCCAAAAGAAGTAATTTGGATTACTTTTTAGTTACTTTGTGTAATCCCAGAATCGTTATGAAAGGCTGTGGGGAAAAAAAAACAACCCTCCAAAAGTGGCTTATGCCAAGTTATGTGATTAAAGTGCAATGAAATGTCCTGTCAACTTTCACTGCATGTCCAGTTTCACAGGTTTGTTTTCTTGCCACTTAATTTTTTTTTTCTTTCCATTGTCATTCCAGTAGGAATAATGTTACATCATTTCAGCCAAAATTTTACTTTTTAACGTGTAATGTAGAAACTGGAGTATTGAGACAGATTGTTACAACATCTGGGCTCTTTTTCCTAGACTGTCAAGTAGACATTTTGAGCACTAGCATTTTTATTACAAAAGACTCAGGGTGACAAATTAAGTTCTGGAGCTACAAATCTTCGAAGCTACTGCTGCAAACTGAATAAAAACCCATAAAGATGCATAGAATAGTGGTTGACTCAGACATGAGCAAAGCCGTGTTGTTTGTCTCATGAGGACCAGCAAATGGTGAACATCTGTCCGAAATTAAGATTATACACTTTGCCCAAATCAGACAAGTGATTGGGTCATTTGAGGCAGAAAATCATAAGTGTTCCCCCTGCGAATTCATCCGGCTAAGAACAACAATAAATTTAAAAATCTAAGAATTTGGTATATTATATTCTAAAAATATTCTAATTTGCATATCCTCATTTTTTGTTCTTGTGAAATAACGTAATTATTGTGTTCTTCTGGCAAAATTGTGAGGGAATGTTGTGAGGAGATGGATCCCCAGGATGGACGGGGTGCATTCAGGGGTGGGCTTCAAAAATTTTAGCAAGGGGTTCTTTGCCCGGTTGCTGGATAGGTGTGGCCATGGTGGGTGTAGCCTAGTTGGCCTCCTGCACCATGGTGGGGGGAGGGGCATTTTGCCCTCCCCGGGCTCCGGAGGCTTTTCTTGAGCCTCCGGGAGGATGAAAATGGCCTCCCCAGGCTCCGGAGGCCCTACGAACTTCCAGTAGGTCCATTTTTCACCCTCCCCAAGCCTCTGCGCGTGCCCTGCACTTACCTGCATCCAAAACGGGCCGTGTGGGGACTCCTGGGAGGGGCGGGGTGGGGTGGGCAGGGCCAGCCAGGAGTGGGATTTGGGGGTTCTATGAACTGCACAGAATCTTAGCTAGAGGTTCTCCCGAACCCCTGCAAACCCCCAGCATCCCATCCCTGGGTGCATTCCAGTGGAGTAAGAGGCAACCCAGCCCAGATATTTTGTGTGAGAAAAAGAGGGTGAAGACAGCCCCTCCCTAATAGTACACAGAGTATATTGTAGATGCAGATATTAAAGTGTTCAGTCTGGCAACATTGTGTGTGTGTGTGTGTGTGTGTGTGTGTGTGTGTGTGTGTGTGTGTAATAATAAAGAACTCGGCTTGGAAGAATTGCCATGTACCATTCTTGGATTTGGGCCGGACATAATTGTGGAATAACTTAAGCCACAGGTTGTGTTGTCTTTCTCAGTTTTATCTTCAATCTCTTCTTTTTCTTACTTCTAGGTTCCAACTATGTGAGTCCCCGTCCGGCTCATGCCAACATGAATGCTAATGCAGCAACGGGGCTGGCACCTGAGCATATCCCTACTCCGGGTGCAGCCCTCTCCTGGCAGGCTGCTATCGATGCTGCCAGGCAGGCGAAGTTGATGGGTGCTGCTGGCAATGCAACCATATCCACCGTTAGCTCCACACAGAGGAAACGGCAACAGTATGGGAAACAGAAAAAACAGGGTACCACGACCGCTACACGTCCTCCCCGGGCACTGCTGTGTTTAACATTGAAAAATCCCATCCGGAGGGCATGTATCAGTATTGTTGAATGGAAATATCCTTTTCTGGTGTAGTCATGTGGGAACCGGCAAATCATCAGCTTGCATAAGTTTTCATTGGGAATTGTAAATAAGCCTGCAGATTAGAGGGAGGAGATGCAGATCAGATGGAATAGGCTGGGATTGGTTTCAATCAGATTTATGGAGGTCAAGACATGGCTATTTATAGACGAATGGAAACTGTGGCACCATACAGGAGTGTTTCCTTGACCATTTTGTACTCGAGTCCTATATTATTTCTGTCTTATTTTTTTTTTTAAAAACATGTTTATTTATTCTTTTATCACCAAAGACAAAACAAAGAAAAGAAAAAAAGACTAACAAACATTCAACACTAACAACAAAAGAAAAAAAAGTGTACCAAAAAACAAAACAAAACCAAATATCTAACATTAAACATAAGAAAATTACATCTAACATTAAACGTAAGAAAAAATCCACCTGAGCTGAAAGCTGAAAGATACATAAAAAATCTAATATATCCCACTCCCCTTGCATAACGGGTGCACTAATAGTTATAAACTTCCCCCTCTATATTTAACAAAAATACTATATTACATAAACAAATATCCCTGTTGTGGAAATCTGTTTATCTAATAATTGAATCAACCCAACATCTGTGGGTCCCACACACAAACAGAGTCAACAGGTTACCCCAAAATTAAAATTAATCTTCAAATGTATTATTTCTGTCTTGATTGGGTAAGGAAACAAGAGATGACCAGGTGCTAGCTAACAAGAGACATTTTCTGTGATCCTTTACAATCTGCTCTTCCTGACTTTTATCTATAACTGAACAATAAACTCTGTTACAAAGACCCAGTTGATCCAATGAAGATCTGATCCAGATCTTTATCTGTTTTTTAAAAAAATTAAACCAGATTCTGATTTAAATACAAGAATGTAGGTGGCTCTGGAATTATATTTCTTATGAGTCGTATGCCTCTAAGCAAACCAGAAGGAATAAATAGAAAACCTCACCATTTTACCAGAGTATTTAAAACAATTTTCCTTCAGTATTAGGAGAGTTTAAAAATGGACTTGTCACTACAAAATTCAAAGATATCCTCCAGCGTCTCCTTTTTCTTTCTTTTCTTCCTCTACTATTGTTTGATCTTCTGGATTAATTCTATATCTTACTTTCCTGGACAAAGAAGCTCCATATTTGGCATCCCATGATGGATGGCTAACTTAAGGGGGCCAAGCTGATATTTGTTTATTTGCCTAGCATCTGAGTAACTGTGCATCTCTAGGCAGTTCGCACAAGTGAAGGCCTGATAAATGGAAGAGATTTGCTGGCTGAACGGATGGATGTGTTGCAAAATCAGAGAGTACAGGGATGAGATCTGGAAATGGTTGAACACTACGCTTAAGTCGGTCTCTGCAGATGAATATTCTTTTGGAAAAACGCAGCACAGAAACAGCTGAAATCCTCCCAGCGTCTCAGAAATGGGAACCTTTGCCAGATTACATATTTACAGGTAGTCCTTGATTTGTGGCCATAACTGGGATCAGAATTTCTGTTGCTAAGCAAGCCAGTTAAGTGAGTCATGCCCAATTTTACGACCTTGTTTTGCCACCGTTGTTAAGCAGATCACTGCAGTTAAGTGAATCACATAGTCATTTAAGCAAATCTAATTTCCCCTCCTTTGATTTTGCTTGTCAGAAGCTGGCTGGAAAAGTCGTGAATGGAAGTCATGTGACCACCCCCCCGTCCCCCCAGGACACTGCAACCGTCGTAAATACATGCTGGTTGCAAAGAACTTGAATTTTGATCATGTAAGTGGGGCTGCTACAACGGTCATAAGTGCAAGGACTGGTCCTAAGTCACCTTTATCAGTACTGTTGTAACCTCAAACAGTCGCTAAATGAATAGTTGTAAATCAATCATTAATTGCTGACAAATAGAATCCATTTGGTGATTATATTGAAATCTATGTATTTATTAATGAAATTTATATAACCTTCATCTCACTGGAAGTGACTCTGGGCACTTTTATGACCATTTTTCACACTTATGACCGTTGCAGCATCCCCATGGTCACGTGATCATGCTTGTAAACTGACTCACATTTATGACGATTGCAGTGTCCTGGAGTCATGGGATCACCTTTTGGGACCATCTGACTGTCAAAGTCCACGGAGAAGCCAGATTCACTTAACAACCATGTTACTAATTGAATCACTGCAGCGATTCACTTAACAAGGAAAGTTGTAAAATGGGGCGAAAAATCCCTTAACAAACATCTCACTTAGCAACACAAATTTTGGGTTCAATTGTGGTCATAAGTCAAGGACTACCTGTATATATAACAATATTATACATTCATTTATACATGGTGTGTAACATTATTCGATAGCTTTCCCTGACCTCCTGCCTTCCAGATTTGTTGTGGCAAAACTTTCAGGATTCAATAACCATGTTATTGTAATCCCAGCCCATCTGGAAGGCTGCAGATGACCATCATTTTAGGAAAGGAACAATCTCCCAGTGCTTCTGACGACCAGACCTTGGAGGAAGAAACATGGTGTGCCTCTGTCATCATGCTCAGCTTGCGCATTTCTGAACAGTATTTTGCCACTAATTTGGGATATAAAGTCATGGAACTCATGAATCTTTAATCTAATGCCTTCTGCCTACATTGACTAACCAGATGCCTCTGAGAACCCTGTACATTAGTTTCTCCAACTTCTTCATATAGATGCAGAAATAGTGTCACAGATGTAAAACTATTATGAAACGATAAAAACGAGCTTTATATAAAAACGCTGCCTCTCTCAAATCAAGACATAGTAAAATTCCTCAGTATAGTAATTATTTCTTGGACATTCATTAACTTATATTTCTTTTTCCTAAAAAAAAACAACCCAACCCTACTTAAACCTTTTCAAATGTGTTCCTATGAGAAATTTAAAAGCATTATAATCTATTTTAATAAAAAAAAAAAAAGGGAAATAGTTGAACAGAGATTTTGAATGGTTAAGTCATTATGCAGGTCAATGTAAAATTACGAGCTATCTAAAAGAACTGGAGCAAAATGCATCGCTGGAACCAGATGTTAATTGCTTGCTTTCTCTAGTTCAGAAGTTCCATATTTCAGTCTTTAACTTGCAAAAGTGGCACAGTCCTATGCAAGGAGCCTATTTACTTTGCATATGCTCTATGGTAAATAAATAGGTTGATTTCTTGGGCACATATGCTACTCCATTCTATAAGAATTCATCAGTCTGATTCAGAAAAGTAATCCAGTTTGATTTAAATTAATTTGGAAAATGGTCCAGGTCCACTCAGCTTAAAACTGAATTGTTGAATGAGCTCTGGGCATTTACAGGAACATTCAACTTGTTTGAATTGATGCAGAACCATGTAATTAGATTCAATAATCAATTCTGTTTGGAGAATTGATCAAATCATCCTTGTTTTGAACCTCTGCATCAAGTACTGTATTTGAATCCATCTAACGACTGTCATTTCCAGATCTGTGTAGGTTCCTGCTTTGATATATTGTTTTCTACATGATGTTGTCTTTATATAGCTCTGTTCCCAGAAAGTGCCATACTACAATTTATATCCGTGCATTTGACCTTAAAGTGTTAAAAACACAATGCTATAGGGAAGAAAGTTATATTTGAACTTCTGCAGTGCTGGATTCTTTGGTTTTATCCATCTCTACTATACAGAACTACAGAAAAAAAACGGTACAGATTTGGAAAGGGGAAACCAAAATCAAATTTTGAGAGTTAGGCCAGTTTTCCTCTTAAATGCAGATATTCTGTTATGAACTACCAAAAAAGCAAATGGGTCAAAGAAAAATATTTTAGGGACACATTGCTATATCTTGCTTTTCCCTAACATCACGCATACAAATTCAACCAAAAGGGAAAAACAGAGTAGAGCAGATCTACAACATAGAATAAGGTCAAAAACCTATTTAATTCCAGAATACAGGACATGCAGTCTAACTAAATCTACCGTATTTTCCGGTGTATAAGACGACTGGGCGTATAAGACGACCCCCAACTTTTCCTGTTAAAATATAGGGTTTGGGCTATACTCGCCATATAAGACTGCCCCTCTTCCAATGCACACCAAATAAAAATTAAAAAACATCAACTGGCTCACCTACAATGTAAAAGCAGCTGTGCTAGACCCAAAATGGCCCCTGCAACAAGCAGGAACCTCACACAGCCACAAAAAGTCCAAAAAACCAACTTTCACACTTTACACACACCAAATTCCACATACAGCTTTGTGAGATTTTGTGTGTTTGTGTAGTTGGAGTGAAACACTACAGAAACACACTAAATCTCAGAAAGCTGCACAAATATTATTTTATTTTATTTTATTTTTATTTTTATATGAAAGCTAAATTTAAAACTTCCTAAACTTTAAATGGCTAGGTCTAAAAAAGAACAACTAAAAAAACCCCAATTGACTATTTTTTTTAAAGCTCCCAAAGGGGAAAAAAACTTACCCAATAGAACAGGGGTCTCCAACCTTGGCAACTTTAAGACTTGTAGACTTCAACTCCCAGAATTCCTCAGCCAGCTTTACTTTGCTGGCTGAGGAATTCTGGGAGTTGAAGTCCACAACTCCCTCCTTGTTTGATTGCAGGCAGGGAGTTGCTTGCTTGCCTGAATAGATTCAGGCAAGCAAAGCAAGGCAAGCGTTGCGACTAGCAGCTGAGGTAAGCAAGCTGGAGGGGGAAAACTTTTTCCCTTTTACATGGCTCTGGCCATCCCAGCTGAGTTGCAGGGAACTCAGCTGGGATGGGATCGACCGTCAGAGCTGGGACCGTCAGAGCCATGGTTCTGGCGATCCCAGCTGAGTTGCAGGGAACTCAGCTGGGATCGTCAGAGCTGGGATCCTCAGAGTTAGAGGGAAAAAACTTTTTTCCTTTTACGTGGTTTCTGGCGATCCCAGCTGAGTTGCAGGGAACTCAGCTGGGATCGTCAGAGCTGGGATGGTCAGAGCTGGGATCGCCAGAGCCATTTAAGGCTCGTTAGAGCCTTTCGGGCTGGTCTGCCTGGTTACAGGAGAACGACACCCGGCGTATAAGACGACCCCCGACTTTTGAGAAGATTTTCATGTGTTAAAAAGTCGTCTTATACGCCGGAAAATACGGTATATTTTTATAGGTTAAAAGTGCCCTTTAAAGTAACCTTGCCTGTGTAAACCCTTCTGAGATGTAGTTGTTTTTTAAAATCCTTATATTCTTTAAAGTCCCTAAAAGCAGGGGTGTCAAATTCAAGGCCCACAGGCTGGATCCGGCCCACGGGGTGCTTAGATCTGGCCCATGGGCCCTCCCTGGAAACAGCAAAGGACCGATCCGCGGTGCCTCTGCCAGCGAAAACAGAACTTGGGGGATGCGTGCAGGTCCCCCCCCCGGGCCCTTTTTTGGCCGCGACGGCCTCCTGCAACACTGCCAGCAAAAACAGCTTTTTGCTGGCAAAGAGCTAGCAAAACAGACTAAAAACAAAACAAAAAAAGAGAAACGTTTCCCCTTTTGCATTTGCGCATGCAAGAAAGGACAAGAAAGGAGAAAGACAAAGAAAAAGAACAAAAGATGGGAAGAGAGCAAGGAAGGAAAAATAAGGAAAGGGAAGGAAGAAGAAAGGAGAAAGGAAAGAAGAAAAGGAAGGAAGGAAGGAAGGAAGGAAGGAAGGAAGGAAGGAAGGAAGGAAGGAAGGAAGGAAGATTATAATGAGAGTGAGGGAGGATCTGAGGGAAGTCCTGCCTTAGCACTTGGCCACCACAGGTGCCCCCGGACACCAGTGATGTCAAGTTGGCCAGGACACCCTGGCCACGCCCACCCTGGCCATGCCCACCCCAGCTATGCCTATCCCAGCCACGCCCACCCAGCCCCCAGAGGTCAAAGACCACCCTGATGCGTTCTAAAAGTTGCTTTTCTGAAGTGATATGTGAGGATGAAATTGTATTGCAAATGCAGTTAGAGATAAGAGATTTAGTGGAAGCCGTTTGCTCAAAGTAGCAGAGCAAAGATGGAAATTATATAAATTTCATCTTAAAGACAAAAAGAAAAAAAAGCTTAAGGAATCTATGTGTATTCTGGCACGCGACTGGCCTACTGTGCTTTTGACATATTAAGAAGAAATCTGGCTGGGAAGGTGAAAAAGCACTTTAAAGGCAGGTGTTTCTCTTCAAAATACAAAGAATTAGAACAGTCTTCTTTAAACAGAATCCTTTTTAACTTTTTTTTTCCTTCCAGCGTAATTAGCTTATATATACAATTTAAGCTCCAATTTAAGAAACCAACTATCTTCCTTAACTCCATTCCTCAGACCATTTGAAATTATTATTTTACTGACTATTTTTGCCAATTGTGTGGCCTTAGCTATCTATATCCCCTTTCCAGAAGACGATTCCAATGCCACCAATTCCAATCTGGTAAGTCTTGGTTTATGCTTATGGCTTTGGCAGAAAAAAGATCTTATTCGGAACTCAAGTAAAAAGGCATTTGAAAGTGTTCATATTGTAGTCATGGATGTATGCATGGATTTTGGGCAGTTGAGTCTTGGATTGTTTGATATTTGGATTAAACCTCACTTTTGTGTTTTGTGTATGTGTTGTTGGAACATTGCCTATGTTCTTTATATTTCTTCAAGCAATGGAGGATTATTTATTTCAGCTAATAAACAGTCTTGGTGTTAAGTTCAAATGTTTGACAATAGGACTTGTGGTGCCTTTGATGTATGGTAATTGATTTTTTCCCCTTTCTTTTTTTGCTTTACTTTTTTTCTCTAAAAGCAGTCATAATGCCATTGTTTCAGTGTGGGCAATGCTTATTGTAGAAAAGAAGGAAAATATATTTGCATTTCAGTTTTCAAATATGTAGAAGCAGTCCTCAACTTAAGATCGCAATTGGCACCAGAATTTATGTTGCTAAGCAAGGCAGTTGTTAAATGAACCAGACCCAATTTTACAACCTCTTTTGCCATAGGTTTTAAGTGAATCATGTGGTTGTTAAACAAATTCAACTTCCCCCATTGACTTGGCTTCTTGGAAATCAGCTGGGCAGCTGATCATATAACCCTGGGATGCTGCCTCTGTTGCAAATACATGCTGGTTACCAAGCACCTAAATTTTTGATCATGTGACTGTGGGGATAGTTCTAAGTCAATTTTTTCAGCACTATTGTAACTTCAACCGGTCACTAAATGAATGGTTGTAAATTGAGGACTACTTGTAATTTCTTCTGAGCAAAAGGAAAAAAAAAACAAAGATCCCAAAAGCTAGTTTGATAGTAAATTTTAGATAACAGACTTAAAGTTGTAGCTGTATTTAAAGCAGTTTCTTGGAGAGATAAGTTGGAGGAAGAATGACAGATCTGTAAACCTATAAAATATCTGTTAAGGATTTCCATTATCATTGGAAGCAAATTTATTTGTGATTTGGTCCCAGTAATATCCAATTGTTTTTGTGATGACTATTAGAAAGGCAAGATAAAAATACTGGAATAATTATATCTGTTCAGATTTAGTTCTGTCAGCAAGTCAAATGTTAAATATTCATGTACAAATACTAATCAATATGATATGGAAAGAAGATCTGCTAAATAAAAGAGCAATTTGCTAATGTATATTGCATATTCTAAAAAAATAGAAAGAAAAACAACTTAATAAATTTCTTCTTCTTCTTGAAAATGTGACAGTGATTGTGAGCTTAATCATGAACAATTTGTTAAACTGATTGTGGAGAAATTGCAGAAAACTACACTATTAATGTGCTTAGTACAATAATCATGTGACATTTATTATATGTGTTTAAGAGATCTTTCATTTGGCCTAATTTTCCTAATTTTCCCCCTCTTTTATAAAAGATTTTTAAAAATTTTAAATATCTTTTAGTATTTATATATTCAATTTTAAATTGGTTTTAAAAGTTTGGGGTTTTAAATTTGTCAGGGCCAAAATTATTTAATTTGATTTTATTCTATTTTTTAAATTTTGTATTGTATGTGTTTTTATTGTTTGGCTGTGCACCGCCCTGAGTCCTTCGGGAGTAGGGCGGTATAGAAATCTAATAAAATGAAATGAAATGAAAAATGAAAATTTAGTGGTATCATATCTAGGCTGCAGAAATCAAGATGACAAGTAGATGGCAACAGAGATATAGCAAAAACTCTTTGTTGCCATCTAGTGGCTGCCTTGAACATATTAGCCTAGATATAGTAGCTGTAAACTGCAACAGTCCAGAAGTTGCCTGTGAAAGTATTCTAACACTTTTAAAAGCATCGGAAAATGTAAAATATTAGCTTTAATTCTCTCTGATATCTCTTAGTGTTATTGCTGTTGTTATTTTATCATATATACCATATGTCGAACATACCTAATACTCCTGCCTTCTATTTTCTGGTGGTCGGAGTTTGTTATAGTTGTAAATAACCTTGTATCAGCCACTTGTTTATAACTGATACCTAATGACTTGGGCCAGAATATCTGAAAGGCTATTTCCTCCTATTGGAAACTGCTTTTAGCTGATGTTCTTGGTTTCTATTAACCAAATTTCTTTTTGGTAGTAAGAAAGATAAACTTGGTTAAGAGAAACATGGGATGCATTTTCCTTCTGCTGCCATTTCCACAACCTCACCCCCCCACAACTGTAGAATTTATATCCTTGGGTAAATTAGCTTGTCATTTTTCTTTGTTTACTTTTAAGCAGATCTTAAAATATTCTGGTTTTCTATGGATTTTTGTGATACAAAATGTGTTCATTGTTCCTTTTGTTTTAAAATTATCCTTACTTTTTCTTAATGCTGCTGTGCATGTATTTTTAAAAAAAAAATTTCAAAATTGCTTTAAATTAAACTGTCACATTGAGAAGCTTTGCTGGCTGCAGAATAACCCAGAAATGTTGTTTTAAATGAAGAACTAAAATAAAACAGCACAGGAAAGAGTGATGCTAGATACCTACCTATCTGTTCCCAAAGTCTGTTCAATTACATGGGATAAATCTGCAGAGAAAGGGAGGGAAGAAAATACAATTTCTATATATCAAGAACGAACAAATTTTACAAATTCATTAATTAAAGTAAAATATGCATTTCATGTGTAGGAAGGTACTTGACACGGGCACCGTATAATTTTCAGAGGCTGATCCCCCCCCCCCCAATTTTGATGTTTCTGTGTGGTTGTAAAGTCTCCATAGGTTATTCTTTTAGTCTATCTACTGTACCTGTAAAATTCTATGGCATTCAGGTTGCATATATTACATTTGCTCTCAGATAGCTATCATCCATTCCTCTGCTGTTACTTTCTACTAAGTTCCCATTCGTTGAATGTCAAGTATTTTATTTGTCTTTGAAAAGCACTGGGCGAGACAGCAGGTATGACTGAGACAGAAAAAACTGCTTCAGAAATACCGTGTTCTTTAGACATGGAAATCAAATACAATTGGAAAGAAGAGCCGTTTCATTGAAGAAAATTGCCTTCTGAAATTACTAAATATGACACTTCTACAACAACCACAGGGTGAAATAGAGTGGCTCCACATCAGATTGTAGATTTATATATGCGGGGAGAGGGTTTCCCTGAATCTAGTTGTATCTAAAGATTAACTTCCAATTCAGTAGGAAAAAAAAGAGGATTTCCCTCTTGTGAAAATGCTCAGTTAAGACAGGAACAAAAAGGACAAGATTTTGCTTCTTGACATGTAGTAAATGTATATTCACACGAGTACAACTCCTTAGATGACAGCCTATTTACTGACACAATCTGTTCAGTTTTCATCACAACTGGGTCCAAAGCATGCATAGTGTGATATCAATTGATTTGACTACTTCCTTAGTTATGTTGGATGGTAATTTTAAGTATAGGTCAGTGATGGCTAACCTTTTTGCCTTCGTGTGCCAAAAGCGGGAGGAGCACGGGGGGGGGGCTCACACCCACGTGTGCTCACACCCATAATTCAGTACGCCATACCCCCACGTGCATGTGCGCGCGACACCCCTGCACTTTCCCTGTTTTTGGCATGCGATGGCACGGTGGGCCCAGTAGGCCCGTTTTTCACCCTCCCCAGGCTCCAGAAGTTTTCTTGGAGCCTGGGGAGGGCAAAAGCAGCTTTCCCTACCCCCTCCGGAGGCCCTCAGAGGCTGGAAGTAGCCTGTTTGCTGACTTCCGGTGGGCCCAGCTGACCAGCACATACATGCGTGCCAGAGCTGAACTAGGGCAACGCTCACGTGCCCACCGATATGGCTCCGCGTGCCACTTGTGGTACCGCATGCCATAGGTTCGCCATCACAGGTACAGGTAATAAGATAGAATAAATAGAATAGAATAAAGGTAGTCCTTGCTTAGTGATCACAATTGGGATCAGCAACTCCATTATCACCATCACTAAGTGAAACATATGACTGTGACAGACTTACGATGTCCCTCCCACTGCAGTCGTTAAGTGATTCACTTTCATTGTTAAATGAGGCATCATAAATCCCTCCTCTTTACAAAGTGCCCAAATGTCAATCACGTGAATATGGGGATGCCAGACAGATCATAAATGCAAGGAATGGCTATATAATTACTTCCTCAGTCATGTCGTATCTTCAAATGGTTGCTAAATGAGGAGGTCAGTAAGCAAGATCTCTCTGTAATGGGATTCTGTAGTGAACAAAAATATTTTATGAGCATTGATAAGAATACACAGGAAGTTCTCTCACACAGTGAGCCCATCTAAAGCGAATCCAATAATTTCTCCTGTTGTACCTAGAAATTCAGAGTTTGAATTTCTGCAAATCATACACTCAGTCATTGGTTTATGTTTATGGGTTCCTCCCTCAACCAGTGGGGAGTGAATGTGAGTACAGTTGGCATTTTATATTGGATTGTGAAATTTTGGCTTCATTAGGAAACTACGATATAGTCTTTATCTGTCCTTAATGACAGAAGAAATATTTCTGGCTTGTATTCTGATGGGAAGCTTCCAAATTAATCTGGACCTGGTGAAGTTGCTTACCCAAACCAGTTCTGCAGTCAGAACTGTGGATAATTTTTTGACAGATTTTTGATGCAGACTGAAACACTGCCCTATGCAATTTTTATCTCTGAACTGTAAAGTCGGAATCTTGTTTACATCTTAGAAAAACCAAGAATGCTGTGATGATTGTTGGAATGCTGCATTGGTTGAAATCTGGACGGCGACAGAATTCCATCTGCAGATGGCTTTTGCATTGGGAAGAGAACGGACCACAGTTGCACTATAGAAGATGAAGGGGATTAGCAATGAAGTGGGAGCAGAAAGAGGAGGGAGTCCTTAAAGCTAGAAAAAATCAAGGAAGTTTTGCTCTAAAAGGAGATGTGTTCAATGGAATGCCTTGCCTGCATGTAACTCTGCGCCCCCCCCCCCCTTTGAATGGCTTAGTTTGAAGGGTCTTCGTTATTACAACAGGGAAATTCATTCAAAAGCTGTACTGTAGTTCAGGGGCCTCTCCAGATAATAATTTTACTACAAATGATGTGTAATTGCTATACATCGAAAGGGTGGGGGACAAGGTATTTTACCACAAACTCATTATTCTGTTATTCCCCTCACTAACTACAGTGCAAGTTTGGAATTTTGCGAGTTGAAGGAACGTATCTTTTATGTAAACTGAGAGCATATGCACCAAGACAAATTCCTTGTGTGTCCAATCACACTTGGCCAATTAAAAATTCTATTCTATTCTGTTCTGTTCTGTTCTGTTCTGTTCTGTTCTGTTCTGTTCTGTTCTATTCTATTCTATTCTATTCTATTCTATTCTATTCTATTCTATTCTACCAGTGGGAAAAAGCTGAGCTTTTTGAGAAGACCAATAACTTAATTATGAAGTGATAAGAACCTTTCTTTTTTTTCATGATCACACCAGTTTATGTACCCTAAAGAAATCATTATTTTGTTATATAATCTTTATAGTCTGATTTCGTATGGATCTAGGACATGTACTGATATAACACCTGCTCCCTTAAAGTATTCAGTCTTCTATCTCTGTTCGAATTATGTTTAAATTTTTGCTGCAGCATCCATTTTATAGAAGACAGACCGATGACAAATTCAGGAAGAACAGAGGACAGTCATTAAAGCTGTCATTCATGTGCTATCAGCTGTTAGTTGCTTCAGGCATTATAGTTTTCAAAGAGGGTGTGTAAGTAAGAGTAAATATCTTGCTTTTTTAAAAAAAATAGATTTGTATTTTAAACACATTAAGAATCTGAAGCTGGTATGTTATTTATTTATTTGTTTTATTTATTTTATTTTGTCTTGTACATGTTAGATAATATATATATAAGCATGAATTGAATACATAAAATGAATACAATTAAAGGGAACATTAGGACCAGGGATGGTAGGCACCCTGGTGCTCTTATGCACACCCCTTCCAGACCTCTTAGGAATGGGGTGAGGTCAACAGTAGACAGTCTAAGGTTAAAATTTTGGGGGTTTTGGGATGAGATCACAGAGTCTGGTAGTGCATTCCAGGCATTGTCCACCACTCTGTTACTGAAGTCATATTTTCTGCAATCGAGTTTGGAGCGATTCACTTTAAGTTTGTATCTATTGTGTGCTCGTGTATTGTTGTGGTTGAAGCTGAAGTAGTCACTGACAGGTAGGACATTGTAGCAGATGATTTTATGAGCTATGCTTAGGTCATACCGAAGGCAGTGTAGTTCTAAATTTTCTAAATTTTCTAAACTCAGAATTTCAAGTCTGATGGCATAGGGTATTTTGTTACGAGCAGAGGAGTGGAGGACTCTTCTTGTGAAATATTTCTGGCTAAGCCCTTATGTGCTAAACTCTGCTTTTTTCAACCATGGTTTGTTAACGAAGTGGCTGGCTTCATACATCATGCTAATACCAAACCAAACCACATTAGCTAAAAATTCAGAAAAAAAACCTAATCAGTCTTTGCATTCCTCTGCAAACTTAAATTGGTGGTTCAACTTTTCTTAGCTGTTAGAGAACAGCAGTTGCCATGTGCTCATTTTGGGCAATTAAGACAAGATGTGCTAAAAGGAAGATAACCGGCCTCCAAAATAACACAATCATTGCTGTCCAACATGGGCAGTTAGAGCAAAATAGGTCTGTGTTGTTGGAGTGAGATTACCAAGTCTGGTTGATGTCAATACCATGATGATAACCTAACAAGATTCAACAGTTTGTTTGGCATCTTGCTAGGCTGATTGTTTTTTTAAAAAAATTTAAAAAGTTTTTTATTAATAATATAATTAAAAATATTGGACATAGTTTGACATTTTCGTTTTAGACATTTCTGTCACATTTTACCTTACAACTAATACAATTCCTTTATGTTATACGAATATATATCTTGTTTCACAATTCAAACACGACAATTCTTATGTCTATAGAACTTATTATCCATAACAATTTCATTCCTATCTCTTTCAAGAAACTAACATATAAATTTCTGAACTTTCAATTCATCAGTAATCCTTTATCCCGGCAATCTTCCTCCTCTCCAACCAGTAGTATAATTTATTCCAGATTTCGTAGTATTCTGTTTCGCTCTTATCTTTGAGTTCCAACGTCAACCTGTCCATTTCAGTACAAGTTAATATCTTAGCTACTACTACTTTTTCTTCTGAGGGGGTTTCTTTATTTTTCCAGTTTTGTGCAAAGGCCAATCTTGCTGCCGTTAGAATATGTAACGTATATTGTTACATATATTAAGTATATTGTTTCTTTATTGTATCTATCTATTGTAATACCTAGTAAGAAAAGTTCTGGCTGTCAGGGTTCCAAGGAACACCCCCTCTTTTTGCTTCTAAACTGCCACTGGCTTTAATTCTATATTTTGCATTAGCATTTCCTCCAGCCATTGCTTTATCCGATGCCAAAAGTCTCTGGTTTTTGGGCATTCCCACCAGATATGATAAAAGGTGCCTATTGCTAGGCTGATTGTTTATGCCTTCTAGGACAGGAAGAGGTTCCAACTTCAACTTTCATTACTTGTGAAAGTTACCCTACACAGTATTGCCTGTGATAAAAGCAAAATTTTGATTCTTTAAATTAAAAGACTTCTGCATTCATATTGAATATTTATACGAGTGAATGAAAATTACTTCCTTTCATTCTTTTTCTGAAGATCGTACTGTACTTTCTAAAGCAGATAGATGGAATTGTTGTATCTTGCTTTCTTGCTATCTTGAAATGCCTTTGAGATTTCACATGTAACCCCTCCCTGCCTTGCTGAGTGGCTATTTTGTGATGGCTGTTTTGTGCCCAGCCGAGATGTTTGCTCTGTACTAGGGTTGAGTTTTGGATAGAGTCCTTGGTGTTGGTCTAGTGCCATGGACGCATTTAATTCATGAGCTATAACAAAACGATTGTGTTAGTATGTTGAGCTTGCATCAGTTTATGTATTCATTAAAAAAAAATTAACTGTTTTTCATGCATTGTATTTAGAACAATCAAAATAGAATATTGTGGTGATGGGGTGATTCAGTAAAGTTTTTTCATTTTTAATTTTATGTAGTTTTAACATAACCTGGATTCTTTTAAAATCCATGTTGGGACAATATCTTTCAACTTAATATCAATGAATACCATGCAAGGTTTTCTAGAGTTTTCTAGAACTTCTCAGTAAAAAAGAAAAAGGTAAACTAAGCAAAAAAATAATAATGTTATGGAGCCTCTTGTGCACTCTTAAAATGAAATATGGAGGTAAACTTCATATATTTCAATTAGATTTTCTCAAGTGATGAAATGGTCTCAAGTTGCAATTAAGCCTCCTAACAGCTGGTGAATGAAGAATAGTTGATTCTTCATTTTTGAAAACATAAAATATGGCTGACAGTTATGAGCTCTAGCCTTAAGTGAAATGCACAGGTGCCTTAGTAGGTGAAAGACAGTAATACAAAAAACAAACAAACAAACAAATCCAGACTACATGGCTACATTTACATTAACAGTGCTGGGGGTAATTTTATATCATGTAAAAAGTAAATAAACATTTGATTCTGTTGTTCAATTCTTGGAGATTGCAGCCACGTTTCTTGGCAATGTTATAGAAATGGTTTGTTTTTCCTGTCTTCCTTAGATGAGATAACAGAAGAAATAAAAAAGAAGCTAAATTAGTGAGCTTTAGCTATTAGTACCTCCAGTAATTATGCCACATATACTTATATACACACACACACACGTGTGTGTGTGTGTGTGTGTGTGTGTGTGTGTGTGTACATACACACCAGTGGTGGGTTTCAAAATTTTTTACTACTGGTTTTGTGAGTATGGCTTGGTGGGCATGGCATGGCTTGGTGGGCGTGGCATGGCTTGGTGGGCGTGGCTTGGTGTGCATGGCAGGGGAAGGATACTGTAAAATCTCCATTTCCTCCCGATCATTTGGGACTCGGGAGGCAGAGAATAGATGGGGGCGGGGCCAGTCAGAATTTTTACTACCGGTTCTCCTAACTACTCAAAATTTCCGCTACCAGTTCTCCAGAACTGGTCAGAACCTGCTGAAACCCACCTTTGATACACACACATGTATATAGAGTATATATGTGGCATTTCACTTAGCAGGGTAGGAATCAATGGTGGGTTGCTCCCAGTTCTGTCCAGTTCTTGCGAACTGGTAGTAAAAGCGGCGGGAGGCTCTGCCCATCTGGCCATATGTTATAATAGACAATCTGCACATGTGCAGAAGTGTGCGCTTACGCTCGCTTCACTCCTGTTGCAAAACGGTAGTAAAGGTAAGTAGAACGCACCCCTGGTAGGAATGGAAAACATATTTAGATAGTAAAATAATATGGCTGCAAAAGTGGAATAGAACATTTTGAAAAATGAATGTTTAGTGATGATTGATCAGAAATAGTGTTAAAGTATAAATCAGGGGTGTCAAACTCTATTTCATTGAGGGCTACATCAGGATTGCGTTTGACCTCATGGGGGGGCGGGATATGTCACCCCGATGTCCCCCATCAAGGCTTCGTTTTGGCCGTGACAGTCTTCTGCAGCCCTCTGCCAGTGAAAACAGAGTCCGGAGAGCCACATGCAGCCTGCCCGGGGTCCGTTTTCACTGGCAGAGGCACCACGGGCCAGTTCTAAACACCCTGCAGGCCGGAGTTTGACACCCCTGGTGTATATAGAACCAGGAATGAATAGGAATGAGTAGAAACACAAAATACAAGAAAGAAAATATTATCACCTCAGAGCTTTTATGTATTTAGTGTGGCCTAGGTAATCAATTTGCCTCTTTTTTGAACTAAGATAATGTTCTGGTAATTAAAACTGTTTAGCTTTCATTTCTTCCATTACTAACTATTTGGCAGACAGAACAGTAAGATGAAAATTTAAGTGAAAGTTATAATGGAGCTTCTGGCAACTGGTTACCCTTGTGAAGTTCTACACCATTTGTATTTGCCTGATTTCTCTGTTTTGAAAATGGAATTTATATAAATATAAATGTGAGCTGCAGTATCCCGTTTTGGATGTGAAGACATTACACGGTGACCCTTCATAGCAAGTGTAATTTGATTGCTGTATCTGGGTCACTTTTTGTGATTGTTGAACTTGAGTCTTCTGACATCCAACTGTGATGTCAACACCTTTTGCTGTAGAAGCTATATTCAGCACTAGCAAGATCCAGATGCCTGATTCCTACAGCACTTTCCAACTGTAGTGTTTCTGCAATTCCCTAGCTAGTTGTGTTGGCATCTATACAGCTGCTTTTTGCTCTGCCTTGTTAAACTTTCAATGATCGAAAATGCTGGGATTTGGGAAGGCTTTCTGCCTGTCTGCCAGTAACTTGGTGGCTGTGAGGTCTCCATGGAGGAGGGTGGAGGGACCTGAAGTGGGGGCCATCTGTGTGTGATAGTCACTCTCTGGCGTACCAAAATAGCAAACCCCCTTTTTAATCATGTATCTCCCTAACCTTTAGTTTATGCAACTAAAGTTATTTTAGATCAGAAGTAATGGGATATGCATCCTGAGATTTTTAGTCACATGATGCCATATTCTTATGGGTGGGGTTTATTAAAATATTGCATGTTGGGATTTCCCACTATTTATAGCAATAAGCAATAAGTCACTGCTATTTATTAGAAAGTAATCATTTTATCTAAGATTATTTGCAAACAGTGCATCTTCTTTTACACCTTTCTATTTAAATCATATTATTAGATGCTTGCTATTTCGTCCCAGTGGTTATTTTGGTTGTGATTGATTGGTATTTGTGCTTTTGCATGCTGTGGATGGCATAGAATGACCCTTTTTAGGTGAACCACATTGTACCAATATGAAGTTCTGTCTGCAAGGTAAATTGATGCAGGAAGAATGAAAATAGGCAACATTCCATGTCCTAGAATGTAGTCAAAGAACTAATTTATTCAATAATTTATTGAGGAGGTAGGCTGTATGTCAGTAGTGAGTTATATGCTTTGTGTGCACAAAAGATTCTTGATTGGATCCTGGATTCTGCACTTAATCAGGACAGAGTCTATGGGAGTTTATTCTGTTTTATGAGCCTAACAATAATTGTAGTGGATTGACCAAGATTATTTCTTGTTGAAGGTTCAGCCTAACAACATGGGAAAGAAAACCCCTTTCCCATCCCAAATACCATCCATCACAGTTGACTCAGCCTTCCATCCTTCTGAGATTGGTAAAATGGGGACCCAGATTGTTGGGGACAATATGCTGAGATCTGTAACTGCTCAGAAAGTGCTGTAATGCACTATAGAGTAGTATATAAGTTTAAGAGCTGCTGCTATTGCGCTAATAAATTATATAAATTTTTACTACATAATTTTTACACACTCTAGTGCTCATCAGTTCCATATCTGCTGTTAGCGGTAAAAAATATTTGAGGAGAGAATTAAATCAGTTCATTAGATTTATATTTGCCTTTCTTTCAGGAACTCAAGCTAGTGTATACAGCACTCCTTCCATTCATTTTCCCCACCATACCAACCCTATGAGGTAGGTTGGACCAAGAAAGAGTGATTGTCCCAAACTCAAACAGTGAGTTTGGATAGTTGAGGGTGCAGCATCTTAACCCTTGTACACAGTTGCTCTTCTACAGGCAAGGCAGTATGTGGTGGGAGGCAGGGGTGGGTTTTACTTACCTTTACTACAGGTTCGCAACGGGGCCGTGTGCACACGCTTGCTTCGCTCGTGTGCATGCACTCTTCTGCGCATGCGCAGAAGGGTTTTGATGATGTAGGGGTCGGTGGGCGGGGCCTCCCACCAGTTTTACTACCGGTTCTATAGAACCGTGCGAACCGGGGGCAACCCATCACTGGTGAGAGGCAATTTACTATACAAAATAATATATACAGCATTATATTATCCTTTTCCGTGTCTTTGTTATAGTGCATTGAATACTATTGAGTATTGTCATCACGCTTGAAAACATATTTTTGATTAATAACAAGAGCAATAATGGAGTGGTGCAGATTTTAGAAAATATATTATTTGGGAGAAAATGAAGTAGATTAATTGTGTTTTCTGTACTCCCGGTTTCAAGATCTGAATCAGCTACTCAAAATTGATCCTATCTGCATGGCAAGTTGAATATATATTAGAGCCGCTACATGGCCAAGCAGTCATCTGATTTTTCCGTCACATTGCCAGATTGATTTTTAGCATACAATGAAATGTGCTATACATGGATGGAAAATCAATTTGGATGTGTGGTGTATAAAACAGGCAATTGCTTGGTTGCATGATTAGATGCAGTTTGTGTTCAACTCAATACACAGACTGGGATAATTTGGGAGTTTGTGAACTAATCTCTACGTTCAGAAAAGAAGTTTCATTCAGCATCAAGGAACTGATGACCTGCAGTAATCCAGAGAGCTAGCAAAGGCTCAGAGTTGGAAAATGGCCGCTGGAGACGTGTCCCGCAACACTCACACTGTGGTACATTTTCTCTACCATATATGAAAGAAATCCCAACATCTTTAGTGCAGTGCTATGAGAAAAATATTCAGGCATAAAAAATACTTTTGCATAATGCTTTTAAACCGTCAGAAAGATGGTTTCCAACATGTGAATTCCTGCATCTTTTAAAATAATGATTTACGACAACTAAATCGGCATCTGTCATTTTTTTTTAGTCTGGAGATTCCCAAGGGGAGATTTCCTGAATTCAGGAAATGTGAAACTGCCATGCAAAAGTTGCTGCAATCTATAGTCTTACATGGCATATATATATGTATTTAAAAAAATCTACCAAACTCAACAAACTTGATGACCCAATAAAGTATTAGTCCTTTCTCGAGAACATAAGAAATGGTCTTTTGCTGAATTAGACCTCCATTCCATCTTAGCTGAGCTTTGATTACTCAGAGCAGAGGTGACTGCGTATTTAAATATAAAAGTTTTAGCCAGTTGGAGTAAAGCGAGTTAGAACTGAACTCAGACCTTTTTGCATGAGTTACTACTACCCTTTCTTAATTCAAACACTTTTTTGGGGGGGTAAGATATGAAATGCCATTTATAGTAAATGGTGGAAACATGGACTCTTTTAAGAAATGCAGCTGCTTGTGGCAGGTTAGCCTTTGACAAACTTGAGAAAATAGCATAAATTCTCCCTGGTCTGTTCACCATTCAGTGACAACAATTCCTTTTGAAAGTGTTTATCTTTTGCTTTCACATGAAAAGGTTGCCTTGAAAGAGGAACACCACAGAGATATTGAATCTACTTGCACGGGAGGAGTGTTCTCTATTGATATTCAGGCTGTTCTCCCTGAAAAGCTTCCTAGGTATCTTTCTCCACTTGATTCATCTATTGCCTAAACCCTTCTTGGAACAGATGGAAATGACATTGTTAGGTCTCACTTTGAATCTGGAAAAATATGTTTCAGGTACCCGGGTGGGAATTATTACAGATCATCCCCAACCTGCATCCTAACTAGTGTAACAGGGATTTCATCTGTGACCATTATTGGGTGCAGAGTGAAATCTCTGTAGTACAATATCATAAAGTCCATTCTTCAGCGGATAATAATTTCAGGAATAACTGAGAATGATAAAGATGATGGGTGATTCAGGCTGTAGTGCAGGCCATCCACAGTGTGCAAATTCAAAATGCCAGCTGGTGTTTTTCAGTGTTTAGATTCCTCTTCCATTTTTAAAATTATTAATTTAATTAAATATGTTGATACCTCCCCCTTCATTTCAGCAAGTAAAACCAATTTTAGTATCTTATTACTGTCATTTAGTACAACCTATACTCTAATTAACAAACAAAATCCTGAATCCTGGTCATTCATTCTTTAGCAGCAGAAGTTGAATAAGGGGAGCCAGAGATAATTAATTTTCTATTTTAAACTTGATCAAATAAGTCAACTCTGTGTTCCTTCTCTGTACTTTTAAAAAGCTTAATTTTAATCCCATCAAACATAGTCCCAGAGCTTGATTTCTGATTATCTTTATTTTTGTCCCAAGAATCTTTCAGAACTTTGACAGACTTCTTTTGTACATCCAATAAGTAAAATCTGTCCTTTTAAAAAATCATTTCTCATAAAGTCCCTCAAGACTGTAACAGTCCTCTTTTGTACATTCAGTAACAGAACATAATCCAAATCAGTTTTCTCGTTTAGTAATTGTATATCTCTTTTAAGCAATGAAATATCCACCAGTTTCATTTGTATATCCAGTACAACTTTCTCCATTGCGTGACACATTCAAATCCACATTCAAATCCATTTCATACCAGTATTAAACTACCTTGACCACAGGAAGATGGTCCTATTCAGAAGATTTTATTTTATTTGGGTAGATAAATGGATGCTGAAAAGGGAACATTATGATTAATTATAATGCAGGATCCCTAAAATAATTGAAAAGTTAGAAGGAATTGACTGGCCCTGGGACTAATAGAATTGTCAGTACAGTGGATGAATTAACCATCGCTGAAATATATAACAGTGCTATAGAGATGGAAAGTACTTTATGCAAGATTGATTATGTGCTATCAAGTCATTGTCATCTCTCATAGATTTTCTCCCTGATGATCTATCCTTAACCTGGTCTTTCAAACCTGCCAGATTTTTGGGTGTCCATGGTATTCTCAGGAGTCTTCTCCGAAACCAAAATTCAAAAGCATCGATACTTTTCCTAACCTTCTTCAAAATCCAAAATGACAAGAATAAACTAAAAAGAAAAAACCTGGGATTTTTCCAACTCCAAATTAAGTCTCATGAATACATTATGAGAGAAATAAAAACATCATTTCTGATTTCTAGGAAATGAGCTGACACACACAGAAAATAAAGTTTTAGTTGGAAAGGACCAAACTAGAAATAATATAATATCCCATCAAGTTTCCACCTCCTTCTCCGTAATACCAAGAAAAATATACTACATGATGTCACATTGTGTGATTCACTGCAATCTTCTACTCCCACCTAAATACTCATTTCAAGTGAATATTAGGAAATGCATGTAGTGACATCATGAGGCATGGCATTTATCTTTCTCAAATCTAGTTTCTCTTTGTGAAAAATGGTGAGAAAGTCAGGGATGAGGTAGTTCTAGCTTCGAATCCCTAGTGCTGCGTAATGGGGTGAGCTCCCGTTACTTGTCCCAGCTTCTGCTAACCTAGCAGTTCAAAAGCATGTAAAAATGCAAGTAGAAAAATAGGAACCATCTTTGGTGGGAAGGTAACAGCGTTCTGTGCGCCTTTGGCATTTAGTCATGCCGGCCACATGACCACGGAGATGTCTTTGGACAGCGCTGGCTCTTCGGCTTTGAAATGGAGATGAGCACCGCTCTCTAGAGTCGGGAACGACTAGCACATATGTGCGAGGGGAACCTTTACCTTTACCTCATAAGAGACATCTTAGTCCAGATGCAGAAAGACATGAGAAAAAGCATTTTTAGAAGAAACTGTGAAAGAAAACATGATAACGTGGGCCAGGGATATAGGCCACAACATTCAATTGGCAAATTGGGAGAAATTATGGAAACAAAATATTAAAATGACAAGGGCCACAACGTATAAAGAGAATCTCATCAAAATGTTTTATAGATGGCACTTACCACCGGCTCGATTAGCTAAAATCTACCCAAACGCCCCCTCATTTTGTTGGAAGTGCAAAACCAAAAAAGGGACGTATTTTCATGTTTGGTGGAAATGCAAAAAGTCCCAACAATATTGGCAAGACATCAAAAAAATTATTGAGGAAATAACAAATTTACAAGTTGAAGATAGTCCAGAATTTTTTCTATTTGGCATGATAACAGCACAATACTCCAAAGAGACGAAATACCTTATTATACATATCCTGACAGCAGCACGATTACTATTTGCTCAAAATTGGAAATTAGACCAACTCCCAACCAAAGATAAAATTATCTCAAAGATAACAGAATGTGCCGAGATGGACAGATTGACGCTGGAACTCCAGGACAAGGAAGAAAGTGACTACTACCGTGTGTGGCACCAATGGTACTAATGGCTGGAAAGGAAAATAAACATAACCGTAGACGATAACAACTAGGGTGAAAGATTACAAGTAATAAGGAGAGGATGTAAATATACACTAAGTCTTAAGTAGTTGAATTAAGAATCTAATATTATTTTCTTATTATTATGCAAAGAAAAATATTATATATAATGTTGATGACAAAAAGTATATATGTAGAATGTTGTGTGGGTGCTGTGGGTGGTGGGAGTTTTGTTTGTTTTGTATTGTCTTTGTATTTTTGTTTACATTTTAACAATAAAAATATATTTAAAAAAAAGAGAGAAAAAGCATTTCAAAGAGATTCCAATTAACCTACTATAACTGAGATGGGGAAATTCTTCTTCTTCAAGATTCTATATTTTAGAATTCTTAGAACTCTGGAATTCTGTACAGTTTCCTTGTCATCGTGAAAGATAGCCCTACTTAGAAAATGTTACCATAGCCCCATGACGTGATTATAGAGTGAATTAGTCACTAAAGTTTCTTGATCCAGGTAAGGCCATAATTAGCGCACCAGTTATGCTGAGCAAAGTTCACTCAGATATGACCTACATCTGCTGCTTGAACAGAAGTTATACATCCAAGAAGACTTCCAAATCACGGACCAGCTATTTTAGTGGGAGCATGACTCCATCATATGAAGCCATTGGAGCAAATGTTATTAGATAGCCAAGATCTAAATGGCCAAATAACTCTGTATTTCTTGGGTTTATCCTTTACAGTCTCCAAGCACTGATTCAAAACTTCCTCAGCCATCTCCAGCCCACCTTGGAATGGTGATGCGTAGCTAAATATAATTAGCTAGATGTCTCACTCTAATCAATGGTGATCTAGTCCATTACTTTCACATTGATATTAAATAATACAATTGGGAAGACCAAGACCTGTGGCACTCCACATTAGAGCAAGGGATGGATTCCCCTCTACCCAACTAAGGTAGTAGTCATCAAAATATCTTTTATAGCAAATTCCATAAATGCAGTTAGATATTGTAAAAAACACTTATTTTTTTTTTCTGTGCTGACCTATGGGATTTATGGAAATTGCAAAAGAATCACTATGGGTAGAGAATATACATGCATACATGCTAAGTGTCTGGCAAAGTGTGTGCAATATACATGCACCGCAGAGGTAGGTTTCAGCAGGTTCTGACCAGTTCTGGAGAATCAGTAGCAGAAATTTTGAGTAGTTCAGAGAACCGGTAGTAAAAATTCTGACTGGCCCTGCCCCCATCTATTCTCTGCCTCCCAAGTCCCAGCGGATCAGGAAGAAATGGGGATTTTGCAGTAACCTTCCCCTGGATTGGGGGGGGAATGGAGGTTTTACAGTATCCTTCCCCTGCCACACCCACCAAGCCACACCCACCAAGGCATACCACACCCACCAAGCCACACCCACAGAACCAGTCATAAACAATTTTGAAACCTACCACTGATGCACTTGATTATAAACTCTTGGCTGTAAATCCATTGCTCCAAATTCATAGGATGTTCACCATTCTCTTCCTCTTCTCCATACTGTGTAGAGAAATATTTTGAGAGAAACTTGTTGTTATTGTTAGTTGTGAAGTAGTGTCTGACCTATCTCGAGCCCATGGACAATGTTCCTCCAGGCCTTCCTGTCCTCTACCATCTTCTGGGGTCCATTTAAGCTCATCCCTACTGCTTCAGTGATTCCATTAGACAAACTAGTGCTACTTTAATCCCATAGATTTGAGGTGGGTGGATAAATTCTTGAAAAAGCATCACTGGTCACAGAGCAAGTCTAGAAGCTGGGCTGGGTGCCAGATGCTCAGGGACACCACTGCATGGAGGGCTGCATGAAGAATTGTGTTTGCCTTTGCTTTCATCCTAATGAGTGTCAAGATATAAAATCAGGAAATAAAAATGAAGTGAAATAGCCTTATATGGACATCTGAGTAAAAAAAAAAATGAAATCAAATTTGTGCATCACCCTATATTCTCCTTGGTAAGACTAAATAAATACGGAATTCCATTCCTACTTGGGAGACAGTATTCCTATATTCAAGAAAAATGGTTAAGTAATTTTAATTTGTGGTATGTAATTATTTGCATAATGTTTGTCTATTTTAAAATAAATAATAATTTTAATAATATTCCTGTAAGGGAGATTAGGCTGTGATGCAGAAACTTGCCCATTACCACTCATCTTTTGAATTTTATGCATGGACATGCGAGCCGCTAAATCTTTTTTTGCAAGAACTAGGTGAATGGTTCTATATGAGAAATTCTCACAAAGGAGCATTTAATTGCTAGAGCACTGAAAATACTGAATTCACTGAAATTAAAATATTCCAAAATGCTGGTGGGACCAGTATCAGAATCCACTGGCTGTTTACCTGTTACAATTGGAGAAGTGTCATCTGACTTTTCTCATTACTGTATGAAAATTGCAATCTCATTCCAGGGATGACAATATCTTCCAAAGGAAAGTGAACCTTGCCCATCATAAAACAATACTTTGGGCATGATACTGTATTTAATTTTTCTCCTGCTCGCCTCCTTCCTTTTAGTAACCTTGCTGGGGATTGTCTATTAAAAGATATAGGACAGATGAAAGGAAGTGCTTCTTCAAATGTTATCTAATTAAATTATTGAATTCACTTCAATGAGATGAAGTGATGGTCCCACATCACTTTTTAAAGCCCATTTGAATGGCTTTTAAAAGCGAGCTCTACAGATCTACTGGGGATAAAAAGGTGGATTCTACAGATCTGTAGGAAGTAAAATCAATATCATGTTGCTAGTAATCATGTTGGCAATGCATTACTTCCAACATCAAAGACACAGAGAACCACTAAATATCAGAAGCTAAGGTAAGGTATGAAAGCAGCAAGGTATTAGTACATTTACATCCTTCTGGGGCCTTTTTGGTGCAGAACTTTTAAGATAAACCCTTTATCTGATGCAGTATAGCAGTGTTTCTCAAAGCTATGCTGGCTGGAGAATTCTGGGAGTTGAAGTCTACCTGTCTTAAAATTGCCAGGGTTGAGAAACACTGCAGTATAGCATTTCCTATATTCTCGAATCAGTTGCAAAAACCATTTGTTGTTGTTAATTGTGAAGTCGTGTCTGACCCATTGCAACCCCATGGACAACGTTCCTCCAGGCCGTCCTGTCCTCTACCATCTTCTGGAGTCCATTTAAGCTCATGCCTACTGCTTCAGTGATTCCATCCAGCCACCTCATTCTCTGTCGTCCCCTTCTTTTGCCCTCCATCTTTCTCAGCATTAGGCTCTTCTCCAGCGAGTCCTTCCTTCTCATTAGGTAGCCAAAGTATTTGAATTTCATCTTCAGGATCTGGCCTTCTAAAAAGCAGTCAGGGTTGATCTCCTCTAGGACTGACCGGTTTGATCGCCTTGCAGTCCAAGGGACTTGCAGGAGGGACTCGCAAAAGCCATAAAGGAAGTTAATTCCAATGCAATAAATAGCTGAGAAACATAATATAGGGTTTATAATGTGCTGTGAGATTTTATTATTATTATTATTTTAAAGTTGACTATATGTCGTGGGTGCCTATGGAAAGAGGAGTTAATAAATAATCAGTAGGATTAAACAAATAAATAAAGATCTCAAAGGGAATAGAAATTAGGCTGCCATGTGCTTCAATGTAGGAAACCAAGGGCATGAGAAAGAACCAATTCTGCTTTGAAAGTCAAGAACATTAAGTTGAGTCTGATTTTAAAGTATACAGTTCTATTTCCTCTCCTGGCAGCTACAGGCAAAGGATATGAAACATGGCCCCTGAAATAGCAGCAAAAAACTTTCGGGGACTCTAGATTCCAGCTGATATTGAAAACATTATTCTTAAGGTTAGCTCTAATTTTAGGACAACCTATCACAACCAGAATAATAATTCACATTTTATTTTGCTATTTGTCTAAATAATGAACTGCCAGTTGCATCTCACGGAGGAAAGAAAAAACAACAACAACGACCAATTTTGGTTTTAATCAAAGAAAAGCCAGAAAAAAATAATAATTGGATAGCCATAAGTCATAATAAAATAAATGACGACAATTCTAATTGTTTTTCACTGCCTGCCTCCTGTTCTGTGGTTGGAATAGGCCAATCTGATTAAGCTTGCCAACTCTAGTTTCACAGTTACATTTGCACACGTGGAGGTTGTGACCATCAGATTAAATGAACTTCAGTTAATAGTGGGAAAGAAGAAGGGGATAGTGGGAAAGAAACAAGAGATGTATACCTTTAAAAAAATTTTTTTTTCCAGATAATAAAGTAGTTTCCAAGAAATGACTACTACTCATAGTGTTGGCTTAAAGATGTCAAAACCTACAATATAAGTAGGCTTAGTCATCTCCAAACTTCCTATGGCTCATCTATTCATTCTGCTCAAGAAGGAATGTCCTGTCCCTCCTTGATTCAGAAACAGAAGGATTGGGGATCTCTGTTGCTGCACTGGTTCTCGTGGATATGGTTCCTTCCAGATTCATATCTGGCACTCTTCCTTTCTTCCTTATCTTTGACACTCTTCCTTTCCTGGAATGGCCTACAATGGCAGGGGTGAAATCCAGCAGGTTCTGACAGGTTCTGGAGAACCCCTAGCGGAAATTTTGAGCAGTTCAGAGAACCAGTAGGGGAAATTTTAAGTAGTTCAGAGAACCGGCAAATACCACCTCTGGCTGGCCCCAGAGTGGGGTGGGAATGGAGTTTTTGTAATATCCTTCTCCCAGGAGTAGGGAGGGAATGGGGATTTTGCAGTATCCTTCCCCTGCCATGCCCACCAAGCCACACCACGACCACAGAACCGGTAGTAAAAAAAAATTGGATTTCACCACTGTACAATGGTACCATTAAATGGTGCTTGGAATATAGAGCAGACAGTTCCTCTTACTTAGAACAGCATCCAGAAAAAAGGGCAGTCAATAAATCACTTCTGTAGACCAAATCTGCACACTCCAACCTGTGCAAAGAAATAACCTTGGTTCTAGATTCCTGGCTTCACTTATACAGATTCTTGCCCATGTCTGAGTACCAGGTTTTGTCCAGACGTGTTTCTGGGTAAACGCTACAAGTCCTTAAGCTTCAAAGTTTGGCTTTCAAGATGCTGCTGCAACTACTGCTGTGTGTAGGCATCATTGCTTGGTTTGTTCTGTTATATAATGATATAGTTGGAGATGGGATTCTTGTCATTCGCTTCTGAGGAGGAGAAGCAGACTGAATTTGGAGTGGGAAAATGACAAAACTGACTATGGGAAAATTCCCCCAGTTGGTGCTTGCCGAGGAATATTTATTTATAGAATTTATAAGGCAGCCCAAATCAGCCTTAATGACTCTGGCTGGTTAAAAATACATGCACGCTTAAAATAGAGCAATGTAAACAAAAACAATACAATGCAATACAACTAAGGTTCCAAACAAAACTCACCACATCGTAAAACTACATACCAGGCTCAACTAACATCTTGGCCTCAATCCCCGAGGGACTTTTGACCTCGGGGAACACTTTTCAGGAGGCTGATGTGCCTAATTCACAACCTAAAGAAGCAAAATTAATTAGTTTAGGCCCAGAGTTTGCAACTGACTGCAAGGAAAAGATAGTCCTGCACCCGGCTAATAGGAATCTAACAAGTGACTGAATCTTTGAAAGACAACTCTGTGCAACCTAAGACAGCATTATTTAGGACAGTGATGGCTAACCTTTTTGCCATTGCGTGTCAGGAGCGGGGGGGAAGGGGGTTGCGCGCGTGCCCACATCCATAATTTATGCGCCCTGCCCCCATGCATGCATGCAAACCCCCCCCCCCCCCGCACTCCCCCCACTCCTGGCACCCAATGGCACGATAGGCCCGTTTTTTGCTCTCCAGAGCCCTTCTAGGAGTCTGGGGAGGGCGAAAACGGCTTTCCCCACCCCACCGGAGACCTCCAGGGGAGTTGGGGAAGGCCATTTTCACCCTCCCCAGACTCCTAGAAAGGCTCTGGAAGCAAAAAATGGGCCACCCCACCCCCCCGGGAGGTCCTCCGGAGGCAGGAAACAGCCTGTTTCCCTATTTCTGGCTGCCCAGAAAGCCCGAAAATGGAGCTGAGCTCTCATGCCCACCGATATGGCTATGCATGCCACAAGTTCACCATCACGGATATAGGAGATCTTGTTCTGTTTTCCACTAAAGGAAAAAAAAATGGTTCAACTGCCATTTTGGTAAATTGGTACCAAAATGGAGGTTTCTTTGTAAGTACGTGTAATAAACGGTAGGCAGGCTGCTTCAGAACTTGGGCAAGAAAACTGTACGAACAAGTCCTCTCGGATGTGAGAGACCTTGGGGTCTTAGTGGACAATCACTTAAATATGAGCCAGCAAAGTTCGGCAGCAGCCAAAAAGCTAGTACAGTCATTGGCTGTAAAAACAGGCATAGAATCAAAACCATGTGAAGTATTAATACCGTTTTATAAAAGACCACACTTAGACTGAGTAAGACGACAGCTGGAATACCGCATCCAGTTTTGGTTACCACATTATAAAAAAGATATCGAGACTTTGGAACAAGTGCAGAGAAGAGCAACTAAGATGATTAAAGGGCTGGAGACTAAAACATATGAAGAACAGTTGCAGGATTTGGGTATGGCTAGTCTAGAGAAAAGAAAGATGCCGGGGGACGGGGGACGGGACGGGATGGATGACGACACATGACAGCAGTATTCCAGTATTTGAAGGGCTGCTACAAAGAAGAGAGGGTCAACATATTTTCCAAAGCACCAGAAGAGAGGGCAAGAAACAATGGAAACTAATTAAGGAGAGAAGCAACCTGGAATTCAGGAAAAACTTCCTAACAGTGAGGACAATTAAGCAGTGGAACAGTTTGCCTTCAGAAGTTGTGGGTGCTCCATCACTGAAGGTTTTTAAGAAAAGACTGGACAGCCACTTGTCTGAAATGGTATAGGCAGGGTCTGCTGCTTGAGCAGAAGGTTGGACTAGAAGACCTCCAAGTTCCCTTCCAGCTCTACTCTGAATTAAATTGAATGTAAAGGAATAGTTAAACATATGAAGCATGAAATTAGATATCTGTGCCTAAGGCTGTTCAGCGCTTGAATTCAGAGGCCAAAAGATATTTTGGAGACTGGAGATATAAATGTAGCTTTTTAATCTTTAAACCAAAGTCATCTTTTTCTAGGAAAAGATACAGCTGCTTTCAGAGTCACAGTGTATCCAGACTCTTTTTAAACCCTTGTTCACTCCAAAGCATCTTTTGCATTGGAATGAGATGAACTGCAGAGATCTAATTGCTACTGTCCATAATTGTACATCTAGGTTTTTTTTTTACCACTAATGTGAACATAGCTATACCATCTATGATCAATAGTATGAATCTTGTCATTCTATACCACCATGTTATATAGTGCTTTACAAAATTGAGTGGAGCTGATCCTTTTTTAAAAAGACATAGAAGCAGATGAAAAAGCACACCTGGGGAAAATGGATAGCATAAGTACAGGTAGTCCTTGACAAAAATATGACTTATGACTGTTTTTCATAGTTACGACTTTGCAGCATCCTCATGACCATGTGATCAAAATTCAGATGTTTGGCAACTGGTTCATACTTACGACCGTTGCTGTGTCCCAAGGTCATGTGATCACCTTTTGTGCCCTGACAAGCAAAGTCAACGGGGAAGCCACATTCACTTAATAACTGGGTAACTAATTTATCAACTGCAGTGATTCACGGAACAGCTCTGGCAAAAATGGTCGTAAAATGGGGCAAAACTTACTCAACAAATGTCTCTCATAACAACGAGAAATTTTAGGTTCAATTGTGGTCATAAATAAGCACGTCCAGAAATATTTCACAATATTTCCTCTGCTCGTAACAAAATACCTTATGCCACCAGACTTGAAATTCTGGGTTTAGAAAATTTAGAACTACGCCGCCTTCGGTATGGCCTAAGCATACCTCATAAAATCATCTGCTACAATGTCCTCCCTGTCAATGACTACTTCAGCTTCAACCACAACAATACACGAGCACACAATAGATACAAACTTAAAGTGAACCGCTCCAAACTCGATTGCAGAAAATACGACTTCAGTAACAGAGTTGTTAATGCCTGGAACACACTACCAGACTCTGTGGTCTCATCCCAAAACCCCCAAAACTTTTACCTAAAACTGTCTACTGTTGACCTCACCCCATTCCTAAGAAGTCTGTAAGGGGTGTGCATAAGAGCACCAGCGTGCCTACCGTCCCTGTCCTAATGTTCCCTTTAATTGTATTCATTTTATGTATTCAATTCATGCTTATACTTATATATATTATCTAATATGTACTCGACAAAATAAAAAAAAGTTGAGGGCTATTAGTATCACGCTAGGATTTGCTATAATATTCATGCATTTCTGGTCTCAACCAGTTACTTTTCATGTCGAATGTTATGAATGATTCATGTGGATGTTAATTCTTGTTAGAAATTAACAAAATTCAATCAATTTGATAGTTACTGCAATTTACTGATTTCTTCCCAATATAATTGTAGGAAAACGTATGTCTTGAGTTACTCAAGGTGCTTTAAAATAAAGAAATCTGACGTCGAAACAAGACCCAGGGAATAACAAGCAGATGTAAACAAGCTTTTGATTTCCCATGACTTGTATACAATTATCAGTGACTTGTGGCCAATCCCTTCATGCTCATGGAATTGGAACAACAAACAGTAATCAACAGAAATAAGATAGAAAAATGCTGGATAATCAAGAGCTTATTTCCATGCCTTTAAAATGATCCGAAAGGGAAGAATTTATGAATTTACTCATGGCAAAAGCTTACATATTTACAAGGTGAAAATTCTTGCAAATGTAAATTGTCTTATAATTTATCTGCTTTACTTGGTGGCAAACCAAACCAAACATTATCACACAACATGGCATCATCTATAAACAGAACAAAACAAAAATGTGTACGTTCATATTTCAAAAACAAACGTCTTACTTCGCTAGAAGCACAGCTTATACATTTATCCATAAATACATTAAACAACCAAAGGAACATAATATCCTGTTCTTACTCTGCTCAGCGTGGAACTATTTGCTCTACATTTCATCTGTTCTTATGCATGCTTTCTTTGCATTGCAGACTGCTATTATTACATCCAACAACCAGCTATCAATTCTAGATTCATGCTAAAGATCTCTTATTTCACTTTTTGCATGCTGTCTGTAACTCAGAAAATATATTTTTTTCCTGACCTTAATACTTTTCTCAGTGACACATGGAAGAGCAAAATTCTGGCCTATCTACTTTCTAGCCAACATAAAACCACACAACAATCCTCAAATTTGCTTGTCTCATATATTTCTTTCAATCAGAATTCTCCTACAGTCTTTGGCAGGCTCACTTCATGTTCCTGCAGATTTTACAGTATTGTTACCTTTCATTTTTGCAGAGGGAACAATACTGGTAGTCCCTGATTTACGACCAAAATCAAGCCCAAAATGGATGTTGCTAAGCAAGACATTTGTTAAGTGAGTTTTGCCACATTTAACGACCTTTCTCACCACAGTTGTTAAGGGAATCACTGCTGCTGTTAAGATAATAACATGATTGATAAATGAATCTGGCTTCTTCATTGACCGCTTGTCAAAAGCTGCTCATATGACCCAGGACACTGCCATAACTGTCATAAATATGAATCAGTTGCCAAGTGTCTGAATTTTGATCATATGACCATGGGGATGCTGCAGTGGTCATAAGTGTGAGGAACAGATATAAATCACTTTTTTCCAGTGCTGCTGTTAACTTTGAATGGTCACTAAATGAATTGTTGTAAATCGAGGACTACCTGTAATGCCTACATTTGGGATATTTAAGGGAAGTTGACAGGCAAAGTAGGTAGATAAGAATATTGTTAAAGCTATCAGACAATGTCATCTCCTAATCATGGAATGTTGTAGTGGTCATAAGCAGTAGTGCTTTTCACTTACCTTCGCTACTGGTTCAGAACTGTGAGCGCGCGGAACTGTGAGCTCGCTTCGCTTGCACGCAGCGCTTCTGCGCATCTGCAGAGCATCCGTGATGATGTCTGGGCAGGTGGGCAGAGCTTCCCGCTGCCACCGCTACTGGTTCACCTGAACCGGGGTGAACTGGTAGAAACCCACCACTGGTCATAAGTGTGAAAAACTGTCATAAGTCACTTTTTTGTAACTTTGAATGGTCACTAAACAAATGGTTGTAACAGGGGTGAAATGTAAAATTTGTTACTACCGGTTCTGTGGGCGTGGCTTGGGGGGCGTGGCGTGCGGCTCAGCTGGGCATGTGGGGGGCGCAAGGATTTTTCCTACCAGTTCTCCGAACCACCCGCTGCCATCACTACCGGATCGGGCGATCCGGTCCGAACCGGGAGCATTTTACCTCTGGGTTGTAAGTTGAGGATTACCCATACTTTCAGTTGATAGGCATATAGGTGTAGTCTTCACACACATATTAAACAAAAAAAAATTCAAGCACTCCATAAGCAAACCAAATTCATATTCATGTTCCCATTATACCATCTACTGCTGTAGTCTTACAGTCCTCATCATTCAGCTTATATGCCTTTCTTTTCATTATTTTTTTCCCCCTGGGTATTAACATTTATAGTATTTGCTTCAATTCCACTCATTGACAACATATTTCTGTACCACATTAAAAGAATGATATTACTGCTTGGACTTAATGTTTTGTTTTACATGGACCTGCAATTTATAACATTCCATTCCAGAAAATTGCTGGTGACCTTATGTGGACAGGACAATTGGAAAGATATAACATATATTGCTATGCTTTGCTTCGTAATCTGGCACTTTGAATAATAACCCCCTTGCCTATTAATCTATTAGGCCAACTTGAAGCCTTGGCATCAGATTACCATATTCTACAGAAGTGTCCTAAGACGATTGCCAAATTTTGTTCCCATCCATTTACACTTCTCACTAAAGGAATAATCCCCCCCCTCATGTTCATTCACAATGCTGCACATATTTTCCTAGAATTCATCTGTTTTTTTTAATTAAAGATGATTAATGAAACCATGACATGCAACGATCTTCAATCTGTGGATTGCTACTTTCATAAGCACCCACAACAACCTAGATCAGGGGTCCCCAACCCCTGAGCTATGGACCGGTATTGGTCTGGAATACAGAATAACAGAGTTGGAAGGGACCTTGGAGGTCTTCTAGTCCAACCCCCTGCATAGGCAGGAAGCCCTACACCACTTCAGACAAATGGTTATCCAAAATCTTCTTAAAAACTTCCAGTGTTGGAGCAGTCACAACTTCTGGAGGCAAGTTGTTCCACTGATTAATTGTTCTAACTGTCAGGAAATTTCTCCTCAGTTCTAAGTTGCTTCTCTCCCTGATTAGTTTCCACTCATTGCTTTTTGTCTTGCCCTCATTTGCTTTGGAGAATAGCTTAATTCCCTCTTCTTTGTGGCAGCCCCTGAGATATTGGAACACTGTTATCATGTCATCCCTGGTCCTTTTTTTCATTAAACTGGACATACCCAGTTCCAACAACCGTTCTTCATATGTTTTAGCCTCCAGTCCCCTAATCATCTTTCTTGCTTTTCTCTGCACTTTTTCTAGAGTCTCCACATCTTTTTTTCACCGTGGCAACCAAAACTAGATGCAATATTCCAAATGCGGCCTTACCAAGGCATTATAAAGGCATTATAAAGTGGTATTAACACTTCCCAATGGGTCTGTGGCCCATTGGGTACCGGGCTGTGTAAGCAGCAGGCCACTGCACAAAGCTTCATTTGCACATGCACAGGAACTAGGTTGCATGTGCAAAACTAATCCTTTCTTCCCTCAATCTGCTGCTGCCGCCGGCGGTCCATGGAGCCAGAAAAATTGGGGACCGCTGACCTAGACCTAGTTCATACTTTGCAATATATGTTTTAGTCCTTCAGTTCTTGTTAATTTCTTATTTATCCCAGTTATTTACTATCTGACCTACTACAGACTCATGGGAGTAATCCACATTTCCCTGCATATATTTATTACCTGATCTTATTTTTTATTATTATTATTTTGGAATTGACTGTGACACCCTTAAACGGTGAGTTCTGGTGATTGGTTTTTATTTGAGATTTCAGTCCTATTTTGATCTGCTTTTTTCCTATGTCTTTTTTTGAGATTGTTTCATAGTTTTACTTTGTTCATAGAATCATTTGTAAACTACCTGGAGAGAAATGGAATGGAGTGGCCTATAAAAGATATTATATATGAACAAACAAAATCCATATTAGATTACGTTCAGGTCAAATCTAGATGCACAGAGCTATAACTGTTGTTTATTCTTTCATTTCATTCATACCTTTAAACTCTTAGTCCTCTTGCTGGTCAGTCCTCCAAATGCAAGAGTTGTCATCAGAGGTATCCATGAATATTGACTTTTACTATCCATCAAGATTTTTTGTGTCCAATATTTGGGCATTAACACCCAGAGGCATCTTCTCCTAACATTATGGTGAGTCATTGTTCCAAAGACTTTGTGTTCCATTAGAGCAATGGATCAGGGCAGAGAGACGGACTCCTCCATCTCTTCTTCATGCGCAAGAAATCATCTGGAAATGCTGTATAGCTGGCAGAGAAGAGACACCGGTGTACATCTTTCTCCTTGGAAGATCTGGCACACTTCCGGCAACACTAGGTAAAATTAATTGGCTTGAATGCAGACAGCTTGTAATTGATGCAAAGTAAAAGGGAGCACCTTTTGCATGATTTAGCAGCTAAATATTCTATGTGCTGCAATGGCTGAGATCAATAGTGAGAGCATTTAACTGTGGTAAAGATGAAATAGAATTGATAACGGTGTAAATTGTTCTTTTTAATCCATTAGAGTGCTAGGTATAACTGAAATAAAGACAGTTCAAAAGAGCCATCAGGTTCATCTGTACCCCCAGTGCCTGTTGGCTTATTCTAAGGTTCTGCTACACATGGAGAAACAGATTTAGCTTTCCTCAAGTTCAGAAATGCAGCCTGGTAATGTGTTCCTAATTGTCAGCAACAATAAGAATGAGTCAATGTTTGCTCTTCAACTCTTCCTTCTGCAGACAAGATACTAGTGCTTCCAAATACTCTTCATGGCGCAAGGTTCTGGCTTCTCCAGCCAGCAGGATTCATATACTGTATTTTTCGGAGCATAAGACATTCCAGACTATAAGACGCATCTATCTTTTTTGGGGCTGCCTCTGCCTCCCAGCAATTTGCCTCCTTGCAGCAAACAGCCCGCTTTAGTTTCATTTTCATTTTCAGCACAACCTGATTAGCACAAGAAAAAAAAATCTGCCTCCCAGCAATTTGCCTCCTTGCAGCAAACAACGGAGGCCTACGTGGCAATAGGCAATGGCAGTCCCTTCAGCCTGAAACAGCTGAGGGTCGGGAGGCCGATCCAACCGACAATCAGCTGCTTGTGTAAATCAGGCTGTCCTGAAGCTGAAACTTGCTGTTTGCTGTAAGGAGGTAAATTGCTGGGAGGCAGAGGCCAAAGGGTAGGGTCTGGTGGGTGGGTGGGGCTACATTCGGTGTATAAGACGCACCCAAATTTTCATCTTTTGGGGGCGAAAAAGTGCTTCTTACACTCTGAAAAATATGGTACTTATTTCCAAGCCAAATGACTTAAAAAAACCAGACTCACACTTCTATACGAAAGACTACTTAAAATAAACTACTGAACGCAGTGATTGTCCAGCAGGATATAACTCTTTTTAATAGCAAGATGCTTTTCTGAACTCTGCTTTAATCCAAGCTATGTGTGTGAGTTTGATGATTTGCAAATATTATTTGTCAATGATATTTAATTATGTATTTAATTATTAATGTAGTTTAATTTATTTGCCACCCATCTTACCACAAGACGACTCTGGGCAGCTTTTTGGAGTTCAGTCAAATGTGTTTCTTTCCAGGGGTTATTTTACGTTATTGTTTTATGTCAGAGTCATGATGGAGTCAGGCAGCCTATAAATCGAATGAGTATTCAAACATTTCAAAAAAGAAGGATTATTGGTAATTGAACTCGAAGCAAGTGATTTGAGGTGATGTTGAATGGCTTAGGAGACAAGATGTACAGTAGTGGCCAAAATTGTGGAGACCTTTTGGGAAAAGTGTATTTTTGAGGTTTGATGGCTAATAACACCGCTTTTTTGGGGGAGTTTCAAGATAATCATATTCCACTGCTGGAATGGCCTGGGAATAGCCCAGACCTTAACCCAATTGAAAATCTATGGAGCCGACTAAGGAAACTTGTTAGTCAGAAGCGACCCAGCAATAAAACACAGTTAATAGAAGCAATCATTCAATCTTGGTTTCATATTAGAACAGCTGCAGAACTAAAAGACTTGGTTCACTCCATGGGAAGACATTATAAGGCCGTAATTCATGATAAAGATTACCCAACTAAGTATTAACTGACATGGTGATAATTTTTTGTATATCTCGTTTTTTCTATGCATTTCACTTTTCTTCTTCATACTGTAACTGCTATTCTAATAGCAAACCCTTCATAAAAGTTATTGCATTACATTCTTGATTAAATTATCTTTCCATTGATATATAATTTTATGGTACTATTCCCAAAAAAAGGTGGTGTTCTTAGCTAGTTTTAGAAAATACACTTTTCCCAAAAAGTTTCCACAATTTTGGCCACTACTGTACTTTTCAGCATAGTAGATCCTGATGTCATAATTCCATCTGGGACACAGGTTGAACACTAGTCTCATATTACCATCTTTGAACACAACCTGATAGGAAAGACTAAAGCAACAGTAATAAAATATTACTCCACGGTCAAATCCCACAAAATGGCACCATAATTAATGGCCACCAAGAGATGCAGGAGAACTAGCAGAGCAATACCCTATCATGCTAATTTCCAGATACACCATCCACCTAGGCAACCAGAGAAGTCTCAGTACTATATCTTGCCCAAAGCTCAGTCTCAATGGATTGAGTTAATTAGTATTATTCAAATGCATCTGAGCTTGTAAGAGCAGCATCTTAATTATTACCAAAAGTAGAATACAGGTAGTCCTCGGCTTATGACTACAATTGAGCCCAAAATTTCTGTTGTTAGACGAGACATTTCTTAAGTGAGGTTTGCCCCGTTATATGACCTTTCTTGCAACAGTTGTCATGTGAATTGCTGCAGTTGATAAGTTAGTAACCTGGCTTCCCACTTGACTTTGCTCGTCAGAAGGTTGCAAAAGGGGAATCACATGACCTTGGGAGGCAGCAATGGTCATAAATATGACCCGCCTGCCAAGCAGTTGACATCATCACAGGGATGCTTCAAACGTTGTAACCCTGAAAAATGGTCATAAGTCCCTTTTTTCAATGCCGTTATAACTTTGAACAGTCATTAAATGGACTGTTGTAAGTCAAGGACTACCTGTATTTGATCCTTCCAGGAATATATAATTCTCTGGGAGAAGGAATTTTTTTTTGATCAGATGAGGCCTGATTTTGGGGCTACCAAATCTGTGGTACGAGTTCTGCACTAGCCTGAAAGAGGTTCCAAAACTTTTTGTTCCTATCCAGAGGTCATCTGGATTTTATGTGATAAACCTAGTCCCAGAAGAACGCATTCCTTCTACCGTGATTCCCCGAAAATAAGAGCCTGTCTTACATTTTTTGAACCCCAAAATAAGCGCTTGGCCTTACTTTCAGGGAGGTCTTATTATTTTGGGGCACGTGGAGCAAGATGGGGCTCCTCTTGCTGTCTTACATGATTTCCAGCTCTGTCTTCCTAACCCTAACCAGAGAAAATGCAGGGACCGGCTGTGCATGCATTTAAATATTTTTGGGGAGGGCTTATTGGGGGGGGCTTATTTTAGCGCATGCGTTCAAAAGCCCAATTGGGCTTATTATCAGGGGATATCTTATTTTTGGGAAAACAGGGTACAAGTAACAAAAGCCTTTGCAAGAAAGAAGAAAAATGCACTTATGACTTGTGCTTTTTTTGATTGGGAAAAAAAGGATAGAAGAAAAAAGTGAATTTTTTTTCTAACACACAGAGTAAGAGATAACTTTGTAATCATATTTGCTGCAAAGAAATCCGAAGCTTCTTCCTTCTATTTCTTTTTTTCTTTTTATACTTTTGTCTTTTCGGTTTGTCTCTTTTTTTCTTTATTCTGTATTAGCTTACGTTATTTTTATGGCCTCCTTAAAACTTTAAATAAAAATTGTGCATAAAACAATTAGTCAGAAGGATAGTATAGTATGCAGCGGATTTGTGCATCACACTGACATAAGCTCTGTTATGCTGCTGGATTAGAGTGCAGTTGCCGTTTAGATATAACAAATTAAATTGGTAGGATTTCAGGTCATGGGTATCTGTTTAGAGTGCACCAAAATGACATGTGTTGTGACACCATGATTCAAATTCTGCTCATATGTACCAAATCTGACCCAAGTATTTATGTCATCATAACACACATTTTCTTGTTTTTACTCTTCTTATCCTTCCATCCCACAGAAGAATTTAACAATATATGTGATGTAGACATTGTTTTTAAGAGAGCCGCCATCTTCTGTTCTTGTATCTTCAATAATGTGGACCCTCTTAATTGTTGCTCTAAAGCAGGTGTGTCAAACTTGCGGCCCGCGGGCCAGATGCGTCACATGCAGGCCACGCCCATCCCAGTTCCATGAAGGGAAAATCGTCGCAATACGTCTGGCTAAGTGGCTCAGTGGCTAAGACGCTGAGCTTGTTGATCAGAAAGGTTGGCAGTTCAGCGGTTTGAATTCCTAGTATAGGTTTCCTGCGTGAGCAGGGCGTTGGACTAGATGACCTCCAAGGTCCCTTCCAATTCTGTTACTGTTACCAGTCATGTGACGGCAATGTGACACCGTGTGTTTGACAACCGTGCTCTAAAGTAAAAGCTCTTGATTCAGCAGGTATTCAGATGATAATTCTTTTGCAAAGGATTCCGAGAATAGTTTCAGGGACTCAAAATCCCATGTTTTGCCTTTCTACCATTCAGGACAGAGCTAATTTGCTACTGGATTAGGGGCACCACCTTCATGAAGGTGATGATAGATCCTTTTCCAAAATGTTCCAAAATGGCAGCATGTTATCCTGTTAAACACCATCACAGAGAGTGATGCTGAGAGGAAAAAAATGAATTGCATTTTGAGCAACTTGGACCAACTGTTGTAATAGCTTGCCCATCTCTTGATTTTAATCAGGTTGTTAACTTCATTAGGACAAATATCTGCATCTGCTTTCAAGCTTGTTTCATTGCAGTATCTACACATGACAGGGTGCCTAGCAACAGAGAGCAGAATCCAGTATTTCTGTCGTGGTGTTTTTTCCCCAGTTTAGTTTGTTGCTTACAAGATTCTTTTCACTAGTTTTTGAAATAGGAAGGACTGGAGAACATATAAACCTCTGCATCGGATAGATGTGAGATGCTTATTAGTGTAATTTTGTTATTTCATTATGATTTCCAAAAATCATGTAATTGAATATCCCCAGGAATTTTCATGATGTTCCTGAAGATGGTTTTTTCCGGACTTCGATATGCACAGAATTCACAGATCTATTTCTATACTCAGCATGTGCGAATTGCATTTCTATTTTTTTTTTATCCAAATTCTAGAGACAATTGTTCAATAGGTGTGTTGTGTATGTGTACAGTGTATATGTGTGTAGTTTTTGGTGATTTCTGTATTGGGTTTTTTTTCTTATAGATGTTTCAGTACCAGATAAGTAACATCATCGCTCTCTTACACTGTTGATTATACCTAGTTTGATAATGACAGATTTGCAGGGGGAAAAAACCCAACACAGAAAGCACCAAGAAACCAACAGTTTAACCTTGAGCTACATATTTACATATGGGGAGGGGAGGGGGTCATGCGTGTGTGTGCCCACACCCATAATTCAATGCACCCTGCGCACGCGTGTGTGACACCCCCCCCCCCGCTCTCCCTGCTTTTGGCATGCAATGGCATGGTAGGCCCGTTTTTCACCCTCCCCAGGCTCCAGAGGCTGTCTAGGAGCCTGGAGAGGGCAAAAACTGCCTTCCCCACCCCCCGGAGGCCCTCTGGAGGCCAGAAACAGCCCGTTTCCTGACTTCCAGTGGGCCCAGAAGGCCTGAAAATCAGCTAGTCAGGAGTGCTGATTTCATGAAAATCAGCGTGCTGGAGCTGAGCTAGGGCAACACTCATGTGCCCACAGATATGGCTCCATGTGCCACCTGTGGCATGTGGCCATAGGTTCGCCATCACAGAGCTAGACTAAAAGATAACACTGAGGTCTAATCATAGCACCAGGTGCTAAGCACCAGATCCATAGAAGCAAGGGTCTACCATACTAGACAGGATAGGACAGATGCAGACTATGGAGACAATACAAATGTTGTGACAGGGTGTAAGATGTATGCAGGAATCGCATGCACTGAACGGTGCAACCAAGTAGCTGTATTGTATAAAGGAATATTTGCACAGTGGGTTAGACCCTGCCTGGTCCAGAAAGGAGATTCCATAGGAAGTCATGGAGAATAACAGGGCTAAGTTCCTGTGGGACTTCCAGATCATGTCAGTAGACAAGGACCAGAAGACAGAAGTAGAGATAGATATAGCAGGGCCAAGTAACAACAACATCAGGAAGAAGTATGAGAAGCTAGAGAAGTACCAGGGCCTGAAGGAAGTTGTGGTGAATGAAGGCCAAAGTGATCCCAGTGGTGGTAGGAACATTTGGAGCTATGACCCCTAATCTGGGAGAGTGGCTCTAGCAGATCCCAGAACCAAAATCAGAGCTCTCTGTCCAGAAGAGTCAACAACTAAGGAACTAGGAACTGCTTAGAAGCCTCAAACTCCAAGGCTTCTGTAGAAGATTTGGAATTGAGGAAGATACATGCCATCCATAAGGGTGAGAAGGAACTTTATATCTGTACAAGAGTTGTTTTACACAGAGTGAAAGTACGATATCTGTTTCTTTTTTAAAAAAATTTCTGGTGTTAGGTACTCGGTTCATCCCTGGGCCTTAATTGTATATTTATTTAATAGGACACAATTGGTTTGATTCACTCTGTACCCTGTTTCTCCCAAAATAAGACATCCCCTGATAATAAGCCCAATCGGGCTTTTGAGCGCATGGCAATAAACCCAACTGCTTATTTCAGGGTTCAAAAAAATATAAGACAGGGTCTTATTTTTGAGGAAACACGGTATAATATGCCAGAATCAAATAGGCCAAATTTTGGCTTTGGTTAACGTTTTCAGTGCATGCTCTCCTGTGATTGTTACTAACTATCACAATATATTTAGAAAGAGTAGCTAAGATTAAAGATTTCAGGTATAGCAGTATTTTCCAATTGGAATAATACAGCAAGTGATAATGTGAGTAGGAACCATTTTTCTCTGCTATGATATTTTCATGTTGTAACTAATAGGTTCTACCAGTTTTGAAAATTTTATAAGGAAAAAAACAAATCTCCCAGGCCCCTCAAATGCTGATAAGAATGGGAAATTAGAAGTAAGAAAAACTAGGAGTGTCAGCTGAATGCAGATCAGTAGAGAAAAGTTCTAACAAATTAATTTTTCTAAGCTCAAAAGGTGTTGATATAAAATAAAAAGATCTCTGCTACTTGGGAAATCTAGGCAAATGTTTAAATTTTAGAGACATCACACTGATAATAGCGATATGTATTTTTCAAGACTGTGATTTTCTCAGTTGTAACATAAGGCTGTGAAAGCTAAACCATCAGGAAGGCTGAGCGAAAAATGTTAATGCTGGAGAAAATTGTTGGGAATAGGCTTCAAGAAATGAAAAAACCTCCATTCAGTATTAGCTGAAATAAAACTAGTCTGCTTATTGGAAGTGATGAAGCTAAAATTGAACTATTTTGGACATGTAATGAAAGGCAAGAGCCACTAGAGAAGACCATGATACCTCAAAAAATGAGAGATAAAAGAAAAATAGACGGTGGCTAGATGCTCTTACTGGTAACATAAACACGAGAACCCAAAGAGGTAGCTAAAATCCAGTTGAAACCAAGTGAGGTCCATTGGGTCATGAAGCAACTGAGTGGGTCCAACCAGATGGGTTAATTAAGTCATGAATCAACTGAATTATGGGATAATAAAAATACTTCTGTCATCTCTTCCAGTCTTTAGTCTTCAAGGCTTCTGTTCCTATTCATATATATTCCCCCCCCCCCAAATTGCCACCAGTCAAAGGGTAGACTGATATTTTTAGCAGTTTTGTGTATAAGAAAGGCAAAGATGAAATGTTTTAAAGTGGATGGCTTTGAAGGAGGATGTTTAAACTTCCCGAATGCTTTTTATTGAGTCAAGACTCCACATGGAACTTGTCTTTCTTCCCAGTTGAGCATTTTATGTAGCGCTCTAAACAGTCATCTTCATTCGTGTGGCACTGCTTATTTATGTCCTTTGTGCACATTGTCTTTTTCAGGCTTACCCAAGAGAATGCACAAAGGCATTAAATTTATGCTCATTACTCTAAATGGGCAAATGAGATGTTTGTTTCTCTTATTTCGGTTTCCCCCACCTCCGTTTGTGCCTATCAAATATTCTTGGCACTTGCTCTATTACAAAGTGCACACTGAAAGCCAATGATAATGCAATAGACTGGGGTTGATGCCCTTGATATTAATGGAGCAGCACTGGGTGTTTTTCCCCTTTTGTATCCTCCCCTATGTAATTCACTTAATTTAAAAAACAAAACAAAACCATAGTGTTTGCTTTAAGACAAATGACTTTCCAACTACCAGTGTGAATGGAGTGGAGCAGAGCACAGTACTTTATTGGCCAAGTGTGATCGGACACACAAAGAATTTGTCTCCGATGCCGTATAGATACAAACAACAAAGTAATATAACCATAATAATGATAGCAATAGGAGAAGGTAGTAGAAAAGATGGGAAGGATAATAGTAATACACCGTACTACATGGCTGAATATCCTTAGACATAAGACAAAACTGTGGGAATCAGCAGAGGGATGGCATGAAGGAAAAAAAAACTCTGTCTAATTGCTTTGGCATGTAATGCCCTGTAGCAGCATTCCGAGAGGAGGAGTTGAAACTGCTTATGCCCAGGATGTGAGGGATCTGTGGATATTTTCTCAGTCCTACCTGTGCAGTATATAGGTCCTCAATGGAAGGCAGGCTGGTTGTTGCAAGGCTGGTTGTTGCAGGGATGGGTTCTACTTACCTTTACTACCGGTTCGCAACGGGATTGCACATGTGTGATCGCTTCGTTCGTACGCACACGTACCTTCTGCGCACGCGCCTTGCTTCTGCCGATGCGCAGAAGCTTCTGCGCATGGGCTTCTGATGATGTCAGGGTTAGTGGGTGGAGCCTCCCGCCGGTTTTACTACCAGTTCTATAGAACCGGTCCGAACCGGGGGCAACCCACCACTGGGTTGTTGTGAAGGAATGGATTGAGAGCTACATCTTTTTTCAGCCCTAGAGAAGAGGGAAAACAGACCAGATAAAAGGACCCCATCATCGATCCTTCCTGCGAACAAAGAACAGACAAGAAAAGAAAAAGGGTAGTTAATGTGTGAAAATGTTAAGAACTCTGAGAGTAACTGGTGAAATAGAAACAGTGCAGTCTCGTGGTAAGATAACAGTATGCTGCTGATCAAGAGAGGTTTGCCTAATTGTCTGGTTTTGCACCCGACAATCATGAGACCCATATTAATATTTAGAATTAAAGGTAATTCAGTGACATACACCCAGAAGTATGGTTTCTTCCCATGGCACATGCACTGTGATAAATATTAACATGTAATTAGTTTAAGGGCATAAGAGAGCAGGACGTTGTACAGTGACGGGCACCATATGAACTGCTCCTGATAGTCACACAAGGAGGAGGTTATATTTCAAAGTAGCTTTTCTCAACCTTATATGGGTCTCCACTCCCAACCTTCTCAGTGATGCCATGCTGTCTGGAGGACAGGCAGATTGGGGTTTCCACTGTTTAACAGATTAAGGGACCTTGTAGGTCATCTAGTCCAACCCCCCCAAAAGTAGACCCTACACCATTTCTGACAGATGGCAGTCCAGTCTTTTCTTGAAGGCTTCCAGTGATGAAGCTCCCACAACTTCCGAAGGCAACTTCTGTTCCATTGGCTGATTATTCTCACTGTCAGAGAAAATTTCTCCTTATTTCCAGGTTGACTCTCTCCTTGTTCAGTTTCCATCCTGTTCAGTTTCAGTTTCCTTGTTCTTTGGCATTGTTCTTTGCTTCATTTTTGTCCTACAGGATAGTCCTTGTTTAGCAACCAGAATTGGGACCAGCAACCAGGTAATTAAGTGAAGCAGTCGCTGAGTGAAACCCTAACTGGGCTTATGATTTTCAGCTTTCTTTTGTTTTGTAGAGCTGCAAAGGTCATAAATATGAAGATTGGTTACTTTTTCATCACCATCATAACTGCAAATGTTTACTAAACAAGGCGATAGCTAAGAGAGGTCTACCTGTAGAAGTACTATTAAAAGAATATCACTTTGGGTTTTCTCCTAAATTCTTCTGGTGTTTTTTTTTTTTTTCCTAACAAAGTCTAGATTAGGGACAAGTGTTTAGGGAAGATGGGTATAAAGAGTCAATTTTCATTATACAGCTGGTATCATTTAAACTGTATAGCTTGCATCAATCATTTGGGTTTTGTTTTGTTTCTCAGATTCCTGGAAGAAACATACAATATAAACATACATTCATAGACATGGCTGTAATTAATTTATTTTGCCTGCAAATTGAATAAAAATAATGAAATGATTAGCTATGTATGTGCAGTTAAAAAAAGATTTTCCCAAATGGAACATTCTTTTTACTTAAGATACCGTATCTCAAAAATAAGCTCTGCCAGTGTCTGGCTCAGCATTTCTCAGCCTCAGCAATGTGAAGATGTGTGGACTCCCAGAATTCCCCAGCCAGCATGCTGAGAGTTGAAGTCCACAGATCTTCATGTTGCTGAGGTCAAGAAACACTGGTCTCACTAGCCTTTCCCTTTAGTGCAAGTTAATTTGTGTGTTTGTATGCATGGTGGAAAGCAGATGCCTCATTTTGTATCCGTCTCTGCATCCACAGATGCAGATGCTCCCTTAGTTTCATTATTGTTGTTTTATGTTTGGAAATTTCAAAGTATGATCGTGATCTTTTTTTTATATTAACAGAAATCAAATTGTTAATTCATTATCCTAGACCCAGTTCTAAAAATGAAGCTATTCTCTGTTAAAATGTACTTGTAAAGAATCACAGAGGTGACCTTGGAGAAGGGATGCAACAACAGCTAACTAAAAGTGATTTACGTCCAGGACAGGAAAAGAATATTAGAAACTTAAAGGTGTAAGACAGAGGGAGGCAAAATGGTATCGGGTTTTTTGCAGTGGTGAAATCCAAATTTTTTTACTACTGGTTTTGTGGGTATGGTGTGGCTTGGTGGGTGTGGCTTGGTGGGCATGGCAGGGGAAGAATACTGCAAAATCTCCATTCCCACTCCACTCCAGGGTAAGGATACTGCAAAATCCCCATTCCCTTCCCTCTCCTGGGGGAAGGATATTGCAAAATCTCCATTCCCACCCCACTCTGGGGCCAGCCAGAGGTGGCATTTGCCGGTTCTCCAAACTACTCAAAATTTCCGCTAGCGGTTCTCTAGAACCTGTCAGAACCTGCTGGATTTCACCCCTGGTTTTTTGATAATATGAGCCGTGGTGGTGCAGTGGTTAGAATGAAGGACTGCAAGCTATTTCCACTGACTGCCAGCTATTGTTGGGGCCCCTATACTGACTCTGTAAACTGCTTAGAGAGGGCTGTAAAGCATTACGAAGCAGTATATAAGTAAGTGCTATAGCTATAGCTATATCAATTAAGAAAAGTCCCAGTATTACAGGGAGTGACTTACAATCACAATTGAACCCAAAATTTCCATTGTTAAGGGAGACAGTTAAGTGAGTTTTGCTCTCTTTTATGACATCTCTTGCCACAGTTAAGTGAATCACTGCAGTTGTTAACTTGGAAACATGGTTGTTAAGTGAATCTGGCTTCCACATTGACTTTGCTTGTCAGATGGTCACAAATGATGATCCCATGATCCCAGAATACTAAAACTGTCATAAATATGAGCCAGTTTCCAAGCATCTGAATTTTGATCATGTGATTATGGGGATGCTGTAACAGTCGTGTGAAAACAGAAGTCACTTTTTTCAGGGCCATTATAGCTTCCAATAGTTACTAAATGAATGTTTGTACCTGTACTTGTGGGGTCTGTCTGCTGATGTTGGTCATCTCAAATGGCTAACACCAACCTTGAAGCTCTGGCACCATTTTCCGTTTCTCCTTCTTATACCAAAGAGAGTTAAGATGGAAACAGTTTTAGTCTCCCTCCCCCCCCAATGTTCTGTTCCTGGCCCATGTCATCTTTGTAATTCTGTACAGTACCTGCCTTTCTGTTTTGGGCCCATTGCTTAACATTTATTTAGATAGCTGGTGCAGTTGTTCCAGTTGTATAACAGAACCCCAAATAGTGGTTTTATAGTTACACAGGGCAATGTATATATAGAATAGAATAAAATAGAATTCTTTATTGGCCAAGTGTGATTGGACACACAAGGAATTTGTCTTGGTGCATACGCTCTCGATGTACATAAAAGAAAAGATGCATTTGTCAAGAATCATAAGGTAGAACACTTCCAACACTTAATGGTAGTCATAGGGAACAAATAAGCAATCAAATCACATTAGGAAACATTCAATATAAATCGTAAGGATACCAGCAACAAGGTTACAGTCATGCAGTCATAAGTGGGAGGAGATGGGCGATAGGAACGATGAGATGATTAACAGTAATGCAGACTTAATAACTAGTTTGACAGTGTTGGGGGAATGATTTGTTTAGCAGAGTGATGGCGTTCGGGAAAAAACTGTTCTTGTGTCTAGTTGTTCTGGTATGCAGTGCTCTATAGTGTCGTTTTGAGGGTAGGAGTTGAAACAGTTTATATGCATAGGAAGTAAGCAAAGATCAGTTCTAGGGGAATAAGCATCAAATAATCCAGTTGTAAATGTAAAATAATTAAAATTACAATGAATGAAAAACCAGAGCCACTCTATTACTTAGATCCAACCTGAGATAAGCTTCATAAAAACCAGGGAGAATACATGTTATTCATTACTGAGCTATACTTTTCTCCGACACTGAGAAAAATGATAGACTCAGTGGTCAAGAATATATTCTACATGAGGAAGCTGAAGGTTCAACTCATGACACCTCTTCGTAGCACTGGATAAGACCTATATTTGGAACCCTGGGAACTGCCTCCAATCACTATAGACCAGGGGTGTCAAACTATTTCATTGAGGGCCACATCAAGATTGTGTTTGACCTCAAGGGCCTGGGGTGGGCGTGGCCAACTCAATGTCACTCCTGTTGGGGGCGCCTGTGGTGGCCTGAGTGCTCTGCCAGCAAAAATAGGCTCCCGAGCTCCGTTTTCGGCTGCCACAGCCTTCTGCAACCCTCTGCCAGTGAAAATGGAGCTCGGGAGCTCCATTAAATTGCCGGGCAGAGGGTTGCAGGAGGCCGTGACAGCCAAAAACGGAGCTCGGGAGCCTGTTTTTGCTGGCAGAAACACCGCAGGCTGGTCTTTTGCTGTTTCCAGGATGGCCCCCCATACCTAAGTACCCCACAGGCCAGATCTGGCCCCCCATGCCTTGAGTTTGACATCCCTGCTGTAGACAATGTTGAACTGTGCAAATCAATTTTTTTACTCAATATAGACCAGCTATCGGCCTCCTATTTAAGTTTAAATAGGGGGTGACCTCCAAGCTCAGACAGTATTGTTGATTCTGATAGGGATAAAAGGAAATGAGGCAAGACAAATAAATGTCATGCTGCGGCCTAGCCAGGAATTCTACTGTTCTTACCACTCCTAAACAACAAGCTGTGCCTTGCAGAAGATAGTATTCTCTGAAGAAGCAGCCCAGCTAACTCCACCTTTGCAGGCTGTGATTGGTTCCTATAAATGGTTGGTACTCAGTTTTACCTTAGCAACATAGCAGTGACAGTGTAAGCAGAACTTGAAGCTTCTCCTATGTATAAGGAAAGCGTTTGGTAGTTGCAGGATCAAGAGATATTATTCTGTTCTCCTCTTCCGAAATCAAACGTTGATCTTGGCGATCTGAGCTCGGCTGGGTTGTAGATTTATTGCCGATTCTTTGCTGGGCGATAGTCAGAAGAGTGATCTGGTTTTTCTCTCCTTGTTGCTTTGAATTTGAGCCTGGGTTTAGTTTGGTTTGTTTGATCCCAGAAGTGAAGATCTTGTTTTGGGCTTTCGTTATGGCACAATGCCTGACCTTTCAGCAAATTGCTTCTGCTTTCAGAACTCTTAGAGAGCTGAGATTGTGCCCAGTCCTGTTTCTGCTATTTTCCTGTTATTCTCATATTCGCAGCGCTGACTCCAAAATACTTATGCATATTGCTTGCAATTTTTGTTTACTTCAAAGCATTTGCATCCTAATGCAAGAATCAAATGAAGACCAGTTTTCAAGACAAAAGCAGTTCATACACTTAGCTAAAGAAAAGGAGAAAAAGAAACTGTCAGCTTTGTCTGGGGAGAGAATCCAGTAACAAAAAGAATCACGATGAGCAAGATCGGTTCCTGACACACCACCCCATTTTAATGTTCAATAAAAATGGTTCATAGAGCCGTGTTGTCAGTGTCTATCTTAGGACTTGGAAATTTTTTCCACGGATACTACATGGTTCTTTACTCACCCAATTCATTCTTTCAGCCCAAGCCATTTTGCTTTTTTGGATTGAACAAGATGGCAGTAGCCCTTATAAACAAAATTGAAAATGGCTTCAGCATTGGAGAGCATCTCTTTATACAGAGCAGACTGATGGCAGCACAATACTTGTTCTTCAGCGCCACACTGCCACCCCAGTCACAAAAAAAGCTGCCTTACTCTGATTGTATGACCAGCCCTCCTTGACATACCCAATTCTCCCTGAATTGAGTTTTCTGTCTGTAGGTCCCATTTTGAACTGAGAACATCTAATTTAATCCACAGAGCTGTCATCTTTCACTTCCTAAAGTTTATATTTCCAGAACCTGTTCCTGGTAATTCCAAAAGTAATAAAAACCAGAATCTTTAGTTCTGCCAAAACAATACATACACAATTTTATAATCTGTAAGCAAATAGATTATGCAGGACATAACATGCTCGCAGGCAGGGGCATAAAGCAGTTAATGGTTCCTTTTTATTGTGGTGTCCCTAAAACCCTGTGTACGTGCATTGTCAAAAGAAACAAAGTGTTACATGTTGGATCTGGATTTTTCTCATTTTTATTTCTGGTGCAAGTCATAGTGAGCATTCATTAAGTCGTGCTGGCAACTGGAGGGCTGTGTACGGCAAACAGAACCTGACAATCCAGCCATCTCTGGTGTTTACACCAGATTTTGTATAATCTCTTTATTTTAGCAAAAGACTGCATTTTGAAAGAGCAGGTCACAAGGGAGGATAGATCTGAGAGATGAGTCATCGCAAAAGGGCTAGATGGAGTTGTGAAGATTTTCCACTCTCGTGTGTTATTTTATCACTGTTATTAAGTTGCCGGAGGGAGGGGGGAGATGGGGCCTTTTCTATGTAGTCAGGCTGTTACCTTGTGAGAAGTGATTCCATCAAGGTGACTGAACACTCCTGAAATGAAGCTCTTAATGAATGAGGTGACAAATCTTTTTATGAAGAGGTTTTTCAAGATTAGGAAAGGATTTATCTGGGGTTTTTTTCTTTGGTTTTGGATGTTCAGAAGAAGGCAGGTCAGATTTATCTTCACAGCACCTGCAACAGATGTAGAAATGAAGAGACAACTATAGCTTTGGGGTAGTACATGCAAACAGTCTCGACCATGGACTCCCCACTTGAAAATTAGTCTCTTCTGTAGAAGAAATGGGAGAAACAAAATCCCCAAGAGATGGTCCAGTCTCTGTAAGATAAAAGGTAAAGGTTCCCCTGGCACATATGTGCTAGTCGTTCCCAACTTTAGGGGGTGGTGCTCATCTCCATTTCAAAGCCAAAGAGCCAGCGCTGTCTGAAGACGTTTCCGTGGTCATGTGGCCGGCATCACTAAACACCAAGGCGCACGGAACGCTGTTACCTTCCCACCAAAGGTGGTCCCTATTTTTCCACTTGCATTTTTTACGTGCTTTCAAACTGCTAGGTTGGCAGAAGCTGGGACAAGTAATGGGAGTTCCCCCCGTTACACGGCACTAGGGATTTGAACCGCTGAACTGCTGATCTTTCGATCGACAAGCTCAGCGACTTAGCCACTGAGCCACTGCATCCCCAATCTCTGTACTGACCTCTGTACTGACCTCTATTATAGACTTTCTCTATGGCCTCAGGCAAGCCTTATAGTTAAATAATATAGCAGAACCACTAAACAGTTGAAAATGCTATGCTATAACGTTAGGATTTCATATGTTACCAGAAAACACTTCAATAATATCTGCAGAAACCATTTATAGTTGTTGGTTTCCCAGAAGGAAGGAAGGGACAGCTTGCTGTCTAACAACATATAACAGGGATTAGTTATACTAATATAACTATTTATGTTAGTATAATATATATACTAACATATAACAGGGATGAGTTGACATATAACAGGGATGAGTTGAACTCAGTGAGTTCTGCATCCTGTTTTGTTTTGTTTTTTTAAAACCTGTTGCATGTCTGTGTATGCACACCCAACCTGTCAGGCTCCAAAACCCAAGAAAGTCAATATTTATTACAGTCAAAGATCCAGAGACCAGAGCAATTTAAAAAATACTCAAGGAATATCCAGTTAAAAATTCTAGAATAAAATAATAAATTACACATAAAATCTATATTAAAATCACAATTTGGCATCCAGTCTGTCAGTTGCATGCAAGCAAAACACAGCATGGCCTAACTATAATGTATCAGTCCTTAAACTGTGAGGCCCATAGCTATTAAATACTAAAACGCAAGAGAGTTGCTGCATTAATTGTGTAAAATAGCTATGATGGATTAATCACCTATTTCCGATTACTCCCTAAGAACGTCATATTGAGTCTCTTCTAAGTTGTTTCCTTTGTTGTTCCTCACTTATAGACAGAAATGCGAAACTAAAGCAGATTACTTGCAGCATAAAACATATACTGTGGGAACCATTAGGAAGAATAATCTTAACTCTCTTTCTCCCTCTCAAACTATCTAAACTGTGCTGTCTCTTGCTCAACTGGAAAGGACTCTGTCCCTTCTGGGAATCCATCACACCACCAAAGCAATTGAATTTACCCTCTTTTGGATTAGTTGCACATTAAAAATGGTTCAAAAAATAATGCTTGCTCGGTATTTTTGACCAAATGTACTTCCATTGATTTGCCATAGATGGGCCAGATTGAGCTCTGTTGTGTGGGTGTGTAGCGGCAGGGATCAGTTGGGAAGGATAGAAGAATATTCAGAGAATGTAGTGTAGATAGGTTTTTATGCTTTCTACGTGCCTTGGAAATTCTTTAAGCATCTGTGCAGGATGACACCTGCCTATAAAAGGAAGAAGGTTCAATTTCTCCAATTACCCGCTATGATTACATAATTTATCCCCAAATGACTGTCTACCTAGTGAACATATGCGATAATGCATAACTTTGTAGATAGAAGCTCTTCTTTCTTTCTTTCTTTCTTTCTTTCTTTCTTTCTTTCTTTCTTTCTTTCTTTCTTTCTTTCTTTCTTTCTTTCTTTCTTTCTTTCTTTCTTTCTTTCTTTCCTTCCTTCCTTCCTTCCTTCCTTCCTTCCTTCCTTCCTTCCTTCCTTCCTTCTTTTTCTCCCTCTTTCTTTCTCCCCCCCTCTCTCTTTTTCTCTTTCCCTCTCTCCCTTCCTCCCTTCTTTCTCTTTCTTTTTCTCTCTGAAACCAGGAATTTGAGTTTTACTGCTGGTAAAAAACAGATTGGGAGCTAATGGCTTTTGTTTCCTCAGAGCTGGGGGAAGCAACAATTTGCCTTATCCAGGATTACAACTTGAACTTTGACATCTGTTGCCCCTAATGCTGTCCATTACATTTTGTCAACAAAATCCATCATAAGATAGAAGAATCCTAGAAACAGAATCCATGACTGTTGACATCAAATCTCATTCTTGATATGTTTTGCGGTTGGTTGGTTTTTTGCTTTCCCTGGGTCTCCTGGCATTAGTAACATCCTGCGTAATGGAGGATTTTACAGAAGCCTGAAGCTTCCCCATCTTTGTGTGTCTTTAGTCTCTTTAGCAGCAATTAACAAGGGTTATTTTTTTCCCCTCTGATGCACCAACATGACCAATATTGCTTTTTAAATTTTTTGGACACCAAATTAGGGAATACTGCAGTAAGTAAATATAAAAGTATAATTTTTAAAGCATAGAGGCTTGTGCTATTCCCCAGAAAAAGGCTTACGTACATTTATTTTATTTTTTTATTTTTATTTATTTTTATATGCCGCCCTTCTCCGGAGACTGTGCAATGCGTTAAGCAATAGCCTTCATACTTTTGTATATTTTATACAAAGTCAGCTTATTGCCCCCACAAACCAGGTCCTCATTTTACCCACCTTAGAAAGGATGGAAGGCTGAGTCGACCTTGAGCCTGGTGAGAATTGAACTCGCAGTAATTGCAGGCAGCTGGATGTTAAATGCTGCCTTAGTAGGAGGCATTAGCCTCCTACGCCACTCAGGCTCCTTAAGTCTTTTCTTTGCCTCTTGGTTAGTTAAAAATAGCTTTTTGTCCCCATGTCCATAGACTGTCTCAGGCTGAGGTCTATGCATGCTTAACCTTGGTGCAAGCTCCATTGAATACAGTGAGTTTTCCCAGAGTAAATATGCATACCGTTGTATTGTTGAAGTTACTGATGTTTTCAAGAAAAAAAAAATCCTAACTGTTTACGTAAGGATAAATCCCACTCATCCTTTATATAGCAGAGTCCCAGGTGTTACTGATCAGTGACTGAAAGTGAAGCCAAGTGAATTCTGCTGTGCTTAGAAGATCAACCACATTAAGAGATGATGGTTGGAACACCTTCTTGGCAGAGAGGGAAGCTGAAGTCACAAATCAGCTTTGTCTCAAGAGACTCATAAGGTGTTTGTGTATTCAACCTGAAAAACCTGACGTAGAAAATGTTGCTTTCTGATTTCCAGTGCATGCAAAATTTGTTGCAAATTACATCCATTGGAGAGCGAAAGATGGAGAATATATGTAGCTGAAAAACCTTCCAATCTGTTCTAATTGGCTTAGAGGCATGTTTCACTCTCAATTCCTTCCCTCGCGTCGGTTCTCTAATTTTATATTGTGTAGTCAGACCGACGACAGCCAGCCGAGTTTACAGGACACAAGAGGAAAAGCACCCATTCATTCAATGAGAATTATTGCACTCCCTATGTTATGAGTAATTATCTATGTAGCACCATCTTTGCACATATCGGGGACTTGCAAAGAACAGGTCTCTTTCCAAACATTTCACAAGAAGAGTCCTCCACTCCTCTGCTCGCAACAAAATACCTTTTGTTGTTAACTGACAAGGGGCCTGTTCCCAGGCTTCAATCAACTCCCTGAAGATGGGCTCCAGTATGAGTCCGAATCTCTGGTCCCGGTGACTGACCCAAGTTCGATCTTGCATCATTATCCTGGGACACATATATTTGCCTTCGTTCGTGAAGGAAGGATGGTTTGTAAGGACAGAAGGAAGTAAAGACATATAGTGAGAGGTGTGGGTATAAGCTATCTGTAGTTGTATTGCCTCCCCTCCCTTCTTCTGTATGTAAATTCCTTTGCTCGCTATTTCTTCTTTTGTTGGAATAATGTGATGGGCTTGGGCCCATTTAGAGGTACACACAAATCATTTTGTGCATACATATTTCTTAGTTATTTCAGTGACAAAAAACATTCTCTCAGTTTACTAAAAGCTGTTATTCGCAGCAAAAGTCAAAATAGCTGAAGTACTTACATGTTTATCACAGCATTCTGGGGATTGGACCAGCAACTTGTGAATGCTCCAGAGGATTTTAAACTCTCTTGACTTTCTGAATTTTCCTTAGGCTTGACAGTATGTAATCGCCTCTTTATATCGTGAAATTCCAGTGTGGAGCACTTAAAAATCACAAAAACATATTTCACAGTGACACCTGTGTTTTTCTGGTTGGTTTTATAGTTTCCTGCCTTCTGTGGAATATAAAAGATTGAATGCAGTTGGTTTTTGCTTGAATTTTGGCTTGGACACAATGCAACAATACAAATTTGAAAGTAAAAGGCTATTTTGAAAAAAAAGAACAGGGCACTGAATTGAGTACTTAAGCAGATTTTTGAAAATAAAATGCTGTTTAGGATAAGCAAGGATTTGAACACTTAAGCAGTTTCTAATAATAAACTACTGACTTAGATAAGAAAGACCCTTAACTGGAGCACTTGAAGTGGTTTGGAGAAATAAGCACTATTCTGGATAAGAAATTACTGTAAGTTTTGAAGCAAATCTTCAAAATAAAGTGTTCTTTTAAACAAGCACTGTGGTGGAATGTAATCTAGATTCCCAGAACGGAAGGACTGCTTTCCAGAAGACAAATAGACAGCAGACTTTGGAACGTTTGGTCGGCATAAAGTGGGTTAAAATGGCTCTTCCCAAGTATGTCTACTGTTGCTTTAGTTGCTTTAGTCTGGCTAGATTCTGTCTATAAAGGAAACTACTTTTAACTAACCCCATTCTTGGGGGGGGAGGGTGTTGACAAGCATGGCCCTTCACTTTATTCCCCTCAATATTTAGAATATAGAATCATAGGGCTGGAAGAGACCTCAGCAATCTTCTAGTCCAACTCCCTGCTCAAGGTAAGAGACCTTTTGACTATTCTGGTCAAATGATTCTCCAGTCTATTTTTGAAAACCTCCAGCGATGAAGCACCCATAACTCCAGGAGGCAAGCTGGATTAATTGTTTTCACTGTCAGAAAATTTCTCCTTACTTCTAGGTTGGTTCTCTTTTTAACAATCTTCCATTCATTACTTGTCCTGCCCTCTGGTTCTTTAGGGAATAACTCAGTCCTCTCTTCTCTGTGACAGCCTCTCAGGTACTGGAAGAAACTTCCAATACTTTCTTAACTTTAAAGTTAAAGAAGAGTAATTAAAGAAAATTGTTGATAGTTGTGTCAACAAAGATTCAGCCAATTTGCCCACCTGGCTCGGCGCTACGCGTCAAATGTAGGCATGTTTTTGAGGCCAGACATGCGCGCGTGTGAGCAAAGTGCATACGCCGAAGGCCGGGCGAATGCATGGAACGCATGTGAACAAGCGTGCACGAGGCGAACCGGTGGTAAAAATATGTGAAACCCACCTCTGGAAAGATTACTTTAGTAACGAAGACAACCCATACCATTGTGCTTTCCAGCCCCTTGGGTCCAGCAATTCCTGCTTTGTAGCTATTGCTACTCACCGGCAGTCTCTCAGACATTCTAATCATTTGCATTACTGCCAACTTTTGAATGCTGAGAACATGCAAAGAATGCTGTGAATCGATAGAGGATCATTAGAGTGATGCAAATTTGACATTCCATCAGTTCTTTGCTCCAAGAACTGGGGTTAACAAAAATCCCCTTCACAAAGAAAGGGAAAAATGAATTGCTTATTTCACCCCATGTTTTTAGTACATATATTTTAGTAAATATATTTGGTTGGGTATGTGGTTTAGCTATTTATTATTATTATTCTGAGTTGTTGCAGAAGGGGAAAATTGGTTGACTTTCAAGATGTCAGTGCTGTGACAAAAGCATGTGCCATATTTTTTAGCCTGTGACTTTTCCCAATAACTCGAATTAGTTGGTAGTCTCTGTGTATCTCTGCGTTCAGGCATTTAGTGTGGGAGGCAAAGAGAGTTATAGGAAGCTTGCTCATACTGTAGTTGTGGCTTTGGGGCTCACAATTAAATTTATTGTATTTGTTTATTTCTCAGTTTCTTATTAAATACTATCTTACAGCAAAGGAAATTCTGTGTGTCGTTTTGAATTACTTATTTCACAGATGATCGTTTTTAGTTGTCTTCTCCTGCGTTGGTGTGAACAAATAGACAGTGGTTCATATACACTTATATAGATTTTAACATCACATCTTTGGGTTGATAGATTTAGGTGGCTTTATAAAGAGATGGATTCATCAACTTCACAAAGAGATGCTAGGCAATTTTTATACTGGGATTAGAGTTAGCTGACCTCTCAATACTAATTGCTGAGGAATCTCGGCAGAAGAGGCCCAATGCTTTGCTTGCAGGCTTCTTAGGGGCATCTGATGATCAACAGGCTACTGGATTTAGATCTTCCCTGTGATCCAGCAGGGCTCTCCTCATGTTCTTAAATTAGAAAAAGAAATCTAAAGCGACGTTTTCCTTTTAAAATCTGAATTTTATTTCTCTCTCTCTCTCTCTTTTTTTTTAACACTCCCTCAAATCACTTCTCAAAATGCAGTTTCAGCTGGCACTCCCTTTCAGTGTGACTTTATCTTTAATTGCCTTATTTGTGATGCTCTTCTTGTCTTACTGAGATCAGCTTCACTCTTTGTACTCACAGCCCTTTTTATGTAATGTAATGTGTTTTCAGAATAAGACATTCTTAATTCCTGTCTTTAAGTGCATTCTTGTCTTTATCTGAAATGTGCAACTCATTACTGATTTTCTACCCAAACATGCTTTTAGGTGAAATAGCCTAGAAAGGAGTATACGAGTAAATATACAAGATCTTACCATTTCCCCCCAAAAATAAGACCCGGTCTTATATTAATTTTTGCTCCAAAAGATGCATTAGGGCTTATTTTCTGGTTAGGTCTTAGCTTTGGAGAAATACTGTACTAATTGTATCCGTCTGGCTGATGAAATTAACTGGGGCATATTTTGGGGGTAAGGCTTATATTACAAGCATCTTGAAAAATCATACTAGGACTTATTTTCCGGTTGTGTCTTATTTTGGGGAAAACAGGGTAGTTTAAAGCTTTTAATAGTTTGTATCAGCTGCAGGCAATGTAGGATTTAATTAATAGATTGGTTGCAGAACTCTGTCATGGACAGAGGAGGAGGAGAAAATTTGGAGATTTTCTTTCCATAGCAAAGAAATTCACAGCACAAAGTACAGTACAAAATAAAGTGATTTCACTTTGAATATGATTTAAAGATCCCATGATTTTTGGCCTTCACTGAAAGTTATCATTCTCCAGTTTACGAAGTTTCTCTGTGGGTTCAAATGCCTGCTCGGTCTACCACTCACTGGGCCTTGGGAAAACCTATTCTTTGTACGTGAAATACATCCACATTGCATATTTTATAACCAATTTCAGACTTCTTTAAGTATTAATGGCTTCCTTCTAAAGTATATTGGAATTTAAAATTCCATGAAATGACCATGCCGTATGCCGTTTAGGTCATGTCTACAAGTAGTTCTCGATTTACAACTACAGTTGAGACCAGAAACCTGATAGTTGAGTGAAACGGTCATTAAGCAACATGTTATGTGACTGCTTCACTCAATGACTGCAATCCCAGTTGCGGTCATCAAGTAGTCTCCTGGGTCACTAAGTGGATGGATTCCCAGGTATGAAGCAAAGGGTACCTTGGGGTTGGTGAGACCTTGGGAGGATCAGCTCAGGGGCTGAAAATCTGCTGAAATTCAAGTAGGATTTTCAGGCATGGAGCAAAGAAACATTTGCATGCAGCTGTCTAAGGCAGGGGTCTCCAACCTTGGCAACTTTAAGACTTGTGGACTTCAACTCCCTGAGGAATTCTGGGAGTTGAAGTCCACAAGTCTTAAAGTTGCCAAGGTTGGAGACCCCTGGTCTAAAGCACCATATCCTCTTTACCTTACCATGCTGCATCTCTGCTCTCTATTTGGATTTTAGCTCCCTCTTATCTCCGGAATCTGCTGAAAGAACTGCCTGTTGTGGGAATTCTGCTCTCTTCCATGAGGAGGAATGCATATTTTAATCTTACATGTGATTAAGAAATAGATACTTTATCCATTTCTGCTCCTCCAATTTTTTTCCCCAACTAGAAGAACCTGTTGCAGCTATGCAAGAGACAGGTTTGGTTTCTCCTTTTTACCTTTGGTCCCACTTAACCATATAAGTAACCTATATGGCTCAGTGGCTAAGATGCTGAGCTTGTCGATCGAAAGGTCGGCAGTTCAGCGGTTCAAATTCCTAGTGCTGCTTAATGGGGTCAGCTCCTGTTACTTGTCCCAGCTTCTGCCAACCTAGCAGTTCGAAAGTACGTAAAAAATGCAAGTAGAAAAATAGGGACCACCTTTGGTGGAAAAGTAACAGTGTTCCATGTGCCTTTGGCATTTAGTCATGCCGGCCACATGACCATGGAGACGTCTTCAGACAACGCTGGCTCTTCGGCTTTGAAATGGAGATGAGCACCGCCCCCTAGAGTCAGGAACGACTAGCAAAGATGTGCAAGGGAACCTTTACCTTTACCTTTACCCACTTGGGAGTGAAATATTTGAACCTGTACATAATGGTATGTTCAGAACCAGAGAGATTTTCACTATTTATCAGTTAAGAGAACAGCCTCCTTGCAATTTCCTACAGAGACAGTTTGGAGAAGAATAAAAAGATCTCTGTCTTAACTAGCTAAATTAAATTCCAAATAAAAAGCAGTCCAGGAATATAAGATTTTTGTAACTGCATTATGTTTTATTTCAATAAAAATCTTGTTAAAAGAAACTGCTTCTGACCCTGAGATAGACAACTAGGTACTCTTCAGATGCTTTGAACTACAACTCCCTCTGTTCTTTGTATTGGCTTGTTAACTGGAGCTGATAAAAGTTGAAGTCCAAACTATCTGAAGGACACTAAATTGGCAAACTCTGCTCTTCTAAGTTGGCAGACAGTTTAGAAATGTGTCTTGTAGTATCTGTCAGAAGTGCCTTATTAAATTCAAAGAAATAAAGGGTAGATGAGGTCAGAGCTCAGTTAAACAAGAGAAACACGTTCAGTCTGTTTGAGATATTGTTTCAGAACTGTTATCTATTACTAGAGATCAATAATATGATTTTATAAAGATATTTTGGATTATCATTCAACTAGTCTCTTTACATTGTCCTTGCCAATAAAAGCTGGTGAGAATTGAAGTCCAAAACATTTGCAAAACATCGCCTATTCTTGTCTATCATTTATTCATAAAATGGTTTATAATACTAAGCTGAATTAAAATGGACTGATGCACCATCTGCTTGACAGGACTGGTAAATAGATTATTGGGAATAAATTCATGGCAGATTTCAGCTAAACATAAAGGATGTTCTGTTGAGATCTTTCATTTGCTGCAGACATTTTCTCCTGAATCCCCCTTTCTTTGTGATGATGTCACATGTGTACAGGTTAAGAGGTTCGTGTGAAAACCATCTCATCTATGAAAACACACTGGGCAACTTCAGCCAATCACATACACTTAGCTCAGACTGTTGTTGATTGGATTGTTTTGTGGGATTAAATCAAAGGGAAATTCCCCTATAAACTGCTTTGGGATTCTAGAAATTCCCATATAAGATGCTTTGAGCTTCTGGATATAGAAGCTAGAATAGAATATACAAGCAACATAACAAAGATCGAAAGTTCCTCACATTGTAATTTGGAGGGGCAGTGTTTTTTTTCCCTATGCAACTTTTGTAGTTATGATAGTATATAGATGATACAATGCATGAAATGGACAAATTTTGAAGATGGAGAAGTATAGAAACTTTTGAAACATTTCATGTATCTCTTGGATAGAATAAAATTTACTTATTTGTCTTGAAAAATGTGTTTTAAATCAAATAGGGTGGCGATTTTAGCCCTAGCTCATTATTTTTGATATTTTACATGAGGTTTCCTCTTAGTCTCAAGAATTGCAACTTAATAAGAAGCTGTTGAGTGCCATAGATGCTTTTTTAACCTGTTAGGAATTTTTAGGAAACATGCAGTCAAATGGAATTGTTGGTTTCATCTAAGCTTAGTTCTTCCTAAGCATCGTAGTTACAACTTAGTTAAGATTGTTGTGTGGATTGTAGAAAATTTGGTCGAAAATCATGCCGTAGCTATGCCAATAATTGTCACATTTATCCATTGTTTCCCAGTTAATCTGAACTTTTATCTAGCAACATTTAGAATGAAACCCATAAAATTCCTTCTCTGTGGTTACCCTGAGTTTGAGAATGTAAATTTCTCCTGCTTCTTTCTTCCACCGTTTATATAAAATTCTGTGCCTTATGTCTAGTGGGACAGAGCTGTCAGAAGGATTAGAAACGCAAGGAAATATTGAGCAGGAAATCAGTGACAGTAATGAGCGTGCATACAGGTCCTGTAAATTATATGTTTACATTGTAGATTTTTCTATTATCAGTCAATAAATGAGTAAATCTTTGCACAGCGCAGAAAGCAAACTTCAACAAGGTACTCATTTGGAGGAATAATTTCCTTCTTGCTAGTCATATTATACGAAGATACGTGGCATTCTGAGCTTGGCACAAAGAGCAGAATGCCTTTATAAAGGCATTTCATTTTACGTTTTGCTCATCTTCATAACTCTTGCTAGCCAACACCACCATATATGCAGTTATTTGGATTGAAGCAAAAGAGGCCCTAATTATGTTTTAGAAATACAAATTGGAAAGTGCAGGCTAAAATAATGCTCTTTAAACTTTAGCAAACATTGCGTCTCTGGAAACTATCCACTGGATGGATATTTTGATTTCCCAAGAGGATCTGTCAAGGAGAAGAGGAACATCAGGTATTATTAGTGTCTGAGGCTTTGGTTTCTTTTAAGGTTGCTATTTCTCCTGCTTTCCCCAGACTAGGCTGAAATAAGAATTCCATGTATATCTGTTATGGTTACTTAAAGCAGGGCTCTCCAACCTTGGCAACTTTAAGACTTGTGGACTTTAACTCCCAGAATTCCTCAGCCAGCTTTGCTCAGCCAGCTTTCCTCCCAGAATTGTGGGAGTTGAAGTCGACAAGTTTTAAAGTTGCCAAGGTTGGAGACCCCTGACTTAAAGGATTCTGATGTGATATCTAAGAGGCATATTCCACCTCTGTCATCAGTCAGAGGACCACGGAAAGTACGTGTATACACAGTATACCCATATAACGAAATTCAACGGGAGTGTGTTTGGGGATTGTTATGTGTGTTGGACCTGGTCTAACACATATAACAATCCCCAAACACACTCCCACCCACCGCAATTCTCCACCCCTAAGCCACCCAAACATCCACACAACAGACCAAGTAATACTGTCCAACAGCTCACTGATGGTGGCCCTTTAGTTCATTGTTGAGCGCAATTATAGCTCTGGGATAAAAACTATTCAGAAAACGTGTGGTCCAAGTTTTAATTGTTCTATATCTTCTGCCAGAAGGCAACAGTCCAAAAAGATTGTAAGCAGGATGGGAAGAATGTTATGCAACTTTCTCAAACAGTGAGATTCGAAGATGTCATCCAGGTCTGGTAGCTGGAGTCCGATGATATTCTGGGCAGTTTTAATGATTCTCTGTAGAGCTTTTTTGTCCGCTACAGAGCTGCTCCCATACCATGCAAAAATGCCGTATGTCAGGACACTCTCAATGGTGCTGCGATAGTAGGACAGAAGTAGATGCTGAGATAGATTTATCTTCCTGAGCCTCATTCCATCATACTGAGTAACAAGGAGCCCCATTTCTTTTTTCCTCATAGGAAAAAAAACCCCCACACTTTCATTGCTTAGATACTTTGGTATTGTACTGTTGGAAGAAATATCCTTCTGGGTTCAGTTCTAAGTGGGGAAAAAGACACTGGATTCATGGAAGTTGCTTGGAAAGAAGGTTTATTGATGAACAGGATGACATGCCTTGGAGATCTTGGGTGAAAAAAGGGAAGAGATGCTGAGAGTCCCTGGGTTTTATACCCTCTCTTGGGCTTTGAATTTGAGCTTGTGTTCTGATTGGTTGTCAGACTCCCATGGGACAATGCAGGGGTAACTTTGTAGGTTGTCTTTTGAGTCCCAAGTTTGGTTGACTCTTGCTGGGTAATGATGTAATGAAAGGGCTTTGGGCAATTCCTACTAGGAGGTAGATCTTTGTTATTAGAATAGACTTAATGGCCCATTGACAAAGGTGTTTATGTGTGTGGGAGGGTGAGTTTCTGCCTCCCTTTTAGGGGAAATATTCTGCCCTTTTAATATTTCCTAAAATATCTCATTTTCCTAGGAGAGGGGTGGGTGCTAACTTCCTACAGTACAATTGAAGAGAAACATCCTGGTCTCATGAATTGAGTAACGTTACTGTATGTGCAGAATTTTGTTTTTATTTATTTATTTATTTGTTTGTTTGTTTGTTTGTTTTTTCCATTTCTATACCGCCCTTCTCCAAATAGGACTCAGGGCGGTGAACAGCCAAAGTAAAAAACAGAGCATACAAAATTTAAAAACAGTATTAAAATAATTAAATATTTTGGCCGTAAATTAAAACAACCCAATTTAAAATCAATTTAAAATTTAACTCAAGCCAGCCCAATTGTAGTTTACTGTTACAACATGTTGCTTGGTTCTCCAGAAGTTCTCCAGTTTCATTCCTGCCATCTCCTTAGGAACAAGAATTCCTCCCTGAAACCACCATTCAAAGACCACCCCAGAAGACACGATGCAGCAACAGCTTGCCTGAGAAAAATGCAGCTTTTGGTATTCTTTCTCTTGCTTATAAGAGAGCTTGCAGAAGGTTTGATGGCAATATGACAGATTAATGACAGAGAAAGTGATTTTCGAAGGAAAGGGTCTACTTTAATTTTAAGATGCTCCTCAAGCAATCAAGGAGTGGCAGAGTTTTATGGTCATAGCGGTGTGCAGCTTTTTTGTTGCAATTTCCAATTCAATTTGCTTCCATGGCATGTGAAACCTTGAGTGACCAAAGGACATGATTTTGGTGAAGATTAATATCTATCGGCAGCCTGCTGAAGGAAGATTGTGATATATGAGATTGCTCTTCTTACAAGATTGTGTAAGAAGAGCAAATAGTAATTAACATGAATTAATGTACAGTTATGTGATCTGTGTATCTGTGAAAGTAAGAGAAAGAACAATGATTTATACTGAATGATGTCCTGTTCTTATGAAATGAAGTTGGTGAATAAACACAAGTGAAAGTGTAAATTTAATTATGGATAAAAAAAGTGTAAATTTAATTATGGATAAAAAATTTAAATGAAGGTCAGAAAATATCAGTTGTAGTAATTTAGATTGTTGCATGTGAGCACGAATCTTTTCATATATACAGATGGTGAAGAATAAATATACACCTAAAAGCATCATTGATTTCATTGTGTACGATTGAAAGACAAAGATGTTGACTGGGATAGGCCATTTTTGGGTAGTGTCAAAAAAGGTTATTTGAAAAAAAGATGTTCATGAAAGAAGTAGGGATGGAATGGGAACTGGGATACTGTAGAATGCAGGAAAGGGAAGTATGAATTTTCTATGCAAAATATTTGAAGCTAGATTACTCTCCTGATAGAATGAATGGAAAATTGACATAAAGAAAGAGGATTTATGTGGGAGCTAGTGAATGAAATTACCAAAGTTGAGTTATGTTAATTAGATGCATAAAAAAAGGAAACTTGTTTGCATAAGTGAAGTCAGAAATGAATGGATGCTGTATGAATGTGGATTTAATAGAAAAGTGAGTGACCAGAAAGACAGAAGTATATTGAGGAGTTTGCTGTAATACATATAGTATTAATTTGGATTGAATTGCAGAACAAATGTGTGAAGAAAGAACAAAAGGTCCAAAGGAAAAGGAATACTGAAGAAGTTGTGGTTGGATAGAGTTGACGAGATCCTTAAAAATGAGACAGGGAATGTAAAGAAGGGCAATGCAATAATGATGAATGAATACGGTGAAAGCACATTTATTGGAACCAAAGAGGAGTTGCAAAGTCAAGAATATGGAGAGGTGAGACTTCCGGCTTGCTGCTTGTCCCCGCTGGACGCTCCTTTGGGATCGTCGAACCCACTGCCTGTAAGAGCCGCCTTTTTCAGCGGAATGGCGGCTCGAAAAAACTCCGTTTCCATTAGGAAACGGAGATAGAGCCGGCTGGGGTGGGTAGAGTCCTCTGCCTAATCCCAAAAGTTTTTTATTTACTTTTGGGAGGGAGCGGAAGAGACTCCCCGTATCCCCAGCTGATGCTCCGGGCTCTGGGAAATCTCTGCTACACGCAGAGCTAGGGGGCAAAAGCAAGCCTGTAAATCTGTCAAATAAATTAATTAAAGAAGATATGAGCTGGACCTCTGACCCTGAAGCGCAAGTATTCTTTTTATTCTATTTTGCCTAAGAAGTGAAGTGAAGGGGAAAAAAAGTTTTTTTTAAAATGGCGATTGCTGCTGCGGCTTGAAGAGAGGCTGAAAGGGAAACTCCTTCCGTTTTCAATTACAAAGTAGCGGAATGAATATTTTTGGCTGTAACTGAGGCAAAATCTCACTCTCACTTCTGTTTTTTTTTTTTCTTTTTTTTCTTCTCTTTGAGGATCTGATATTGATCTTGGTTGGGAAAAAGTTTTTTTTTTTTCTCTCTTTTCCAGTAAATTTTGTCTGCGTGGAAAAATGGCACTGAGACTTATAAAACTAGACAAACAGGCAGTGGGGGGGGATTCCCCCATTAATAAATTACATCAACAAGTTTTAACTCTCCAGTCTCAGAAACCTGACTTTAATATAATAGAATTTCTTCTTGAGGAGATTGTAAGAAGGGATGAGATTGTGAATCAGCAACTTGAAAAATTTAAGTTGGAAATCAAAGAAATTGGTGAATTGGTGAAATCTAAGTTTGGCTTTTTGGATCGAAAGATTTTAAAAGTAGCTAAAGGCTTAGCAGACTTTATGACACAGTTGGAAGCAAATACTAACTCTAAAATGAAAGAAACTGAGGAGAATTTGGATGACAAGATCCAAAAAATTAAAAAGGATTTGGCAAACATTCAGGATAATAGTTCAGAAGACAAACTTAAAATGGAGGCTGATCAAAAGTCTGTTAATGAAGAAAATGTACAATGTACAAATGTACAACAGAGGATTGAAATAGAAGTTTTAATGATCCAATACAATTTTACAGAATATGCAATTAGACTGAGAGGTTTGCAGGAAGATGACAGAGATGATTTAAGGAAGATATCTTCTGAAATTCTGGCTGGGATTTTAAAGGTTCAACCTGATGAAGTGTTTTGTAGGATTGACAGAATTTATAGAATAAACTCCTGGTTGGCAAAACAAAGGCAATTGCCTAGAGATGTGGTGATTTATTTTACAGACAAAGAAATTAGAAATAATATTGTCCAGAATTCTTATGATTCTGTTTTGCAATTTCGTGGAAGAAAGATTTGGATTTTTAAGGAACTCCCGCCCAAGATGTTAATGGAGAGGAAGAAATTTGGTTTTCTAGTGAATGAGTTAAAAAAAAGGAATATTCTATTTAGGTGGGACGTCCCAGTTGGTTTAATATTGAGATACCAAGGAGTAAGATACCAACTGAATACTGTCGAAAAAGCGGAAGAATTTTATCAAAAAAATTTAAAAATAAACTTAACATCTTTAGGCATAACACAGGACAAGCAAAAGGAGTTGGAAATAAAGGGAAAACATCAAATTACAGAGGCTGTGGTAGATAAACTGTCTTTGGACTCTTTGGATACCCCAGCTGGACTGTCTATAAATTTGAGAGCAGTGTCATCTGATTCTAATGTGATGAACTATCAACCTACAGACAAGTGCGTAAATCAATTAGTTGATATACAAGTGATGGATAAGACATATGAGATAATAAAACAAAACCAACAAGATCAATCTACAAAGCAGAATGACAACCGAACAGCTGATACACAACTTGTAGGAAGGAAATCTGGATGGAAATGCAACCCGCAAAAGAAAAAGAAAAGAAACAGATCTCGTAGAAATAGTAGTTTCTAAACCAAGCAACAGTGAAGCCAGGGATTTTAAAAAAAATAAATAAATGAATATGTGAAAAGATATTGGTGGCGAATTATTGTTTAATACTATCTTGAGGAAAGTGGCAGATCTCTGCAATGCCGTGATTTTGGGATGTGGAAAGAGCCTTACACTGTTGGATTTGAACTATCTATTTTGGATTTCTTTTACCGATAAATATATTATATCTATTTTGAGTTACAAGGCAAGAGAGTCATGCTGGGGCATGCAGAAGATCTGGCTGTTACCCACTAAGATGATGGGGATTTATAATCCTGATGAAAACCACAATTACAACTATATGGAATATAATTATAATGTCACTCGGGTGGTTGTTTTTACTTTTATATATACATGAGGATATTCATTATTGATGGGGGCAGAAGATGACTGAAGATTTTGAATAAACTGTTGCACCAGGATGCTATGTTACCCTATTATGGATGACGGATTTAACAATCTAGTGGAAAGACATCAAAGAAGATACTAAATGAATTATACATTTAAAGTTATTGTCTTTTCTTTTTTTTATAAAATGGAACGTATACATAGACATATGTATATTTTAGCAGAGTGGGCAGTGGATTATATTTAGAATTGTAGTGCATGGTAATCTTGCAGGAAACTGGGTTGAAATAGGTTAGTTTAGTGATTGATTAGTTTAAGAAAAAGGATTTTTAAGTTATATATTTCGGGGAGTGGAAGAATTGGATAGAACTGAATAAATGTTAAATTTGGAGAAGGCTGCTTTGAAATGTTAAATTAATATATATAAAAGTAAAGGTCATGTTGTTGTAATAATAATAATATTTTATACGTTTGGGGGAGGAGAAAAAGGGTAGATTGTGAAAAGCGGAGAAAAGCGGAGTTATAAGAACACTATGCTAAGGGTCAGTATTTTGAGGAGTGAGTAAGGGCATGGTAAAATATTATGTAATTAATTATGAATTAGTTTATTGTTGTGAAGAAGAAGTCACAGGGGGGGGGGGTGGGTGGTGAGGGGGGGTTAGGGAAGAAGGGAGGAAAAGGGGGAAAAACTTGTATTCGAAAAACTTTTTCAATAAAAAAAAAAAAAGAATATGGAGAGGTGTATAGTAGTTGTGTAAAATAGATATAACTACATTTCCTTTTTTTTTTAATGTCTTGACTTGAATTTCTTTGGTTTACTATTTTTTTTTAAATAGTCTTTATTTACATTTTCCATTAAAAAGAGAAAACAACATATCATATAAATAACACACAAACCACAAGACAATACAACACAAAAAAAGAAAAAAAGAAAACAGGCATACCTCAATGTAGTACCTTAATAACCTAATATTCGGTACTATGTTCCCATATTATACTCTGGAGAATACAGAACAACTTATATACCTTTATACGTCGATTAGATCTATCCGACCTCACTTTACTTGTACAATATAAGTTTCTCAATGGATACAATTCCTCATCTAATGTGGGTTATAATTTCCTTTTCTCTAACCACTTATAAAATTTTTCCCAGGATAAACATATTTGTGTTTGGTCTCTGTCTTTTAGTTTTTTGGTCAATTTATCTACTTCCGCACATTCTAAGATCTTCTTTATAATTGTCTCCTCTGTTGGGATATTTTGATTTTTCCAAAATTGAGCATACGCCAATCTCACCGCTGTGATAATGTGTACAGCCAGATACCATGAGTCTCTTCTAATATTTTCCGGCTTGGAGCCGAGCAGGCATGTCTCTGGTCGCCATTCAATCTTTTGCATCAGAATCTCATTAAGCTTACTATTTCTTACTACTTTTTTCTGCACTATGAATTATTGCTTAAATTGAAAGGGAATAATATTCTGGATGTACTGTATATGACTTTGTGCTCGCTAATGCCTTCTTTATATCCTTGGCACGGTAGATTTTTGCAGAAAGATTCTGTGTGCAGAAATCTTTGTCTGTTGTTAATTTAGGTATATATACATCCTTTGGCGCAGAAACAGCATTCTCCGTTTCCATTTCATCAGCGCATGTGTTAAGCTTTTATCATAATATTTGTCTTTCTAAAGTATTATCTTCCATGGCTGCCCACAAAATGCCCTGGAGAAAGGTGAATTTTTGTGTATATAAAATGACAGAGAACAGGGCTGACTGGCAGAAATACTCTTTTTGAAATATCCACAAGAGGTTGTTTGAATTTAAGCTGCTCTGAGATGTAAAATCTGAACACATAATAAAGTTAATACTAAGGTAAACCCTTTTGCCTATGGATATTTTTGTATACTTAGTTGAGTCCATGACATTTAAAGAGAAACAGTTCAGCCCTAGATCTCCTAAAACTAGAGGGAAGGAAAAATTTAAAAGCTCTGCTGGTTGCCACACCAGCCTTTTCTCTGACAACTCCGTTGTTTGTAAGACGTTGTTAGTTTTTTCTCAAAGAAACTGGCTGAGAAGCAGGACAATGATACTAACTGACACTGCAAACCAGCTTCTTCAGTTTTTACTTGCATGTAGAAAACAGTTCTGGGAAACATCAAACACATTTTTTAAAACTGTCATTTTGTATCTTGGTAAAACTTGCGATATCCCATTATTTTGTAGACTTAAATGTTATGCTTACAACTGACATAACATTTACTGTAACGGATATGACTTTTTAATATTTTTTTTCTACATATAGACTGCTCTTCAGCCATAGGGATCTTCAAAGAGAAGAAATAAATGGATGTAAAAACTGCATAAATCCTCAGCCATTGGACAGAAGAATTGAGTCCACAGAACATTGCCTTATGTAACATGAATATTTTCTCAAGCAATATGCAAATACATTCAAGCCGCAATATTGTTCAGCTTTACTGAAATTGCATTCTTTCCCCCTTCAATGAAACAAAATGCATAGGATCTTTTAACCTGAGATAGATTGAAAAGGAGGCAAAACAAAAGATTAAAATTGCTTTTAGTTGCATACATAAACATTGAGGGAGGGGGCAACAAGGAGGAAAAGACCATTAATAGGTGGATAAATATCAATTCTTCCTACGCTACTAAATCAGAAATATGCTTGGAGAGGTGGAAATTTGCTGCAATAATTTAAATTGCTTTTAAGCCAGCTTAGATCTACTGGAATCACTAGGAATACTGGGTTACTTTGAAGATTTATCCAGGCCAAGGCTTAAATTCTTCTCTTTCATTTCATTTTTTTTTATCCTGTGAACATGTTCCATTGAATTGGGGCATGCTGATTGCTTATTTCAAACACAATTCAAACTTTGCATAATGGATAATCTTATTCATACATTTTCTTTTGAGTCTGCTTTTTCACCTCTTTGAATTGGATTTCTGTGAAAAAAAAATGAAATGAATTAAATATAGGAAGAAGGACCTATGTTACAAGAGGTAAAATGTACAGTTGATGGGCGTTTAACAGAATAATAAATGTTTACCCTAGGTCTTATCATTTGACTAGTGTAAGTTTCTTCCCATCATGTCTTTGATGGGAGTCTCCATCCCAGTTTAATCATAGTTTAGCAGTCATATCATAGTTCAGCGGTCTTTTCAAATAATTAATGCTGCATTTCATGCACAGTGGTCTTAACCTGGCATGCTCAGTTTGTGGCTGTCTCTGATGATTTAACAATTTAGTGTGCAAAATATTTGACTGAAATTTCAAATTCAAAATAAAGAACCTCAGGTTTACTTTAGAAAACTAGAATGTATTTCTCAGTGCAGTTAAAATGACTCTGTAATCACTTTCTGTTCTTAGTGATTTAATGATGCTTTCCTAACCTAGTATGATCTGAATGTCACCTCATAAAATCTCTCAGTTTTTCTTGGTGGTGAGTGGAGAAACTGGAAGTCAATGTCTAATACTTGTTTAACAAATTATTCAAAAGTAACATATTTCCCAAACTATGGTTCACAGAATTCTTTGAGAGAATCCATGGGTCTTTAAGTAACATAGAATCGATCTACTGGTATAACTTTAGCAGTTCAGTTCAGGGAGATTTTCTATGTAAATGGTCAAAATTTAACCACAAACACTATTCCAACAGTACTATTCTGCCTTCAAAGCAGTTTTGATTCCTGGTGACTGCTTGGAGTAGTTCCTGCAATCTTCTTCCCAATATTTTTATATTTATTTATTCTTCTTATTATCTTATCTTATCTTATCTTATCTTATCTTATTGGTATGGTGATTATCGTTATTCTGTTGTTTTGCATGTACACTGAGAGCTTTTGCATCAAAGACAAATTCTTTGTGTGTCTAATCATACTTGGCCAAATAAAATTGTTCTGTTCTGTTCCGTTCCATTTCATTCCGTCACTGCCTTATTCCTTGGGCTGAGGAAAAGAATGATTGACTCAAAGTTACCCAGCTGGTTTTAGCTGGACTATAACTTATGTTACTTCCATTATTGCTAGACAACCTGTGCCTCATTAGGTCATCGTTTCAGAGATATTTCCTTACCTAGAAAAAAAAAACAAAACCACCAGACTGACCAAGGGTGGGATTGGGCTTCCTGCCAATCCCTTGTGGGAAGCTGGCAGGGAGCATCAGAAATCAGAAATTTTATAAATATTTACAAAATACTTTAGGCCCATCAATGTTGGAAGTTTATAATAAAGTACTGATTGATGTGAAGGTACCATATTCGTGGATGGAAGCAAACATTACCCTTATTCCGAAAGAAGGTTCAGATTTAATGCAGATACAAATTTATAGGCCCATATCCTTATTGAATGCTGATTATAATATTGAATATATTATATTCAATAATAGCACAGAGGCTAAAAAGATTTTAAATGAATTTATATATCCTGATCAAAATGGCTTTCTGCCTAAGAGACAGATTGAAAACAATATGAGAATGACTTTAAATACATTGGAATATTATGAAGCACATCCTGGAAAATAAATGGCATTGATCTTCTTAGATGTACAGAAAGCATTTGACAACGTAAACTGGCAATTCATGTGTTACAATTAAAATTTATGGACTTTGGTGAGAGATTTATTAACATGATACAGGCAATATACCATAAGCAAATGGCAAAGGTGATGGTAAATGGAGATATGACAGAGAATTTTGGTATAAAAAAAGGCACAAGACAAGGATGTCCACTATATCCTTTACTATTTATATTGACATTGGAAGTGTTAAATAGAAATATTAGACAAGATTTAGAAATTAAAGTTATGGAAATAAAAAGGGAACAATAAAAGTTACAGGCATTCGCAGATGATTTGGTTCTTATTCTGGAAGACCCAAAAAAAAATGGACTTAAATTAATTAGAAAAATAGAAGAATATGGTGAAGTTGCAGGACTGAAAATAAATAAAGAAAAAACAAAATATAGTTAAAAATGTTAGAGACACACAGAAAAAAGAACTAATGAGGATAATAGATATACACATAGTTAAGAAAGTTGAATATTTAGGAATTCATCTAACGGAAAGGTGTGTAATGATTAAAGAACATAATTATTATAAATTGATGCAACAAATTAAAACCTGGAGAAATGGAACAATTTATAACTGTCATTGATGGGAAGAATAACCACTATAAAAATGAACATTTTGCCAAGATTACTGTATTTATTTCAAACAATACCAATAAAACTGGAAAAAAATACTTTGAAGAATTAAATAAAACAGTATTAAAATATATCTGGCAAGGGAAAAAAGCAAGGATAAGTTTGAAAATGTTGGAAGATTCTAAAAATAGAGGGGGTTTTGGGCTACCAGATTGGGAATTGTACTACCAGCCTTCGATACTTACTTGGGTGAAAGAATGGATTGGTTTGAGGAACAAAAGACTATTGACCTTGGAGGGACATGATCTCCAACTAGATTGGCATGCTTTTTTATGATAAGGAAAAAACAAAGTGCATAGCTATTTCCAAAGACACTATATTAGGAATGTACTATTAGTATGGGAGAAAATTAAAGAACAATACTATTTGAAAATACCTGTCTGGCTCTCCAGAATGGAGGCACTGATTTATCCAAATGTTATTGATATAGAGCAGGGGTCAGCAACCTGTGGCTCTGGAACCGCATGTGGCTCTTTCACCACTATGCTGCGGCTCCCTGTCACTCAAAATATGAGTCACAACCACCAATGTACGACACTCGACCGCACACGATTTATTGAACTTTTCAACCCCTGGTAGGCCAACCATGGATAAATCCAAGAAAAGAAAAGTTTCAAAAGAAAACAGAACGTTTCAACTACATATGCTAGTTTTGTGGCTGCTCAAGAAATAGGCACGGGAAGGGTTTTGTGGCTCCCGGTGTTTTCTTTTCTGTGGGAAACGGGTCCAAATGGCTCTTTGAGTGTTTAAGGTTGCAGACTCCTGATATAGAGAATGTTACCAGATATAAAGATATTTTAAATGAAAAGGGGAAACTTAAAACCAAGGAGGAATTGAATGATCAAGGGATTGAGATAACATGGTGCTCATACGTGCAGATACAATCTAGATATGAGAAGGATATTAAAATGTATGATTTCTATAAAGAATTAACAGAATTAGACCAGATATTAACAGGGACAGATGAAAAGTTAATAAAACATATAGCTATTTGTTAAGTATTAAGATGGAAGATGAACAAGTAAAAGACACAATGATAGTATGGGCTAAAAAATTTGGTTATCTGATTGAATTAGATAAATGGCAGAAACTATGGGATAGAAATTATAAACTAACAATGTCTACTGCATACAAAGAAAATCTTTATAAAATTGTACTTGCACAACGATGGAAAAGTGAAGAGATCCCAACAGATGAAAATGTGATTAAAAATATTAGAATGTTAAAATATTAATATTTTAATATTAGAATATTAGAATTAAAAAAAATATTAGAATGTGCAGAAATAGACAAGCTAACACTTATAAGTAAGGAAAAGAAAGAAACTGAATATTTTTTGACTTTGGATTTATTTTATCAATGGTTAGTTGACAAAAACAGGAGCTAGAAATAGGGAAATATATGGAAGGATCAGTGATATAAGGAAGATACGTTAAATTGGTTAAACAAGTATCATTGTTATTATTATCAATATTATTATGATTGATTCTAACATAATGAATACTGTTGTAAATACTTTGACTATTATTTCCTAAAACAACTTGTACCCAGACAACACACTGTTCAATTGAAATTGGAATTTTTATATGTTATAAAATAAAAAATAATAAGAACTTGGATAAAAAACAACAACCCCCACCAGAATGACCAAGGGTGGGATTGGGCTTCCTGCCAACTTCCCCATTGAGATTCCTTGTGGGGATCTGGCAGGGAACATCAGAAATCTTCCTCCCACCCTCCCTCCCTCCCTCCCTTTTTCAGCAGGTAGATAGCTATCTGCTAGCTGAGGGAGGGAGGGATTGCAAGACTGACTGGAAAACTGTCGTGGAACATTGAAAACGAAGGTCACATGACTGCAGCAGCAGCCAGTCCCACTGAAGCAGCCACAATTTCCCCAAATTTCATTTCCTTGGGAGTCATGGGTTGGTCCCAGATTTTGGACACATTCTGTAAGTTAGCCCATTTGTGGTATCCTGGCTCAAAACTGTTGTCATATGATGCACCATTTTACCCAGTTAAAAGTCATAATAATGGGAGTCATATTGGTATATAGATGCCAAGCTGGCTCTCATAATCCAATTGACTGTCTCATTGAAACACAACATGTTTTGATAAACTCCCATCTATTTTCATGGTTATTTTTTACTCATTTCTCTTCCTTGTTAGATCTGTCAAGGCTACGCTTATTAGAATGTATTGGTTTTGGTAATTAATATACCCAGTTGCTCAGAATATATGTGGATAGTAATTGAAGAATGTCATTTGGCTTTGCCTGACTTAGTAAATTTCCCAGTTCTTCAAGCGGCTATTTAATTTGGTAGCCTGGACTTAATTGCTATCCAGTGCTGTAGTTTAAATCCCTGTCAGAAAGCCAGAAATGTTTACTTCCAATCAATCAAAGCCCCTGGAAATAGAGATTGGTGGGGGAATCGAGTTTCCTTTTTCTCTCATATGCTGTTACCCTTTGTGAATGTGGTTTAGGGTTCATGCCTAACCCTAAGGAAAGAGAAGAGAAGAAGAAATAAAATTGGGCCATATTGTACCTGGGTAATACAAAGAAATATTTGAAAAGTCTTAAGGCTACACCAGGGATAGTAGATTTCCACTGGATTCCCTCGATTGTAAGTCTGAAGATATACCAAAGGTCAGGGGTGAAATGTTCCCGGTTCGGACCAGATCACCCAATCCGGTAGCAATGTTAGCGATTTTTTTTTTATTTGATTTATATGCCGCCCTTCTCCAGAGACTCAGGGCGGCTTACAGTGCATTAAGCAATAGCCTTCATACTTTTGTATATTTATACAAAGTCAGCTTATTGCGCCCACAAACTGGGTCCTCAATTTACCTACCTTAGAAAGGATGGAAGGCTGAGTCAACCTTGAGCCTGGCGAGATTCAATCTTACTTTAGTTGCAGACAGCTGGTGTTAAATTACAGTGCTCTGTCTGTTGAGCTATCCAGGCTCCTGGATGGTGGCAGGTGGCTTGGAGAACCAGTAGCAAAAATCCCTGCCCCCCCCCATGCCCAGCTGAGCCGCGCGATCATCAGAGGCTTTTTTTTTAACTTTTAAAAGCATTTTTTCTACAACCTCTTCGGCCGAAAAAATGCTTTTAAAAGTTAAAAAAAAAGCCTCTGATGATCGCGCGGCTCAGCTGGGATCGTCAGAGCCTTTTAAAAGTATGTTTTCTACAACCTCTTTGGCCGAAGAGGTTGTAGAAAAAATGCTTTTAAAAGTAAAAAAAAAAGTTGGCCATGCCCACCCAGTCACATTACCCTCCACGAAGCCACGCCCACAGAACTGGTAGTAACAAATTTTACATTTCACCACTGCCAAAGGTGCTTTTTCAGGAGGCAACCGGACTTCGTTTTTTTTTCTTTTGAAGACGTTTCGCTTCTCATCCAAGAGAATAGTGGGGAATGGAAGGATTAATATTCCTTGTAGACAGCAGTGGGTTTCACATTATGTTACTACTGGTTCACTGCACGCGCGCATGCTCACTTAGTGTGCGCGTGCGCCCAGTTCGCACATGTGCCTGCCTTCCACACATACGCCCCGCCTCAAAAATGTGACTAAATAGGATTGCATAGAGCCCCACCCGCGATTTCCGCTACCGGTTCAGGCGAACCGGTCTGAACCAGCTGAATACCACCTCTGCTTGCAGACAGCTGGTAATCTGCATCCTTTTAGAGGGTTGTTGGAGGTTTATCTGTGTCCTCAGGGTCACCTGAGTAGTGCTCCTGGTTCCTGTAGTCTGCAATTTTTCTCTGGAAATCCATTTCTACTCCCACACCAGGGGTCAGCAACCTGCAGCTCTGGAGCCGTATGTGGCTCTTTCACCCCTCTGCTGTGGCTCCCTGTCATTCAAAATATGTGTCACAACCACCAATGTGCGACACCCGCCAGTACGGGATTTATTGAGCTTTTCAACCCCCGGTAGGCCAACCATGGATAAATCCAAGAAAACTACAAGAAAACTATTCAACTATATATGCTAGTTTTGTGGCCGCTCAAGAAATTGTCAGGCACGGGAAGGTTTTGTGGCTCCCGGTGGTTTTCTTTTGTGTGGGAAACGGGTCCAAATGGCTCTTTGATTGTTTGAGGTTGCAGACCCCTGTCCCACACCATTCAAAGGATGTTCATCCCAAATTGTATAGCTAAATGTATATAGAGATTCTCAGTCATCCAAGATCATGGTTGTCCCAAAGGTGCTAGGGTGAGAAGCTTCTTGGATGAGAAGCAAAACATCTTCAAAAGGAAAAAAACAAGGAAGTCCAGTTGCCTCCTGAAAAAAGCACCTTTGGGACAACCATGACTTGGATGACTGAGAATCTCTACAAAGTCTGAGGACAGTGAAGAAAAATGCTTGATTGCTCTCCTTCCTCCTGTTAGTTGTGTATAAGCCCCATTGTGATATTTGCCTCCCTTTCATAGATGTTGAGAACAGAATTACCAAATCTTGTCTTTGAAAAACAAAGTAAAGGGAGAAATTAATTATTGTTCTTGCTATATACAAGGACATCTATAGGGCGGTGGGATTTAAAAAAAAAAAAACTGGTGATTTTATTTTTAGGCTTTGCTAATTCTCACTCTTCTCCTAGTTTCTAGCTACCTGGCAACAGCTTACTGTCATGGCAACATAAATGTTAATGAGCGCAACGCTTGGTGTGCCTGTTTTATCTGCTTCTTTGTGATATAGATACAAAGTTGTTGTGTAGCTTTGGGGCCAACATAGGCTACTAAGTTCATTTTTCCTTTTTCTCAGTGGAAAAATACAGAGAAAACTTGAGTAGGGTATTGCTAACCGAGGAAAGAAATGCGAATCATGCTTGGTGGCATGTATGAAGAAGGACTTGAAGACAAGATGTATAATATGAATATTGTCCTTTAATTCATAATCATCCTTCTCAGATTTGAAAGCTGCTGTTGGGATTTAGAAGGCATTTGGAATCCTGTCTATGGAGAGTCTCAGTCAACCAGTTCATGGTTGTCCCAAAGGTGCTTTTTTCAAGAGGCAACTGGATTTCCTGGTTTTCCTCTGAAGAGGTTTCACTTCTCAACCAAGAAGCTTCTTCAACTCTGACTGGAATGGTGGGGAATGGAAGGATTTATATCCCTTGCAGCTGGTCATTTCCATTCCATTCCCCACCATCCAGTCAGAACTGAAGAAGTTTCTTGGATAAGAAGCTAAACGCCTTCAAAGAAAAACAAGAAAATCCAGTTGCCTCTTGGGAAAAAAAATCACCTTTGGGACGAATTTGGAATCCTATTTTAGATTTACATCTTTCATTCTGTGTATGCCTTTCCTCATCATGTTGGGAAACTGTGACACTGATGGTTGACAAATTGTGACTGGAGAGAAGGTGAAAAAATAATCTATTGGGAATGCATGCAACCTAGACCAGCGATGGGTAACCTTTTCCGGACCGAGTGCCCAAAGCGCATGCCCGAATCCCCAAAATGCAATGAACGCCCGGTCCCCCACATGTGGCCAATCCCCACACATACGCACATGGACCCCCCACATGTGCCCCACCCTACATGCGCACGCGCTCCCTGGATATGCCCCATCCCCCGCACATGCACGGCAGAGACCCGATGACCAGCTGGCCAGCGGGAGGCACGTGCGCATGTGCGGCGGAGCTGAACTGGGGCGATGGCTCACGTGCCTACAGAGAGGGTGCTGTGTGCCACCTGTGGCATGCGTGCAATAGATTCGCCATCATGGACCTAGACTTTCAAGGTTACCCAGTGCTGTTTTAGAGCATTGGCAAAGGAAGAGCCCCATCAAAGTAGGGATAGGTACAGACTTTTGGCAAAAATTACACATTCAGTGGAATTATTTTGAATGGATGCAACCAATATGTAGACTAGTGGAGAACAAAGAGGAGACTTCTAGAAGTTCCTAGCCTCTACCCAACACAGTTGAATCAAACTCAGGGGACTCTACCTTATTGATCTTTCTTGGACCACAATCCTTGTCAAGGCTTTGAATACTTTGCATACTCCAGAAGACCAACTTTTCAATTCAATAAAAACGGAGGAAATTACAATACAGTTGGGTGAACCTAATGCCAAAAAATCCTTTAGCTCCTTGCTTGCAGCCTGTCTCAGTACAAAAGGTGTACTATACACTTTAGAAAAGGTAATACTACATTATAAAATGTGTATGCAAACTATATACACATATATAAATTATAAAACCATGCATATACAAGACATTATTGCAGACCTTCTCAGTAACAATGGGTCTGAATCGGGTGGGTTCCACTTACCTTTACTACCGGTTCACAGTGGGATCACTTGCGCACATGCACGCTCTTCTGTGCATGTGCAGATCACCAATGATGACATCATTGAGGGTGGGCGGAGCCTCCCGCCGGTTTTACTATGGTTCTGTAGAACCGGACCGAACCGGGAACAACCCACCACTGGTCTGAATACTCATTAACTACCATTGTTCAAAATGTATGACTACTATTGTGGTTCCTGTATCATAAGTGAGCTCCCTTGATGTGTGTGGTTTTTTTTAGTGTATGGCATGTGTTAGCCAGGAACCACCGAGGTGGCTGGCTACCTCTGTGAAAGGAAATTTTTCAGGCGGTGTTACCTTACCCGCGGGACGCCTGAATGGAAGTAGGAAATTAGGGGAGGCTCCTTTCCTGTCGCCATGTGGTTTATTTGCTCACGGGAATCAAGCCGCTGAGCTGTCGACCTCAACGGAGTGCAGGCTCAGCGTCTTACCACCTGAGCCACTGCGCCCCCCCTTGATGTGTATTACATTATTATACTTTAGGAAAAGGTCCCACAAGCTACTTCTTACTGGTGATGGTTCCCCCATTGGATAACACACCAGTGGTGGAATTCAAATTTTTTTACTACCGGTTCTGTAGGCATGGCTTGGTGGGCATGGCCCGGGAAGGATACAGCAAAATCTCCATTCCCACCCCACTCCTGGGGAAAGGATATTGCAAAATCACCATTCCCACCCCACTCCTGGGGCCAACCATTTGCCGGTTCTCCGAACTACTCAAAATTTCCACTACTGGTTCTCCAGAACCTGTCAGAACCTGCTGAATAGCACCCCTGTAACACACTCTCCTCCAATCAGTTATTATTGGTGGAAATGCCCCAGGTTCCAACTGAGATATTGCATGAAAAATTCAGCTGTTATATTGGGACTTCGACAGCTTGACTTGATTCATTGTAGTTCTTTTAAATAAATTATTAAAAAATCATCAATTGAATCCAGGCAACTACTGCATTTCCTCCAGCTTAAAGACTGAGGACAGATTTATAGACCCCATGAAATGCCATTAAGTATCTCTGTGTTTACAGCCTACATCATGAGCTACTTACATCAGAGAAGCTCTGAGAATCAGCCTGTCATTAGCAAATCATACTCAGTACCTTTACTATAGCTGCACAGTGGGTTTGAGAGACTGAATACTTTGTACTGGAATAACCATTCCTTGTATCCCGAAAACTAAGAATCAAAGGGAACAGGCCTTTTTCTATTATATCTACAATATCCTTCCCCCTTTCTTATTATGGAGCACACATTCTGTCTTCTCTTTCTTGCAATCTGAAGTAGTACAATCCATGAACATATTTACCATATGCTCCCCTGTTGACTACCTCTGAGAGTATCTTGTATCAAAAGCTGCCAAGTGAAATTCAGATCTGACCTGGTGGTTCTGAAACATTTTCTTCTCCTAGACAAGCGGAGAAAGCTAAGCGATCACAGACAAATAAATTCACTAGAAAATAGGAATCGCTAGCTGCATCACTATTTATCTCTGCTTATATTCTCCCTCCTGGGCCAATTGTCTCTGCTCCTCAGTCCCTGGAGGAAACCAGCTTGGAGATAAGACATGCAGAGGTTAATAGGGGACTGGGAAAGCTTTTTGCATGCCATAGTTTCTGCTTCCTGTTCAGCCCTTTTCAATGAACTGCCTAGGTCCGTGATGGCGAACCTATGGCACGCGTGCCACAGGTGGCACATGGAGCCATATTGGTGGGCACGTGACATTGCTCTAGTTCAGCTCCAGCACCCATGCGCATGCTGGCCATCTGATTTTTGGGCCTTCTGGGCCCACCAGAAGCCAGCAAACAGGCTGTTTCCGGCCTCCAGAGGGCCCAGGGAGTGGGGAAGGCTGTTTTCACCCTCCCCAGGCTCCTAGAAAGCTTCTGGAGCCTGGGGAGGGCGAAAAGGGACCTACCGGGTCCACTGTGCCATCACATGCCAAAAGCGGGGGGAGCATGGGGGGCTGGTGCGCATGCACGTGGGGGGCAGGGTGCATAGAATTATCAGTGTGGGCACGCATGCGCGCGGCCACCCTGCACTCCTCCCGCTTTTGGCACGCAATGGCAAAAAGGTTAGCCATCACTGGCCTAGGTTTTTATGTTTGCCTGCCTCTGTATTTCTAAAAGTTCCTCAGAGCTTGACATATTTTTGATTACTTTTGATCTGACGAATGCAGTAGCCACCAGCTAGACTTTAACATCAACTCATTCCCAGCAGTCCAGCTCAGGTAGCTTGTGGGTTGCTGTTGGAGAATTGGTTTGGCTTAGAGGTTTGTACCTGACATGTTATTAATTTTCTCCAAGCCTTGCTTTTGAGATAAAAGGAAACTTTAATAGCAACAGAGGTTCAAAAAATGTACTAAGTGAGATAAAATCTACTATTAGAAGGCAAAATAGCAGGATTAAAATTCACAGATTGCTCAATTTTATTATTTCTGTCTCATTTCTTCAGTGTTTGTGCAATGTTGTATGAAATTATAAGAATGGCACATAATACTTCTGCATGAATATGGAGTGCTTGATTGCCATGTAACCACTACAACTGAAAATACCAGTACATCAGAAATATCTATAGTAAAGTTAGTTTTTATGCAGATTCTATTTTTTCCCAAATAATGTATGCTTGACTAAATACCAAGTACTATTCAGTTAGTGCTCTTTGTCAAACTATTCAAGGTGACAACTTCAATCTTCATTAGTTCAGTATATTAGTTTTAAAATGTGAAAGCATGCACCATATACATATACATACGCATACACATATATATCTAAACAGAAATCCATAACAATATTTTCAAATTATCAAAATATTTCTACCAAGCATATTAAAAAAACAACAACTAAGATTTCTATAAGATGGTTTGCCAATGATGAAGCTGAAAGCCAGAAACATTTTTGGCTCACATTTGTATTTTTCAGGGTTTTTTTTTTTTCTGTTTTTGAAAAAGATATATTTAATGTGTATACGTTAGCTCTTTTGCTTGCCCTCTAATTTTACTTATTTATTTACGCTGCAAAGATGTCATCAAATAGGCAGAACTGATTGGCTGTGTCATGGTAGAACATTATTTTGTATAAAAATCAGACTGTTCCTGATTGCTATCTCTCATGGGTCTAATCTACAAAGGAGCAAGAAACAATAAGGACAACTGATATAATGTTGAAGCAATTAGAGCCGAGATGCTTCAAATAGTCTAAAGCAAAACTAAAAAAGACTTAAGAGCTGCCTCAAATAAAGTATTTGAATGGGAACAAACTGAACTTCACCCAAAACCTGGTCCATATTTGTATTTATTTATAAATAAACTCCGTTTCCATATTTTGGCATGGTTGTGTGATCTAGAACAGGGGTGTCAAATGCAAAGCCCGCAAGCCAGATCCAGCCCACGGGGTGCTTAGATCTGGCCCGTGGGGGCCCCCTGGAAACAGCGAAGGATCAGCCCACGGTGCCTCTACCAGCGAAAACGGAACTCGGGAGGGCGCGTTGGCCTCCTGCAACCCTGTGCCAGCGAAAATGGAACTCGAGTTCTGTTTTTCCTGGCAAAATACTCAGGCCGCCACAGGCGCCCCCGACACAAGTGATTTAGAGCTGGCCACGCCCAGCCTGGCCACACCCACCCAGCCCCCAAAGTCAAACACAACCCTGATGCAACCCTCAATGAAATTGAGTTTGACACCCCTGATCTAGAAGCAAATTCAAACACTCGTTATGCAAAGAGCAGTCAACATTTTCCTGAAACTATGCAATAATCAGGAACAGAGAGCAGATTTTGATCCCACCTTGGAAGTACGCTTCACTATCCTCACCCCACCCCCTAAAAATAAGTAACACCTATGTGGATTTTGACAGAGTACAATGGTACAGTTGCAGGCAATGTGATCAGAAACACAAAACCTGTTCTTGGGTGGTTTGGTCCTTACTCAGGAATCTCAGTGAATAAGAGGCCTATTTATTCATTCATTTTATAATATTTACACATTTCTCATTCCTCAAAATAAATCCCAAACCACAGAGATATGTGCACATACGTACTCACAAATATCTGTCTATCAAGCTCTAAACTATATTAAGTTGCATTATAAACATCCTTCTAATTCTAATGATTGGATATTTATAATGTTATTGAAATTAATTGGGTCCATACAGTGGTGGGATTCAAATAATTTTAACAACCAGTTCTCTGCCCTAATGGCTGGATGGGCGTGGCCAGGGGGTGTGACAGGCAGCACTCCGCCTACTGCACTCCCCTGGGAACAAAAATGAGCTGTGTGTGGGGGGTGCTTCCCTCCGTGCCCCACTTTGGGCCTAGTAGGCCTCCCTGCAGCCTCTTGGGAGCAAAAACGGGCTGCGAGGGGTGGGGGGAGTCCGCGCCACACCCTTCCATGCCCCGTTTTGGGCCTAATAGGCCTCCCTGCACTTACCTGGGAGCCAAAACAGGGCACGCAGGGACTTCTGGAAGGAGCGGGGCATGGAGGGGAGGGGCCAGCCAGCAATTTAACCACCAGTTTGGCTGAAGTGATGCGAATCGGTTGAATCCCACCACTGGGTCCGTGAAGATTTTTCAGTGCCCAGATTCCTTTCCCTTTTCTTCTTTTTTTTTTTCAGCAATAAAGAGAGAAAAAAAGAGATCTCTTCCCATCAGTCAGACTCTAAAGACTTTGCAACCAAGCGAATCAGCAATAATGGAAGACCCAGTAGTGAAGTGTTTTGCAGTTAATTTTCTCTCTCTTCATTTTCACTCAAGATAGAGATTTCACTGTCTTCAATAATCTTCTTCACTTCTGAATTCAGGGAATTAGGAAGCAAATGTGATAAAGTAACCTGAAACAGGAGGCATTAGCACTCCTCAAAATCCTTTCATTTGTATATAAAGTAGGATGTTGCTGTTTATGCCACTCTATGGAACTGCAGAACATATGTTAGTTTTTCTGGGGATTTTAAACTTCCAATTAAGTAAAAGGCAGCCAATGATGGTGAAACAAGAGATTAAAAGTAGGAGGGGGAACTTCAAAATTAAAGCTAACTGTTTGCTTTGAGGACATGTATTTGAATGTAGTTCATTTGTTTTTGAAAGCAGTATTTGTACTTAAGAACAGCATTGTTGATTTTAATTGGGTTCTGCTAGCTACACACAGCAGCTCGCATTGTAAAAAAAAAATCTTTAGCTTTTCGTTTTAAACCTTTATTATATACTTAATTGAAAGCTGAAAGGCTTGATGTTTGCAGCAGGCTCTGTGCAGGAAATTGTCCAAAGTTGTTGTTTGTCCAAAATGCATGAAGTTGTTGTTTGTTCAAAATGCATGATCAGTTAACTTATGCAAGGTACAAGAACTCTGTGAGTTGGGGGGAAAAAACCCTGCTCTGGTTGCCAGTTGCTAACCAAGCAACATTACAGGTTGAGCTTGACCTTTTGAGCTCAGAATTGCTGAGCAGCCGACCATCTTATGAAACTAACTAACGGGCATTTAGATTAAAAGGAGAAGCTTATTTGAAGACACAGCTACTTTCCAAAGTTTGCTTACTAGTCATACAGATGGTGACCTTGTCCTGTATATTATACTCCCAGGCTTTGAAAAATCCATTGTCCTGGGGCCAACATTTAGGTCCTCAATCTCTCATATTTAGAGATACACTTCATTCACCACCCTTTTCATTCTTAATCAACTTCAGTAACGTTGTTTGTTTTAACGTTGAATACTGAATTTAAGTAACAAGGCATGGTACAGTTCAAGGAGATAAAGGAAAATAAAATTTGACTTGGGAATCCTATTTGGAAATGGATTTGTAAGAAAGCTGACATGGTGGGCAATATTCAGAATCCAGGCTGAGGTCTGTCTTTATAGACATCAGTATATATATATATTAAGAATGAGGATACTGAGATTATGCCCATAGCATTGTTTATATGAATGAAGGTAAACCCAGTGGTGGAATTCAGCAAGTTCGGGCAAACCGGTAATTAAATTGCTGACTGGCCCCACCCCGCCCCTTCCAGGAGTCCCCCCACACCCCATTTTGGCTCCAGGTAAGTGTAGGGAGGCCTCCTAGGCCCAAAATGGGGCATGGGGGGTGCAGCGCCCCCCCCAGCCTGCTTTCATTCCCAGGAGGCTTCTGGGAAGCCTCCTAGGCCCAAAATGGGGCATGGGGGGGCGCTGCACACACCCCATGGCCCGTTTTCACTCCCAGGAGGCTGCAGGGAGGCCCACTAGGCCCAAAACAGGGCGTGGGGGGTGGCAGTGCGTCTCCTCCCTATGACCCATTTTTGCTTCCGGAGGGGTGCAGGAGGCCGAATGCTGCCTGTCACACCCCATGGCCACGCCCACCATGGCCATGCCCACCCAGCTGGTCATTAGGGCAGAGAAATTATTGTTAAATTATTTGAATCCCACCACTGGATAAACCGCAGTATGTGAGTTACAGTATATGGTAGAAAAGAGACAAGTTAAAAATCTACTGTTTAGCTATGAATGTACATAATAGCATTTGCCTGAAATGATCATTCCTTCCAATGATGACCCATGAAGATAAGGCTCATTATAATGTTTTGATTATTGATTCTTTGGGAATGAGTCAACCTCCATCTAAGATTCAAAGCTCATGTGACAAGGAAGAAGTCTCCTTCGTGCCTGGAGCTATCTCTCTGGTATGAAACCAGAGAAACACTTCAAAACACTCTCAAAATACTTAATATTGTAACAATGAATTAAAGTTTAAGTTATGTATCCAAGAAGCGTAGCTAGAAGAGTCACCATAGGTACACATAAAGAAAGAGCATTGCTGAACAAAACTTTAAGTTGAAAAGTCAGATAAGCAATATCAGTGGTGGGTTGTTCCCACTTCGCACCGGTTCGCAAGAACCGGTAGTAAAAATTTGTAGTAGTTCAGAGAACCAATAATAACATTGGCTGGCCATGCCCCCAAACCGGTCCCCGGCCCGGTCGCCACTTGCTTACCCCACCACATCAGAGGCTTTTTTTTTTTTTTTACTTTTAAAAGCATTTTTTCTACAACCTGTTTGGCTGAAAAAATGCTTTTAAAAGTAAAAAAAAAAGCCTCTGATGATCTCGCGGCTCAGCTGGGATTGGCAGAGGCTTTTCAAAGCATTTTTTTCTGCAACCACTTCGGCCGAAGAAGGTGGTAAAAAAAATGCTTTGAAAAGCCTCTGACGATCTCAGCTGAATTGCCTGACTGGCAGAGGCTTTTCAAAGCATTGTTTTCTGCAACCTCTTAAGGTTGTAGAAAAAATGCTTTTAAAAGTTAAAAAAAAGAGAAGTTGGCCACGCCCACCCAGTCACATTACCCCCCCCCCCACCAAGCCACGCCCACAAAATAAGCCATGCCCAGAGGTGGGTTCTAAAAAAATTTTAGAACCCACCCCTGCACAATATGTATTGTATGTATTGGAATATTTAGTTGTTGGGACTAGCAGTAGTTCTGTACTGGCTAGGGCATGGGCTTTAACAACCTATTGCCCATTCCTGTGTTCAGCCTTAATCCCAGTCCAAATCTGGAAGAATATTTTTATACAGGTAATCCTTGATTTACAGCAGCTCATTTAGTGACTGTTCTAAATTACAACGACACTGAAAAGACTTACGATCGCTTTTCACACTTACGATTGCTGCAGCATCGTGACTAAATACGTGATCAGAATTCAGACTCTTGGCAACTGGCTCGTGTTTATGATGGTTGCAGTGTCCCGGATCACCTTTTGATAAGCAAAGTCAATGGAGAAACCAGATTCACTTAACTGTTGTATTATTAATTTAACAACTGCAGTGATTCACCTAACAACTGTGGCAAGAAAGGTCGTAAAATGATGCAAAACTCACTTAACAATTGTCTCACTTGGCAACATAAATTTTGGGTTCCGTTGTGGTCGTAAGTCAAGGACTACTTGTAGTGCTTCTTAATCATGGTGAAGATCTTTGCGGTTGCTGGATTTTTTTGATATTCTTCAGTAAATGGAATGTCCAAAAACACTCCGCTTTGCTCATAGGGAGTCATGATGATTTGCATTTGTGAATGAGCCATCACAAATTAATTATCATAGCTAGAGCTTCCATATGTCAGCTCAAATACACAAAGCCATTCACTCACTCACTCACCCCAAACATCATGTTTTTAAGTATACCCTATTCACATATTTGGCTGATGTAACATCATGATGAAGTTGAATATATGAAACAGCCTGGTGTTCTATGATAGAACTTATTTACCAACTTATTGGTTTGAATTCTGACTATATGTGTAGCTACAGCATTAATACACAGATTTTTTAACACTGTTTTTCCTATAGTTAAGCAGAACATAACTCTAACTCCACTGATACCTGTTTTTCTTTCTGCCCTTCTGATTAACAGATACTTGGCTGGTTCCTTATGGCATAACATTTTTTAAAGCTGGGAACTGTTAATTTCCACCTCACTAATCTCATTCCGTACAACATCTTGGACCAGGTTCAAAATCAAATGGAGCCTGCAGAAAGTCTCTTTCGTCACCGCTGCCCATGGTTCTACTCACATAAATATCTCCAATCTTTCAAATGAAAAACATCTACCTTCCATGCTCAGGATTTTTTTTTGGCTGAATGTTGGGAATGTCTGCATGCACATCACATCACAGTCATAGACACTAGACTCAACGCTTCAAGGGGTATCTGTGACCCTAATGTCCCCCATATAAGTCATTCAGGGACTCTCTGCTCATTTTTAAGAAGCACAGACTTCCATAAATAATAACCGTAGGCTCTACTAAATATTTTGCAGGGTAATGTTCTTGGCTAACACTACTCAAACCTGCCATGCTGTTTCTAAGGCTTCTTCAGAATTACAGCTTATACGTTCCCCCCTTTTACAAAGAGGGGAGCAATTGACAGTATTGCTTTAGAAAATTGTACTCCAGTCTTCTTTATACTGGAGAAGGTACTTTATTGTTCCTAAGAAGGGTAATGAACTATCCTATTTCAGACCTTTGTTATCACAATTATTTTTGAGAATACTATCCTTTCAGGATGCTATTTTTTCTTTCTGTCTTTCCCCTTCTTGCAGAAGTGTAGGTCTTGCGTCTATAGCAGTGGTGGGTTGCTCCCAGTTCTGACTGGTTCTTTAGAACTGATAGTAAAAGCAGTGGAAGGCTCTGCCCACCCGCCTGGATGTCATAATTGACGATCTGCACTTGTGCGCACATGTGCTCCCATTGCAAACTGATAGTAAAGGTAAATAGAACCACCCCTGGTCTATAGATTTGTAGACCAAATATCTACACCACCTATTGATCCATGTTCTGCCCACAAGAGAAGTAGCAGCAGTCTTCATCCGGGGCTTCCCCCGTCACAGTAATGCCAGGTGGTGTCAGGACAGCCACCGGAGACCCCTCTTCAAAAGCATGATTCAAGGAAGACAGGAAAATTACAGTCCTCAATAAGGGAGGAGCTTAAGAAGAAACTCTTCTTAAGAAGTGGAAACAGCTGGAGGTGTTGACGGCCAGAACTCACATTACTTTCACTTTCAGAATGCAGTGGTGCAGCGAGCAGCTAGGATTAAGAACTGGCAGAAGCGTGAGTGCCCTGGGTGATTGATTTAAGCAGCACTCGGTAGATTGAAGAGAAGACACCTTGCTTTGCAGATTTTAAGCAAGCTTGCCATTCGCTTTCATTGTTTGCTGAGTTCATCTTGACAATCTCGCAGAGTGTATCATGCATCATCATCGAGTGACTTTAGAACCCTGAGCCTCAAGTTTTGATTGCGTTACAGCCCCATCTTCTCACCCATCTACCAGATTGCTGCTCTGGTGATCTTAATGCAATCTTGCGGTAGGCACTGACTGCTTCTAGTAACCTGCCTCCTCCCTTCTCTGATTCAGTACTATGGATTGGGCCTCTATTCTCCCAAGGTGCAACTTTTGTCATTTATATCTTTCTTCAGGCTGCTTCTGACAGCCAAGGCCTTTTCCATGAATGACGTTTGCTATTCATCTATTTGAGGAGGATTACCTGCAGCTACAGGACTTTGAAAGGTTGTCTGGGAATCTACACAAACCACACTCCCACTTGTTTGGTCTCAGATGACTCCAATGTTCCTTAAGGTCTACTGTGTCAGTCTCGGCAATCAAAGGGGTTGGTTGTAAAGTTTAGAAAGTCCTGAACCTGTAAGGCTATGTAAGAATGGCAATGGAGGCAGGGCAATGAGACGCAACCAAGAGAACAGTTAGATAAAAGGCAGCTTAGCCTAGAGCAGGAATGTACTTCAGAAGAGAGACTCCCTAGTTTTTGTGATGTAAAGGGGATGGGGGTGAGGAAAGGTACCTTCAGGCTTGCAGGATTCTGTTAATGTAATCTTACAATAAAGTAAAATTAACTCATCTGGTCCCGTTTCCTGTTTGGGCTCCTTCATATAAGGCCGGCGCCAGATTGGTTCATTTACCATAACAATGCAAGGATGCCAATACCTTACTCTGCTGAAAATGATTTCTCATTTGGAAGACCAGGTGAAAAGGGCTGGGTGAAAAGGATGAGGACTGCTATTTTAGGATTCAGATCCCAGAGTTTGAGGTACATGGGTTTCTTCATATCAAGGACTTTTCTAATGTCCACAATAAAAAAAAAAATACTGTTATCGGAGTTGTGTCCTTGAATTTCGGACTTTGAGACTTCTAGTTTAAGTAGTGGTCAGGGAGCAGCTAATACGGCTGCCATTATTTTTCCATTTTCTGAAACTGAGTATTTTATAACCTCTTTCCCACAAGTGCTGGGCAAAGCATCTCCCCCCCCCGCCCCCAAGGATTCTACAAGAATGCTGCCTCCTTTTCCCTCTATGATCTTTCACTCAGTAACACGGAGAGTTTGAATGCTGACGGGCTCTGGCATTAGCAATGATAGTAGCAGGGAGAGGGGGGGGAATGTAATTTCCCCAAAACATCTCTCTTTTGCTATTGATCTTGGAAATGTAAAGAAAAGGGAGAGAGAGAGAGAGGCATTCTCTCTCCCCCCTCCATTTTGACATAACTTCAGTAGCAGCCAGAACCACCTAAGCAAAAGAGAAGCAATGAACAATCAATTTCCCTTTCCATCCCGGACTGCTAATTTGAAGTAGATTGGACCATGCGTGGAATACGAGAATGTGTTCTTGGCATGCCAGATTCACAATGCAAGTCAGGTAACGATGAGACTTTGCATCGTCGCCAATAGCTAAAAAGATCCAGTGAAGAAACAGTCTGCAACTTAATCTAAATGAGCAGGAATATCTCAGCTAGCAGAGATATGGTAAATCAATGGCAGGATTCCCAAATCAACTCTGAAATCCTAGCATGAAGCCATTTAGCCATATGGGGGAGATACAGAAGCCTCTTTTCCTGTGATATTTCTTCCACTCTGATTTTGATGTGAACAAGTTGTGAGTGTTCGCCATATTCATTTTAAATGCTGGTACGAGTAGTCTTTGACTTATGATCACAATTTGGAACAGAACTTTCATTGCTAAGTAAGGCATTTGTGAGTCCTGACTGATTTTATAACCTTTTTTTCTTTCCTGTGGTCATTAAGTGAATCTGGCTTCCTCCGTTGACTTTGCTTGTTGGAAGCTGGTTGGGAAGGTATAGGAGACGGCCAAGCTGAGCCATCAGTGTCATCAGTCTCGAGTATATCATATCGAACCGCTGAACTGCTGACCTTTTGATCGAGAAGCTCAGCGTCTTAGCCACTGAGCCACTGCGTCCCATTTTTGACAAACTAGACTTCCACAAAATGTGGTATAGATTTATCCTAAGAAACATTTTGATAACTAAAAGATTTTGTGCAACTTTCCTGATGATGCACGTTTAATTTTCTGAAAGCTCCAAATTAAAAAAGAGAAGAAATTCTGAAGCAATAGAACTCGGAAAGATACTTAATACATATTCATATTTGAACTTGAATGTGGAGAAAGGAATCTGCTATAGTCTAAGCCCCAATTAAATAGGCTCGCATGCTCCAGTATATGATGAGCTTTCTTTCTGATTTGTGCATATGCCTATGAATTGAACTTAACCTGAAGCAAAACAATTTGCTTAATGACTCCAGAATTATTTTGAATTGGACAAGGAGAATCAGGCTGTCAAAGGCTCCTAGTCATAATTACTATTTATTGCTCCTGGTATTAGAGGCATTCGGCTTTTAGTACTGCACTAATCAGGAATCTAAACCATAAATATTTTGGACACATAATGGAAATTTTCCTTGTCTGATATAATGTTTGTACTTGGTTTTAATTGATTTTATGATTGTTTACTGCACAAAGTCACTTGTTTGAGATGGGCGGCTATAGAAAATGAATGAATAAATGAACGAATAGTCGTATGAAAAACCTTTGATGCTTAGAAAATTGAAAAGCAATTTAAAAAAGGGGCAACCAGAAAATAAAATGGCGAGATGCTATCACTGATAACACAAGCATGAACTTCCAAGAACTTAGACCAGTTACTGGCAGGTAATCCTAATGAACTGATGTTCATCAGGTCATAAAAAGTCAAAAGTGACTAAATGAGTAAATAACAATAACAATTAATGAAAAAATATTGTTGTTTTCAAACCCTATATATGAGCTTTCAATGATCTTTACCAGACAAAGCTGTCAATGATCTTTACCAGACAAAATAATTCAACTCTTTTGTTGCTCCATGTTCCAAAGCAGATAGACGATTAGACAGGAACTGTGTTTCCCTGAAAATAAGACTGGGTCTTATATTAATTTTTTGCTCCAAAGAATGTATTAGGGCTTATTTTCTGGTTAGGTCTTATTTTTGGGGAAATACGGTACTAAATGCATCCAGCTGGCTATCAATCTTAACTGGGGCTTACTTTGGGGGGGGCTTATATTACGAGCATCCTGAAAAACCGTGCTAGGACTTATTTTCTGGTTGGGTCTTATTTTCGGGGAAACAGGGTAGATTCATTACTGAGAATTAAGAAGCCATACATTCAAAGTTCTCTAACAGTATTCAGAATCCTGTTCTCTCTCTCTCTATATATATATATATATATATATCACTCCATAGAGTTAAATCCTGTGTTCATTCCCAGATTCTGAAGATTTTTTTCTCAATTTGTTGCTTCTTTACATTTATACTCACTCACAATATACAATATATAGTATACTTTTCATAGGTGTGAGAATCAGAGAACTAAACTAGTTAGTCACATAGGAAAAGAATTTTGCACTAGATGGTATTTAGGTCTCATTCTCTTCTCGCAGAATGCATATCCATGCCTATATACTCCTTATATATGGATCTCTCACAAGAAAAATCTGATTTCTGTTGGACACTTTCAACATGACAAAGTATGAATCCAGTGCAATGTGATATAATTCAAAACCTCTAAAAAGTAGAACAAACAGTCATCCGATACCTGAGAGAATAACACATTATTATCACAAAAGTTTTCAAATGATGAAATGAATTATGATCCATCAAATTAGGCAATTTGGTAGTCTTTATAATGCCCCCAAAGTTGTGTTTTGCTGCATAAAATTAATAATTACTTCATTGGAAATTCTTATAAACTAATTCACTACATATTAATTTAATCTCCTGTTTCCCACTTAGAAATCAGTCTCTCAAATAAATAATTTACAAATATAAAATATGAACATTTGCATTCCCAAATGTTTGAGCCTTCTGTATAACATAGTGGTACTGTGAGTGCGCACACCTGTATTTCCTCTATGGACTTACACTGTGGTGGTCCAGTCTGCCTACTTTATATGGCAGCAGCATGACAAGAAGAACTATGGGACTGTTTTCAAATTCAGTTCCCATAAAGTTGGTTCTTTATTTAGAAGCAAAGCCTGATTGCCAATGCAGAAATATTTCACAATTAGATTAATGCTTTTGGAATCTACCATGGACCATTTCTAATCTGTCCTTTCCTCTGCCAATCACCCTTTCCCAAATTACAAAGCTTTTCAAATTAAAAGCACTCTCTCATATATTATTAGGGCACTACATGTATTATTGGTCTGACTTAATTTTTAAACTCTGCACAATTTAGAAATTTTATACAGATAGTCCCTGCATTAAGAATGTTTGATTTACAGACAATTTGTACTTACGAATGGGCTACCTATTGCTAAAAATGGCGGAATTTGTGCTCCTTCCTCGAACTGATAAACTGCTGAAGCTGTATAATGTTTTCATAAACTGCTGAAACCACCATTTTTAAAATATAGCCTCTTTTCAGTAGCTTGCAAAGGGTCATGAAAACATTGCATGTCTTCAGCAGTTTGTTAAATCAAGGAAGAGAATGTCCATCCACCATTTTTAATAAAAGGCAGTCTGTTCCTAAGTAGGAATTCTGATTTACTGTTGTGGCCCGCCAGCGGCCTGCGCGGATTGTGGCTGATCCCAATGACAAGGAGGATGGTGTGGTGTCGCGCCAGCAGCCTATGCAGCTGGTGCTCGAGTCGGACAGCGAGGAGGCTGAAGAGAATGTGGTGCCAGAGGCAGAGACTCAGCCAGGGCCTTCAGAACCTCCAGAGGCTCCTTCAAGTGAAGAGAGTGAAGTAGAGGAGCCTCTTCTCAATGCTCGAGCACGCAGGGCTGCCAAAAGGCAGGAGTGGCTACTCAGGAGGAGGTCTCCTCAAGAGTAAGGCTTGGGGTTAAGTGGCCACTCCCTTAGCCTATTTAAGTTTGGAGATAGCAAACGTTGCTGGAAACAACGTTTGGTCCTATGCAGAGCATTTTGAGAGTGAGTTTTTTGTTACAACTTGGTTTCTGGGCTGATTGCCAACCCTTGTTGGACTTTGTTTAATCTCTGTAATTCATAGCAGGCTGATAAGGATATTTGTGGTTAAAGCCTGCATTTTGAAAGAAGTCTGTTTGTATTAAACTGAGTTTTTGGAGTTGTGTGTGTGTGCTACATGTATGTAAATTTGCATTTACATACAAATTTAGTTAAAGACAGATTTAGGATGGAACTTGTTCTTAACTCAGATACTGCCTATATTGGACATTGATCATTAGATTAAAATATATAAATTATGCAAATAGAAAAATTTAATTTTAAGAAGATGTTGAATAACCATTTGTCTGAAGTGGTGTAGGGTTTCCTGCCTAAGCAGGGGATTGGACTGTTGTTCTGTTCTGTTCTGTTCTGTTCTGTTCTGTTCTGTTCTGTTCTGTTCTAAAATGTTATCCTTTCCAAATCTGTTGTAGTTTCCAAATATATTGAGTTTACAACTCCAGGAATTTTCTCCCATCACCTTATATAGTTGGTTAAGACTATTAAAATCTGTTAACACACACACTGAGGTATTATAAAACAAATTATTTTGCTTGTAGTTAATAAGTGATCATAGCCATTCATGGAAACTGAAGAACAACTTAGGTTATTTGTATCTGCTTATTATGAAGCGTATACCACAAAGTTGACAGACAAAACATTATAAGGTAGTTTTAAGCTGAAATCTGATGGCTTTCTGAAACAGAGCAGCGCAGTAAGAAATAAGTGTCTTCCATACTTTAAAATCCCTGATGTTTAGATTGACATGAGAGGGTTTAAAATCTAGATCTCATGAAGAGTAAGAATGATGGAACCCCAAGAAGCAGGCTGATACGATATATCAATGAGGCTGTCCTGCACACTTGCAAGTTTAAACCACATATTTAGCATCTGTTCTGAACTAGGCTTCCTGATATAGTAAAAAGCACGCAATTAGTCTCAAAACCCCTTTTTTTTATTTTAATAGCTGTAAATTCCTTGCGTTCATAGCACATGCTGAATCACCAAGAGTTTATGAATAATCCAACAGAAGTCTGCCACAGTCCTTCGGATAAGGCTGGTAAATATCCACCTTTATCTTCTTTGACATGCTGCCAAAGACCTAATTGGCAATTATCTTGGCAAGGCCACACAGAAACATAGAGTCCAAACGGAGCTTCAAAGTACAAACCGACACCATCCACAACATTGCTTCCTGCAAAGGCCCACTTGCCTTTGCTCTTCCTTTATGTCTTATGGGAGGGGCCAATCATCTCCAAGCCTTACTTCCGAGTTGTCCCTTTTGTTTTAACTGTTCTTGCCTTCTGGCAGCTCTGTGCATGCACACACTAGGAACAGGCTCCCCCTGTTTCTCTGCCTCTCTGATGTCCGACTCTGGAGGCTCTGGAGTCTGCACATAACTCCCAGATGGCCCTGGCTCCATCTCTGCCTCCAACGCAGAGCCCTCATCTGAGCCTTCCCCAGACTCCAGGACTGGCCATGTTCCTCCCCAGCCTCCTCACTGTTCGACTCTGCTACCAGCTCCACAGGCTGCTGGTGGACCACAACAGTATCCATTCGAGAAAAGCACACCAACTGATGAAACAGTCTTTCTGCACATGAGTGTGGACATCTGGCATGCTGCCAGACATAGCCAGATGTGTGATTAGTCAGTGTCTGTTAATTCTAAACAGTCGTATGTGGTGTCCCTTTAAATCAGTGCTAAATCTCACTATTCTGGGTTGGCAGGGGGCAGCAGAGAAAATGAATGAAAAATCCATAAGTATACAAGCCTGTACTTCCCTGTACTGTATATAATCCCTATGTGTTATATGTGCTTTCTGGCCAAGAAGGGGATAGGTGCAACAGTTTAGGTTACAAACTCTCCATGTTGCTTGCTGGAGAATAGACACATGCAGGCATTCTAGTCTTGATGTTTAATAAAATAAAATAATTATTTTGGTATTTTGAGTGAAAATCAGAAACTTTTTTGTTGCTTTTGAGCAACAGCAGTGCTTCACTTATTCTCGTTTCCTCGTGTCTATTTTAAATCTGATATACAAACACGAGTGCTCTATTAAATGACCTTTCTCAGTCTGATCGTCCAGAAGACCCCAGGAGAAATTATAAAAGTCAACAGCAGGAAAGAGAGAGACGCAGATGAGTTTAAAATAATTCCAAATGCCATTTCAACTCCTACCCTCAAAACGACGCTATAGAGCACTGCACATCAGAACAACTAGACACAAGAACAGTTTTTTTCCCAAACGCCATCACTCTGCTAAACAAATAATTCCCTCAACACTGTCAAACTATTCACAAAGTCTGCATTACTATTAATCTTCTCATCGTTCCTTATCACCCATCTCCTCCCACTTAATGACTATATGACTGTAACCTTGTTGCTGGTATCCTTAAGATTTATATTGACTGTTTCCCTATGACTATCATTAAGTGTTGTACCTTATGATTCTTGACGAATGTATCTTTTATGTACTCCAAGAGCATATGCACCAAGACAAATTCCTTGTGTGTCCAATCACACTTGGCCAATAAATAATTCTATTCTATTCTATTCTGTTCTGTTCTGTTCTGTTCTGTTCTGTTCTGTTCTGTTCTGTTCTGTTCACAGAAAAAAATGTATATTTTAGAGGAGTGATTCCCCATGCTGGCTGGGGAATTCTGGGAACTTAATGTCACACATCACAAAGTTGCCAACATTGAAAAGCCCTGTCCTAGAGTGTTAACATCTGTCGAATCTGAGCAAAGTTATTTTCACGCTTCTTTTAAAGCTATTTTTGCACTTACCTACATGTTCTGTCACTTTAGTGGTTAAGTTACTTTGGGTTTTTTGTTTGCTCTGGAAAAAAACATGACTGCTACAAGATAAAACCCTCTTATAATTCTTTAAATCCATTTTGATTTTAACTTGGAGCTTCTGATTGGACTTTCAGTTGTCAGACATGGTCATAAATACGTTTTTACCTTCTGCATAAACATGTTCTTTATGAAACATGAGACAGGATTTCTACATGTTTGTGAAAGGGTCATTCTTCTATGAAAGAAAATGGGGTGAGTGGTGATTGATTGAGTTGGTGAGTTTGGTATCTGAATACACACATCACACTGGGCAATGATTTGCTTAAAAGACACCACTGACTACATTCACACAGTGTTTCCAGCCAAAAAGACATTATGGCTTAGGACAGGGGTCGGCAACCTTAAACACTCAAATGTCCTAACTGGAAGCCCCTGTTGAATTCTGGAACCAACCGGAAGTTCGGTTCCCTCATCATAGTCTCCTCCTAGCATAGCGTCCTTTTTCCTCTGCTGACCGGAAGTCCGATTTCTCCACCATAGAGTCTCCTCCTAGCACGGCACCCTTTTTCCTCTACCTGTCCTAACCGAAAGCCCTATGAATTGTGGAGCCGACCAGCAACAGGGAGCCGCAACAGAGGGATGAAAGAGCCACATGCAGCTCCAGAGCCGCGGGTTGCTGACCCATGGCTTAGGACATTTTGTGAAGCAGGTTACATATTCTGGTGCAGTGGTGGAATTCAATTTTTTTTACTACCAGTTCTGTGGGCGTGGCTTGGTGGGTGTGGTATGGCTTGGTGGGCGTGGCTTGGCATGGCAGGGGAAAGATACTGCAAAATCCCCATTCCTACTCCACTCGGGGGCCAGCCAGAGGTGGTATTTGCTGGTTCTCCAAACTACTCAAAATTTCCGCTACCGGTTCTCCAGAACATGTTGAATTTCATCTCTGTTCTGGTGGTTGTATGAAGCATTTCTTTTTTAATATGCTTGGCTTGTCATTATACTAAAACGCAGCTGTGAAGTCCATTATACTACTGTCAATGAATAAATGTGCATGGATGTCTCTAATTTTTTTTTTGTTTTTTTTGGATGTCTCTATTTTTTTTTTACCTCAAGTTAATGTCAGAGCAGAAACTAAGATCTCAATTTTGTGACTGGAGTGTTGAAATGGAATAGTCTTTCACCTACTTCTGTTATTTCTTGCTAAAATGTTGGTTGTTCTGTGTATTTTACTTTGGGTTTTTTTCTGGATTGGAGAAAGGCAATAATGTAATAATATAAGTATACAAATGGTCTTCAACTGTTTTGGAAGATGATTAATATGATAATTTCTATGACACATCAGGGGACGGTTTGTATGCAAGAGATAGAACAAAATTTAATGTAATTAACCATTTTTGCTGCAAATGCTGTCTTTGCCGACTTTATTAATGTGATATTCATTATCTGATCGGTGATTGGAGGAGAGCATGTTGTTATGGATAAGCAATTTTAAAAAGTTGATATTCAGATACTTTGTGCCTCTTTCTTCCACCAGAGGTAAGCAATACATTGGCTCATCTTCTGGAGAGTGGCCAGAAGTTTTCAGCCTTAACATTCTCCGGTTAGATAGCAAAGAATTTGACTAGGAAGGAGGATACCAACATGATTACAGTGAATAAAATTTTATTTTAAAAAGTCCTAATACTTATATGAGACAGATCCTTCTCCAATTGACCCCAGGTAAAAGAGATTGCTATCATTGGACAATTTCTCTCTTCCAGAGTTTAGACATCAGCAAGGGAAGGTAATGTATTAATGAGGTCTAGCTACATTTTTATGTGTCTACTAGATATTAGGCACCTAATTAAGACAAAAGTAGGAAATAGTTATCTAACTGGTATTAGAATGGGAAGTTTGTTATCTTGTAGTTCCGGAGAGTTCATACTTCATAGGAAGTACTAGCTTATTTAAGTAGCCTATCTCTGTTATTTAAAATGTAGTTCAATCATAAGACACCAGTTTCCATCTGTCTCCTTTTTTGCTAATGGAGAGATCTATTATCAGTTTGTTTTCCTTTGATTCAGTGACACCTATTATACCTTTGACCATCAGTGATGGGTGTTTCAGATATAAGCCTTGTGATAAGGAAAAGCCATCTACCATTCAACTAAGTCTGAGAATTGTGATTGGCCGTTGGTTGGAAATAATCCCTAAAATATAGTTGTATTAAATCAATTCACCCAATATTTTGGGCAGGAAATTGGAAAATAAAAAAGTCAGTATAAATTTTAATATTCAAACTTGGGTCATGTTTGGGGTAAGATCCTTTATTATGTCACTTTATAATGCCTTGGTAAGATCACACTTGGAATATTGCATCCAGCTTTGGTCATCATAATATTAAAAAGATGCTGAGATTCTAGAAACAGTACAAAGAAGAGCAACAAAGATGATTAGGAGACTAAAACATACGAAGAATGGTTGCAGCAATTGGGTATGTCCAGTTTAATGAAAAGAAGAACTAGAGGCAACATGATAGCAGTGTTGCAGTATCTAAGGGGCTGCCACATAGAAGAAAGGGTCAACCTATTCTCCAAAACACCTGAAGGCAGGACAAGAAGCAATGGATGGAAACTAATTAAGGAGAGAACCAACCTAGAGCTAAGAAGAAATTTCCTGACAGTTAGAACAATTAATCAGTGGAACGACTTGCCTCCAGAGATTGTGGGTGCTCCAACACTGGAGGTTTTTGAGAAGAGATTAGACAACCATTTGTCTGAATTGGTATAGGGTTTTCTGCTTGAGCAGGGAATTGGACTAGAATACCTCCAAGGTCCCTTCCAACTCTATTATTCTGTTAGTTTCTTCTGAAAACCACACAGGTTTTCAACCAGTATGCTCGCACAGAGTGGGCCTCCTCCGGGTGCTGTCCGCCAGACAGTGTCGGCTGGCAACCCCCAAGGGGAGAGCGTTCTCTGTGGCGGCGCCCACCCTCTGGAACAACCTCCCCCCAGAGATACGTACAATAACAGACCTTCGGATTTTTCGTCGGGCCCTGAAAACCTATTTATTTCAACTAGCTGGGCTGGCTTGAGTTAAATTTTAAATTGATTTTAAATCGGATTATTTTAATTTACGGCCAAAATATTTAATTATTTTAAACTGTTTTTTAAATTTTGTATGTTCTGTTTTTTACTTTGGCTGTTCACCGCCCTGAGTCCTATTTGGAGAAGGGCGGTATAGAAATGGAAACAAATAAATAACTAAATAAAATAAGTAAGAGTTTGGCAACTATAAGGGAATATAATAAAGAAGGAATATGTAATTGTAACGTATATGTGATATAGCCAATACTTTGATATTAATAGCAACTTTAAGGTTTAAATCTCCTACAAATATAAGGCTAGTCAGCTATAATTGTTTAAGTTGCTGCTAGTCTTAAGAAGGTAACACGATGCAAAATCAGCAATTGAACAGGAACAGGCGTTTCAAATGAAACGTTCTTTAATAGGCTTTGATAAAAATCAGCTTGACAGATATATTCATTTATCAAGCATAGGTCTTATGGGATTGTGATTGAAACATCAATATGTCTTGTCACATTTGCTGATGTCTGTAAGCCACCCAAGCACTGGGTCTGTTGAAAAATAATGGGGGAAGAACTCTGGCTAACAGTCAGCTTCATGATGACATAGCACTGAGAATAAAGTAGATTGCATTATGGGGCCAAATGTCAGGGCTGAAATATGTCATACTGTACTACTGATCTCATGTGATTTAATGCTTCTCCTTAAACAAAATTCTGACTACAGAGAAAATGTGATATTGAAGAGAAACGTTTAGCAATGTCCCCTAATATAGAGAAATATGAACTTCATTTCTTTGAATTTCCCAGCTAGACAACCATTGCCGAAAACCCTGGGAATTTAAATTAATACATGAGTGTGCCCTGTTTGAAGAAGGCTACTTTGTAGTGTACCCTTATCTGTAATATGTTGGTTTTCTATGTAGAGTTCACCCATTATAGCATGTGTTAATATGATTTGTTTGTTTTGTTTGGTCTTAGAAATGTTAGAAACAATTGTGGTATGTTTGTTTGCTTGCTTGCTTGTTTGTATCCCACCTTTATTATTTTTACAAATAACTCAAGGCAGTGAACATATCCAACATATTATCCTCTCCTATTGTCCCCAAAACAACAACCCTGTGTTGTGAATTGGGCTGAGAGAGAGTGACTGGCCCAAGCTGGCATTCATGGCTAAGGCAGAATTAGAAATATACAGCAAAATATGATCACAAAAAATATGGCTTAGCTTAAAATGTTAACCTGGTCTAAGTATCAGTGCAAGTTTCTATGTTTTATCATGTGAGTCTTAATCTGATGTTTGAAGTGAAAAACCTAGTGAAAAATCAGCTTTGAGGTACTGATGAATGTGTATATAGGATGCTGCACTGTTTTGGCATACAACTGTCTACAGCACTGTAATTGGCACTGACCTGTCAGTTTCCTAAATACTTCCTGATCTTTTGAACTGAAGATGCTCGGACTTGAATTTTGAACCTTTTGCATGCAACATTTGCGAGACCGCCTTCTGCCGCCGATAGCCTCCCACCGACCAGTACGCTCCCACAGAGAGGGACTCCTCAGGGTGCCGTCAGCCAGGCAATGTCGGCTGGCGACCCCCAGGGGGAGGGCCTTCTATGTGGCAGCACCTGCCCTCTGGAACGATTTGCCCCCGGAGATACGAAGGATACCAGATCTCCGGGCTTTTCGCCGTGCCCTAAAAACTTTTATTTTCCATCAAGCAGGGCTGGCGTGAACACCCCCCCCCCCCTTTTTAGCTCTTTTTAGCTTTTTAGCTTTTTAAGTGTAAATTGGGTTTTAATTGGATTGTTTTAAATTGTGGGCCAAAACTGTATAATTCTTTTAATTGATTTTAAATTTTGTATTGGTATGTTTTTTATCCTTGGCTGTGCACCGCCCTGAGTCCAATAGGAGAAGGGCGGTATATAAATTGAACAAATAATAATAATAATAATAACATTCATCCTTTCCTTCTGAGCTCTTGATTTTCCACACTTGATTAAATTATCCAGAATCAATAGAACTAGGTCAACAATTCCAGTAGATGTGTAGGACTTCAAATTTGTATTTAAATTTGGCTGCAATTACTCCAGCCAGTGTCATCCAGAGGTTTAAAGGAGCTTTTTCAGTATTCATTTTATGAATTACTACATTGAAATGTGTTTGTCAAAGAGGAATGGGAACACAAGCCGTTAGGTAGCTCTTTGGATCCCGAGCTCTACCTTTTGCTGCTGTCGTGCTGATCTGCCTGTGCCAATCACTAGGTGGCAGAGAAATCCTCTCCAGATTGCCAGTTCTTAATTTGCAGCTTTTCCCTTTTGTAGCAGTATTTTGTATCTCTTCTACATTTGATGTGTTATAGGTCTGATCATGATGTGTCCGGCAGATTTTCTGTCCACAGCCTGTCCCATTGCGTAGATATGAGATTTCCCTGTGCCATCCTAAGCCCTAACGTTAGCTTTCCCATTTATGGCAACAATGAACTTAATTTGTAAAGTTTATTATTATTTATTTATTATTTGGACTTGTATGCCCCCCTCTCTCCAAAGGACTCAGGGCAGCTCACAACAATAAATACACAAATTCAATTATAAAATATAACAAATATAAAAACCCGTTAAAATCACATTTAAAACCCCTTCAGTCCAATCCGGCCAGACCAAATAGCCATGTTTTAAGATCACGGCGGAAGAAGCGAAGGTCAGGAGCCACCCGGAGCTCCAGGAGGAGCTGATTCCACAGAGTAGGTGTGCCCCACAGAGAAGGCCCGCTCCCTGGGAGTCACCAGTCGACACTCTCTGGCCGATGGGACCCCAAGGAGGCCCTCCCTGTGAGAACGCACCAGGCGATGGGGAGCTGTCGCTGGCCGCAGATGGTCCGCCAGGTATCCTGGGCCTAAGCCATGTAGGGCTTAGGTAGTGTTTTAATTTATTTTAATGTTTCAGCTATTTGCTGGTAGAAACTATAACATCACCGCTACCAGCTGGGACGAATGGATTATTTTGCCCTACAAACAAAGCAACAAACCTAAAGAAAACATTTGATTCTATACTGCTTGTTTTCTTGAATGGAAAAGAAAAAAAGAGAGTGAAAGGTTTTTTTAAAAATGTAATCATTCCACTTGTCTCACATACAGCAACCTGTATTGAAACCTAAAATAAATATTTGAAACTGCCTTATGGTTTTTAAAAAGTGGGATATTTTAAGATGATGGGACAATATTCTCTTATCTCCCATCATCTCCTAAATCATCTCCTCTTTTAAATTTAAATTTTAAACATAAATTTTAATCTGTTTAATTATGGGGTATTTTAAAATTCAGCCTAAATTATTTAATTCATTTTAATTTATTTTAAATTTTGTATTTCTGTGTTTTATCTTCTGGCTGTTCACCGCCCTGAGTCCTTCGGGAGAAGGGCGGTATAGAAATTTAATAAAATAAAATAAAATAAAATAAATAAATAATATAAATAAATTCTCTTTTTGCAAAAGAAATGCTTTGCTGCTTTTAGGCTGTAATAAAGTTGTTTCGGCTAATCCTAGTTATATCAACTTCTGTCAATGGCGGATTTAAGGTATTCTTAAAAATAGACAGTTGTTCATGGACATATACATAATAAGATACCGATCAAGGAGAATATGTGTAGCTCAGGGTTGAAATGAGGGGTCCTTGGTGCTCTCTGAGCTTGGTTGCTTTCTTGTAGACATTTCATTACCCACCCTAGGTAACAGCATCAGTTCACTGCCTAAAGGAATATCTGCAAGAAAAGAACCAAGCTCAAAGAGCACCATAGACAGTTATGCAACATACAAATTGGTGAACAGCAATCTAATGATTTTAACATGCAGACAGAAAGGAAGATGACCTTGAAGGAGATATGCAAGAATTGTTTCCTAGACAAAGAAGAATGAAGCATTTTTAAGCCCTGAGAAACACGATAATATTTTGAACTGATTCAGGCAAACACTGTCTGATTCATTGAGGATTCGGATGGGGGTTGGATTACCCTTCTCACTTTTCATATGAGGGGGTTATAAACAAGGAGTTTCCTAGAAACTGTTATTGCCCCTAACTATGTGTGTTTAAATCTATTAAGATGGATGCTGGCTGCATAGCCATATTTTTATTTTTATTTAGTGTTGATATGTATACCATTTTAGCTTTTTTCTTTTTGCATAAAGAAAGCTTTCTTCGAAGAGAGGGATTCCAGTTGGATGTATTCAAGAGCATGTCCCTTCAGCATTTGACTTTTAGAGCATTCATTATACTTTAGCAAATGCAATAAGGAAGTGTTACATACTTAACATACATGATGGATTGAGACTATATTTTTGAACGGAGAATTCTGAGTTTGTTCAAATATGTGTTTTGGTTTTTCATTCGATACCGTTTAGCATTTGCATTGGTGTTCAACTGGTGTTGAGAACTAGAGTCTTGTTAGTAATTGCTGATTGATAAAAATTTGCTTCCACATGTAATGTTAAGCTGTATATTTTTAATTTGCTGTTAACTTATGTATGAACTAGGCCATAGTGACCTGTTCATTCACTCAGGATTGAAAAAAACCATGGTACAGCATGAAATAAACCTGGTGAAGTAATCTTTCCCTTTTTATTCTGTTTTATGCTCAGATTTGAGGTCTTGTACTGATGTAACATAATTATAGTTCTCCCTTTCAGTTTAATAGCTAATTGTTTCGACTGATTGCAAATCAGTCCTGTCTATTTCTGCTTATTTCAGATACAAGTTGATACCTTCCAAATATTAGAGAATACAAATGCCAGTTAACTGCATTTAGTACGTCTAATAGTTTGCTAAATCTGGAGAAGGCAAATTGGAAAGGATGATTTAACCGATTTAATAAAGAGGGCTTTAGCTTACAAAAGGCCTTGTCACAGCATCTGTGTTAAGTAAAAACATATATTATTTTTTTCCACCAAATATTTAATATCAGTCAAACTGAAAACCCATAGCAGAGAGAAAAATACTTAAAATCTGTAAAGCACACACCGGTATTAAATGTTGAAATGACTTTCTACATGTTGGCTAAATTCACAGATAGCAATAGGCTGGTTTTGCTTTAGCATGCTATGTTAAAAAAATGGCATCACATCACATGACATCACATGACATCACATGACTAGAACAGAACAGAACAGAATCCTTTATTGGCTAAGTGTGATTGGACACAAAAGGAATTTGTCTTTGGTGCATAAGCTCTCTGTGTACATCCAAGCAACAAGTGATAAATCATGATCATAAAACACAACCATCATAAATCATAAGATATAACACTCAGCGAGACTCAAAAGATACTAAATAAACAATCAACATAAATCATAAGATTCAAATAACAAGGTTATACTCTATAATCTAAGGAAATAGGTAATAGGAAAGATGAGAAGGATAGTAGTAATACAGCCCTACTAGGTGGTTTAACATCCCAGGGCATAAGACAGTGTTGTGGGAATTAGTTGTTTAGCAGAGTGGGGGGTCTGTGGGGGGAAAACTGTCCTCGTATCTAGTTGTTTTGGCGTGCAATGCCCTGTAGCGTCGTCATGAGGAAAGAAGTTGAAACAGTTTATGTCCAAGATGTGTGGGGTCTGTAGATATTTTATCTAGCTATTGTGAATTACTCAAATCATGATGAAAATTATTGTTTAGTGTATAGTGGTAACCCTATAAATATCTCAATCATCTTTACAATAATCTGTAGAGTAGCCTGATATTTTAAAGTACAAAATTATACATTTACTTGCATTTATTCACGCTTGCTAGAAATCTAAATGCTTAGTTTAATTAATTAGTCAATTGTTGGGTCATAATATCTTTATTTGGGCCAACCAAGGAGGAACCTAAGAATATTTTATTGGCCCTTATAAAATATTACCCAACTGAAGGTTTTGGGCAGAGAAAATTACAGAATGGCTCCTGATCAAAAAAATCCCGACCCAAAAAAAATCTCTCATTTTTTTTCTTATCCAACTCCCATATCGTTTTTATTTTATTTTAATAAAAGTTTGTTATATACCATGAGATCATCGTCCTGTCAAGATGACCTTTTTTCCAGTATCAGTAATTGTACGAGTAAATGTACTGTATATATGTATGCATATGTGCAATTGGTGGATTGTATGAAGCCTAAAACATAGGTCAGAGGAATGACAGGGCCCACTGCCTGTTTTATAATTCTAAAGTCTGTTTGTTCAGTGCATTAAGGAGATTAATAAATGAAAGGGAAAGGAGCCAGCAAGACACTGGGGAGGACCTTCTGAGGCTAGAGCAATAATGTAATTTCATGATTAGACCCACTATTTTCCTTTCTTTCCTTTTCACTGTTCTGGTTTGTATTCACACTGCCAGTCCTAACACAATCTTTCTGGGGTCTTTATCTGCATGGGTGATACATCAGCTGGGAAATTGTAAGATGCATCTTTCTTTTCCTGCCCTTCTGCTATTTCTACAACACATCAGTTCACCAAATGAAAATTCACCAAATGTTGCATGGCACTGCAGATGTTTGTCAAAATAGTAGACGTAAGAAAGATGCAATCTGGGAAGAAAGACAAGGAAAATAGCATAGTGGCAGGACCTAAAGAATTAAGTGCAAAAGATATCAACCGATCGCCATCTTGTAGCTTCCTACTTGCAGTTTCCTCCTAGAATGTAGTGGTAACCAGTTTTGGATTGAAGCAAATGCTGCAATAATCTTAACAGAGTAACAGAGTTGAAAGGGACCTTGTAGGTCATCTAGTCAAATCCCCTGCCCAAGCAGAGGACCCTACATCATTTCTGACAGATGGCAGTCTAGTCCCATCTTGAAAACCTCCAGTGATGAAGCTCACACAACGTCTGAAGGCAAGCAGTTCAATTGGTTGATTGTTCTCACTGTCAGAAAATTGCTCCTTATTTCTAGGTTGAATCTCTTCTTGATCAGTTTCCATCCATTATTCCTTGTTTGGCCTTCAGGTGCTTTGGAAAACAGGTTGACCCCCTCTTCTCTGTGGCAGCCCTTCAAATATTGGAACACTGCTGTCATGTCTCCTCTGGTCCTTCTCTTCACTAGACTAGCCATGCCCAGTTCCTGTAACCGTTCTTCATATGTTTTAGTCTCCAGTCCCCTAATCATCTTAGTTGCTCTTCTCTGCACTTTTTCTAGAGTCTCAACATCTTTTTTATAGTTTGGTGACCAAAACTAGATATAGTATTCTAGATGTGGTCTTACTAAGGCTTTATAGAATGGTATTAGTGCCTAATAAATTGAACCCTAGCAGTACATAAAACAGGAAAGAGATTGCTGATGTTAAATGTTTAGGATGCCAAATTTTGTAACAGTTCTTAGCCTATTAATAAGAGAACCTCTGTTCCCTTATGCTCTTAGTATGCTCAGTAGAAAATATTCAATAACTGGTAATTTATAACCATAGTGTTCATGTCAATGTTCCAACTGACGAACCCAATCATGCCAGCACTCCGAGATGATCTGATCTCTTTAAGAACTGTTTTCTTGAGTACATCATTTCAGCAGGCAAAACCAACTCTAACTATTTCCTGTGGTTTTCGTACAGTATTTCCCTCCTTCCTTGTCACAGGTCACATTGTCCAATTAGATGTTCCGGTGTCTCCCGGGTAACTCCTTCAAGTCTCTGGCCAGCACCTGTTGAGATGACCTTGGTTCCCACAGGACGATGAGTTGTTACTGTCTGGCCTGACATTCCAAACCTCTCCCTCCCCTCCATACTGTGTGGCACGCAGAGAAACGAAAAAATGGCTGCGGCAACATGGGTCAGTTTCAAAATTGACAGTTCAATTTGTGAGCGCTGCAAAAAAGTTGTAAAATTGGGTGCAATCATGTGGTGACCCGCTTTTTGACCATCACGACTTATATCCAAAATTTTGGGCTCAATTAGAGTCATAAGTCAAAGGCTACCTGTACCGTATGTCGTGGACAGCCATGCTGTCATTCAAATTTTATATTGATTTCTCAATGCCACTGTATGTTTGACTCTCCAGGTGGGTAGACATAATATGCTAAAAGTTAAATTGTAAACATCTGGTACGATGTTTTTTAAGGAGCGAGAGAGAGTTTCATTCACATTCCTCCTACCTGGATATACATGGTAGATCTTTGTCAGTTATTAATAGCAGCCAAGAACTTTTAGAATTGATCAACAAATTAAATTGTAAGACATCATTGAGTTCAAAGGATTTTCATTTGAGAGGCCAGTTCTTCAATAACTGCAGTAGGAAATGGGAGAATGATTAAATAAAATACATTACTTATTAAAATGTTCCTCTTTATTGGATGATTGAAGAGTTGCCCAGTAACAACAGTTTTGAAAAACAGAAACCAGAGGATGAAAGAGCTGCCAGATGTAATCTTTCCCAAAAAGATAGAATTGAAAGCATTCTAGCTAGAACTGTTAAATTTGTCAATGAAGATACCATGTTAGGAAGAATTAATATAGCTTCTTCAACATGTTCCTGATGAACAAGACCAAAATATTAGTACTTATGGGTATTATGATGAGATCAATGATAAAACCTTTTCTCATATGATTTCTGACATCAATATTTATTCAACAAACAGGCATTTGCTGTGAATCATTCTTCCCATTCAGAGTTTTTGTTAGCAGTATAAACAAACATATTTGGAAATATCTGAAGCTTGGTGCATATACAGGTCTTGATATAATCAGAGGAATGCTATTACAAGTGCAAATGACTCCAATTTTCCTCTAAAATGAATACAGAGGTGATGTTATTTTCCAGTTAGGTTTAATTTGGCTGCTTGTTCATTGCTGCAAGGTTATTTAGAGTTAGGGACTATAATCTACTCAAAATGTTGCCCCTTCTCATACTGAATGGAACAATAGTTTTACTTCTGAGGTGCAATGTGTCTTCATGCATTTAATAGATGATTTGGAGGAAGGAGTTAAATCCAAATTTATGTCATTTTATCATTTTACATCTTTCTACTGAAATAACATACATTGATGTAAATGATGTAAACAAGTAAATTATTCAGTTACACAAGTGACATAAACTGATGCAAACAGAATAAATTATGACAGTTTCCACGTTGCTTTAGAAACAACGGGCTTTGTCAATAGTTTGAGACTAAAATCCAGAGAAATATTTTGACCTTTACATCCGAAGTCCACTGAATGGATGTCTGGAGAATGTAGGTTTTCCTTTATTTAGTGAATATTGTCTTTTGATGGTTCAAAATAAAAGTATAAAATGATTCTTTATTTGGTAAAGATTTGAAACGATGACAAGAGTAAGCATCAAAAATGAACATACGATATTATGGAACATGCTTTAATTTCTAGAATTATTATATACTGTTATCATATGTTGTCATTGTAAACCATTGAGAGTTCTTAGAGATTGTGATGCTAGACAGATTGGATATACATAAAAAGCCGTATATGAGAATGGTAAGCAGGGTGGATAAAAATCAATGATTTTTTTAAAAAAATCAAAAAAATCAGATCTTTTTTTATTTAAATCTGATTTTTTTTTATTTAAATCGGATTTTTTTATTATTTTTATGGAATTTATTTTAATAAAAAACTTTTGGGGTAAAAATCTATCGTAAGATAGTTTTCTATTTAAGATACATAAATAATTTAGTTTATTCAGCATGAAACGGAGCTTAGTTATGTAGCATGAGGCTGTATATTCTGCAACACTGGGACTATCGGTGAGTCAACAGTGGGTCAAAGGAGGAGCAGAGATGACAGTCGCTCTTTAAAAATTATGATTTAAGTCGAGTTGATTTAAATCAAGCCTTTTTACTAGTGATTTAAATCGTGATTTAAATTGTGATTTAAATCAACTCGATTTAAATCAAATCCACCCTGGTTGGTAAGGCACTGGAACAAATTCTGACAATAGTCTGACTTTATCCCCTTCTAGCTTTGACCTGAAGCTATGCTTGAAGCTATGAACATTCTGACTTTGGAGTTGTGTTGATGGTATTTTGTTCAGTAACATCTGGATCCTTGATGTTGGTAGAAAACATGGTCTTGAACCCCGAACTGGTTCTACCATGAGTGCTTCTATTAATTCTGATCCTGAGCGATGGTGGCAAATATACATAGCTCGGATGTAAGATGAGGGTGGAGGTTCATTTTCTGAGCTTGTGGGTTGGTTTCTGAATGTTTCATTACCAGGTTAGGTAACATCTTCAGAGTTTATGGGAGGTCAGAAAACCCTTCCTGTGCCTGACTATTTCTTGAGTGGCCACAAAATTAGTGTATGTGGTTGAATTAAATGTTCTGTTTTCTTCTGAAACTTTTCTTTCCTTGGATTTATCTATGGCTGGCCTACCGGAGGTTGAAAAGCTCAATAAATCGTGTGCCAGCAGGTGTCGCACATTGGTGGTTGTGACACATATTTTAAGTGACAAGGAGCCGCAGCAGAGGGGTGAAAGAGCCACATGCGGCTCCAGAGCCGCAGGTTGCTGACTCCTGAACGATATCAAAACCCTTTGGGATAGGGTGCCTTGTTTCAGTCAGTAATGCCAACAGAAGAATTTTTGCAGGTTCACCAAACCGTGAGAGATCAAATAGGTCAACTAAGCGTTGCAGTTGCAGCCTTCTGCTGCTTTTGTACCATTCTATTCCATCAGATAATCCAGCAAAGAAAACAGATTTTTTTTGCCATTGCTCGGCAGGCTGCCTTAACACTGTCTGTTCTGAAAAGTGGAAGTCTTTTCGCACCCAGGAAACATACCATAGTTTATCTGGACTATTCTGATTAGTACTCTGTTCTGACCCACATTTCAGTCTTAGTCTTTTGCCTCTGAGTAACTTCATTAGTACAAAGTTCTAACTTGTCAACATAAAAACCCATGTGGAATCCTTTACAGTCCTCAATACTATGGAGACTTTCAGTGGTAGATCTCTCTTTTGAGTGCCAATTATGTATTGTTTCATTGCTTTCTATGGTCATTTCTTATCATTGGGCAGCAATACAATTCCATGTGACTACAGGTAGTCCTCGATTTACGACCATAATTGAACCCAAAATTTATGCTGTTAAGTGAGATATTTGTGAAGTAAGTTTTATCCCATTTTATGACCTTTCTTGCCAGAGTTGTTAAGTGAATCACTGCAGTTGTTAAGTTAATAAGATGGTTGTTAAGTGAATCTGGCTTTCCCCATTGAGTTTGCTTGTCAGAAAGTCATAATCATAGGGCCATGGGACACAGCAACTATCATAAATATGAACCAGTTGCCAAGCATGTGAGTTTTGATCTCATGACCATGGGGATGCTGCAAAAGTTGCAATTGTGAAAAATGGTCATAAGTCACTTTTTCAGTCGGTCACTAAGTGGACTGCTGTAAATTGAGGACTACGTGTACAGTAATTCCTTTTTGCACTGATGGTTGAACACATAAAACTGTGATTTAATCCCTTACGAAATCTGACTCTAGCACTATTAGCCAATATTTTGATATTAATTTTAATGGATATAAGTTGTTATCTCAATGTTATGTTTGTTGCATCCACTATCTACTGTTTCATAGGGGACATACCAGAATTAAATCCAGAGACTTTTGTATGCAAGCATGTTCTAGAACATTAACCTAGAGTGAGCCATTGTTTTATCTTTCTTTTTAAATTCCAGCTAGATATTTTACCCTGTTTCCCCCAAAATAAGACACCTCCTGATAATAAGCCCAATCGGGCCTTTGAGTGCATGGCAATAAGGCCAAGCGCTTATTTCAGGGTTCAAAAAAATATAAGACAGGGTCTTATTTTTGGGGAAACACGGTATTTTCAGGGATTGGAAAATTTAAGTCTTATGGCTTCAGTGCCTTTAACATTGTATATTCCCTGTTATGCTAAAGAAGTTCCTCCTTCCACATGAAACCGCATGGCATGTTTCTTCATTGCAAATGATAAATTAAGCTTCTGGCCCTCACCTCTACCATCACTCAATTCTACACAGGAAAAGGACCAACCTTGTTTTGATGTGGGGGGAAGAAGACTTGGAATTCTTCTGATGCATTTCCAGGAAAGATCTCTCCCAAGGACGAGCCACAAGGAATCATTTTCTCCACTGTATTTAATATAAGAGTTTCAGTTCTGTGTATGCCTTTTGTTAAATCAGGGCAAAGCAGAAATGAAATAAAAGGAAGAATGCCCTTGAAATTAATAACTGTGTTTTGAGTTTGTGCAAAACTGGAAATGAGAATAGATACTCCTAAAAATTATAGGTGTCACCTTGAGACTCAGATTGTAGCATAATCATTCCCAGCATAGGTACAAAACAAACAACAGTGACAGAATGGCACAGAGATAAATACTTTTTAAAAGGGTAATTTGAAAATATAGACGAATATATTTGTAATACCGAGGCGAGATGCTAAATTTTAAAGATCTATATGGAACATCCAAAACAGCATTTGTGCATGTGAGAATTATCTACGAAATATGAAAACCAAGTGTGAACAAACAATGCTTAATTGAAAGACTTTTTGCTTTTGGATTCATTTTTTCAGCAGCCAACGTTATTTCCTAAAATACAACTAAATTTTACCTTAGTTTTCCAATACAGGTAGTCCTTGACTTACAACAATTCATTTACTGACTGTTCGAAGCTACAACAGCATTGACAAAACTGACTTGTGACTTTTTTCACACTTATGACTGTTGTAGCATCTCCATGGTCACATGATCAAAATTCAAGCCCTTGAAACTCACTTAAATGTTTCGCTTACCAACATAAATTTTGGGCTCAATTGTGGTCATAAGTCGAGGATTACCTGTATATCGACATTTTTCTCCACTGTAAGTTTTGCAAAATATGCTCAATAAAGGCCACATTGGAATTAACAATCAAAAATTATATATTTCCAATGTTCACAAAAATGTTCCTGTAAAATGAGTTAAACAAACAGAGATGGCAATATGTACCAGTTCAGTTACAATCTCTCCAACATGATGTAGGAAGACTACAATTAATATAATGAAATTTTAAGGAGGTGTAATGCTGTCTATGAAAACTGTATTATTAATAATCATCATCATCTACAGCTTGAATAATTCTTAAAATAGATTGAATGGTTCACATAAAAATTTTCAACAGCATCCTTATTGTATTGATGACACAAGAGCACCAAAAGGAAGCTAAGAACATGACACATTATTATAAATTGAGGGGAATTTTTTTTTTAAGGATTGCTAAAGGCTTTTCAGGTGGCATGATGTAAGGATTTTAAATGATACTACAACATTTTTTTATTATTATTTCATGTTTGCTTCCCCCCCCCCTCTGTTGTCAGAAGCTGTAAATATTTTTGTCTTGAGGGTAGCCAGTAAACCCTTCTGTAAACCAGTAGTCTATTCTGAATATAGTAAATGATGACAAATTTTATATGGTATTTAGTCCTTCCTTCCTTCCTTCCTTCCTTCCTTCCTTCCTTCCTTCCTTCCTTCCTTCCTTCCTTCCTTCCTTCCTTCCTTCCTTCCTTCACACTTAAATAACCTTAGGAAAGGAATAAAAATTGATATTGATAAAAAAAATGTGGAACCTTGCTAATATTTTTTTAGGACGGTGCAGTGATCCTGATTTGAAGGGGGAATGGTGATTTAAAGTTTGATTGGGCATACAGAACTCAATATACCTGTTGACATCTCCTTAAGTATAATGTCTTTAAAGACTTCTCATTAGATGCAACATACATGCCCAAGCATGTTCCAACTCATCTTTTTCCTTTTGAATCCAGGTAACTGCACAGGCCTAATTTTTATCCTTGTATTTATGCATCAGTTATGGTACTGATAACGTTGGTATTGGTTGTAGAAAAGATGATAATGGCCTTGTTCACACATCACATTCAGCCACAAGATGGTGGCTTTGATTTTTTTTTATTAGTGTCACGTGTGAACCTAAATAAGTTGCTTTATGTGTGGATCAGACCACAGATTCCACAAGTTATCATTTAATAAACCCTGTCCTAGCTTCTTCTCTGAATGTAGATATAGGACTGATTATAGTTGAATAGACATGTGGATAGCAGTTGTGTACAACTTTCAAACCAAACCAGATGTATATCATTAGCATTGGTTTTCATTTTGCATAAAGGCAGATAAAATAGGAATTTTGCACATGTTTTAATTTCAGCCAACCTCTGTATATTTCTGTATATTTTTGAAAGTATAAAGAATGAATAAAAGATCCCAATCATAATCTTTTTCTTTTCCTTGTCTCAGTCTCTCAAACCTCCTCTGCCTTTTAAGATAATGAGATTGGATTTTCAGCTAGCCTGAACCCATCTTTTGGCTGGCTTGTTTAACCATTGTCCTGGCAAAATGCCAGAGCATGCCTGTAATAGTCAGTTGGCTGCTAGCCCTTTGCCAAGCAATAGGTAGCTTTTATTATTACTGCTTTGCTGTAAATGAAATCAAGCAATTTGCCCCCTGTCAGTTTAAGCATTTTTTTTTCTAGTCAGAGTTCAAGCCCCCTTGCATGAATTGAGTCAGCACAGCTATTGCGACTGTTATAGTTATAACTTTTGCTGTAGATAATTAGAGTTTATGGTTAAAGAGTGCTATTTATACTAATGTGCTACTGGATCATGGGTAGTAGTTAAAATACTTGTTTTCACTCAATAAATAGCTGACTGTAAAGTAAACCTTAGGCACAAATACTGGTCCACTTCTGTGCTTAGAATAGCAGGGTCTAGACCTCGTCACTTTTATTTATTTTAATACATCTCTGAATTTTCAATTTCAGCAAATGGCGAAGGGCAGTGGTGGGTTCCTCCTGGTTCGGCCCGGTTTGGCCGAGCCGGTAGCGGTGACGATATGACGTCACTGAACTGGTTCTCTTTGTTGGGAGTTGGACCCCCCGCCCCCCCGTGTTATTCTTACCTTCTATTTGGCTCCGCCCCCAATCTATTCGCTGCCTCCCGAGTCCCAGCTGATCGGCTAGAAGGGAAAAAAAACTGTTTAAACTCTTGCCACAGTGCTTCAAAGGGCCGCCCTACAGCTGATCAGTGTTAAAAGGCAGTGTGGTGGTAGACCAGTACGCTCGAAAAACAAATGGGTAGACCGGTGCCTCCAAAAACAAATGAGTAGACCGGAACGCTCCAAGAACAAATGGGTAGACCGGTACAGCTCTGCAAGCAGTTAAAAGCCTGGTAGACCAGTACCTCTGCTAAATCCTAAAGAATTGTTTGTCACATGACCATCAAGCCACATCCACAAAATAAGCCACGCCCACAGAACCAGTAGTAAAAAAATTTAGAACCCACCTCTGGCGAAGGGATCTTACCAGTCAGCAAACCTGCTGATTAGCACACAAGCCCCTTCTGCAACCCATGGTGCTTCTCCTTTCCCATCATGGTTCCTTATAGGCTTCTAGTGTTCATATGTTCATACTTTGATGGTAGGGCATGTGATTGGCATGCACATATGGTTCCAAATTCAGTCCCCAGAATTGGTAAAGAATTACTGCCTTAGAATTACTGTTAATTAAGAGGCAATGATATTGACCTAGGGGCAGTATTGCTCCCATTTAATGCAGGCTATATTTCTAGAATTGTAGAGTTTTTAAAAGTCCATGGAACCAATCTTCTGGTCACCAGCTCCAATAGATAGTTGTCCAGCTTTCGTTGAACACATTAGATCAGGGGTGTCAAACTCAATTTCATCGAGGGCTGCATCAGGGTTGTGTTTGACCTCAGGGGGGCCAGGTGGGTGTGGCTGGGGTAGGAGTAGCCAGCGCGACATCACTCGTGTCAGGTGCACCTGTGGTGGCCCGGGCGGGCCTCCATTGTCTCCAACAAAGGAAGGTGAGAGCGTGGCCCCCCCACACTCTGTTTTCACTGGCAGTGGGCTGCAGGAGACCATCCAGACTGAAAAGGGGACCCTGGGAGGGCCACACACAGCCCTCCCGAACTCTGTTTTCACTGGCAGAGGCACTGCAGGCCGGTCCTTCGCTGTTTCCAGGGCGGCCCCATTGGGCCAGATTTAAGCACCTCGTGGGCCGGATCAGGCCCGCGGGCCTTGAGTTCGACACCCCTGTAGACCATTAGAAATGTTAGGATTTCAAAGAAGAAGAGGTCAGCTTATTTACCAAAGCACCAGAAGGCAAGACAAGAAACAATGGATGGAAATGAATCAAGGAGAGAAGCAACCTAGAATTAAGGAGAAACTTCCTAACAGTGAGAACAATTAACCAGTGGAACAGCTGGCCTTCAGAAGTTGTGGGGGTTGTTAAGAAGAGACTGGACAGCCACTTATCTCAAGTTGTATAGGATCTCCTGCTTGAGCAGGGGGTTGGACTAGAACAGTGATGGCTAACCTTTTTGCCATCGCGTGCCAGGAGAGGGGGGGGCGGGGGAGGGTCGCGTGCGCACGTGCCCACGCGCATGCGTGCGCATCCCCCTCCCCCCCCACTCCTGGCACATGATGGCCTGGTAGGCCCATTTTTCTTTCTTACCTGGTTCCAGATCCTCTCTGTGTATCTGGGAAGGGAGAAAACAGCATTTCCCACTCTCTTGGAGACCCTACGAAGGCTGAAAGGGCCCATTTCCCGACTCCCGGTGGGACAGGAAGTGACTTTTTTTCCTGTCCCCAGCCTCCAGAGACTCCTAGAGAGGCTCCTAGACACTCCTAGAGAGGCTTCTAAAGACTCCTAGAGAGGTGGGCCCAGAAGGCCTGAAAATCAGCTGACCGGCGCGCACATGCGCCCCAGAGCTGAGCTGGTGTGCCCACTAATATGGCTCCGTGTGCCACCTGTGGCACGCGTGCCATAGGTTCGCCATCATGGGACTAGAAGATCTCCAAGGTCCCTTCCAGCTCTATTCTGATTGGCTGATAGGTTGATTGAGGATTTCTTAACATTGTGCAGGAACAAAACCCTTTTTTAGTGTTTTGCATTCTAAGGTGACACAGATATATGGTAGAGAGTAGTTCTTCAGATGATTGGAAACTGCTGTCCCTCATTTCCCTCTGTGCCTCTATCTTAGGAAATACTTCTGGTATAGTGACTGTTGCAACCATTGTTCTTAAATAACTGTGTTCCAATCTTTGCTTTTGGATAGAATGGAAACTCAGTAATGATGGTTTGATTAAGGTTGATATCAGTGTTTTCAAGTAAGCATTTTGGTTGGACCAGGTTAAAACATCCCTCTGAAAACCCTTATATATTTGTGTCTGGCGATTTGCTACTGTTCAACCATATCCTATCCAGATGTGCTTCAAGTGGCCAGCCACAATCGGTGAACACGTACCGTTCATTATACTGTGCCACAGAGTGCATTTAAAGCAAGGGCAGTACATCCTGTGTAGTTTGTTTGGGACTCGAAATCCGAGATTGCAAACTAATTTCAGGTACAAAAGCACTGTTGAATAATTGAAAATACGGGAGGCAAGTATTAAGATCACATTCTATTAAGTTCTAAATTGAGAGCTTAACCAGCAAGCAGCAGTAGATAACATAACGCCCAATTTATTAGGCTTAGCATAAATGCAGTTTAATTATCTGGGAACAAATTCCACAAAAAAAGAACAACTTTCTGATTACAAAAATCTTTGGTATCTCCAAGAGTTGTTGCAGCAGTATAGGTCTCAGTCAATATTTATACTAGATGGGTTGTGCAATATTTGGGATTTTGCAGCTAATAAAACTAGAAAAGTTTTAGTTTCTTCCTACAAAGTGCCAAATACCCAGGTCAAAATGTAGACTTCCTTTTAAAGGAGATCTTGTTCATAGTTCAACGTTATTGGTGGGTTTTTCTTGGAGAAGCAGATATTGTGATAGATTCATAGATTCGCAGGGCTAGAAGAAATTCTAGAGGTCTTCTAGTCCAACCCCGTGTTCGGGGTAGGAGTTGTTATATTATCCCAGATGAATCAATGTCTAATCTTGTCTTGAAAACCTCCAGAGTTGAAGCACCCACAACTCCTGGAGGCAAACTTGATTAATCCATGATTCAATAGATTAATCATTTTCATTGTCAAGGAATTCCTCCTTATTTCCAGGTTGGATCTCCCTCTGATGAGCTTTGACCCGTTGCTTCTAGTCTTGCCCTCAGGTACTATGGGAGAATAAATCAACACTTTCTTCCCTGTGACAGCCCACCAAGTATTGGAGGACTGTTATCTTGTCTTCCCTAAGTCTTCTCTTTGTTAGGCTAAACATACCTAATTCCCTTATCCAGGGGTGGTATTCACTTACCTTCACTACTGGTTCGCAAATGGGAGCACACGTGCCACCTCCACGCATGTGCAGAACCTTCTGCGCATGCGCAGAACATCAAAAACATGATGACGTCTGGGCAGGTGGGCGGAGCCTCCCGCAGCCGCTGCTACCAGTTCACACGATCCGGATAGAACCAGCTGAATAGCACCATTGCCCTTATCCATCATTCAATTTAGCCCCCATATCATCTTATTATCAACTATAAATGTTTTATAATTTTAATAGCACTAAAAACAATCTCTTTTGTGTCGACATTGTCAACATTTTTGTCTTTTTCTGACTTGGTTTCTGACATCATCAATGTTGAAATGAAATTTATTCTTCCTTCCTCAATAAACTGTTTTCCTTAGTCCCAGCAGGCCTATTAAATCTCAAGTGTTTCATATCTTGCTGATGCTCCGTTTTTCAGCTGTGAGACGGGAAAGAGAACTAAACTTTGAGCTCTTGATACAATTGTTGTCAGAAGCTCGAAAAATGTCACGCTTGTTACCTGGCAAGCAGAAATGAGCCGCAAGCAAGCTCAGGAGACCTCCAAGAACCGTAGATGAGTAATATTTATTGAAAATAGGGAGCCCAAGCCAAAGAATTCAGGATTGTGCATTGAAGAACTGTATATACCAGTGATGGCGAACCTTTTCGGCACTAAGTGCCGAAAAGGGAGCACGCGCACCTGGGCCGCAACCCGGAAAAGGAGCTGCCCGGAGTGCATGCGCGCACCTGAAAATGAACTTCCGGTTTCAGCTACTGAAATTCCGGTTTGAGCCAGCTACTCTTCTGGGATTCTGGCACGCATGCGCACGCAATGATCAGCTGGCTGGCACGCATATGCACGCAGGAAAAAGGAAGACCAGCGTTTCTAGTTTCTGCCGCATGCAAAAAAGCCAGTTGATCATCACTCGCGTATGCGCGCCAGAAATCCAGAAGAGGAACGAGTGACGCCACGTATGCCAGGTGACATGGCTCCACGTGCCACTTCAGACATGCCTGCCATAGCTTCGCCATCACGGGTAGATACTGTAGAAACAATGTCCAAACCACTTTGGGGTGAATTTTCCTTCTCACCCTACAACATGGACTACTTAGCTTCTTATTTTGAGCAGGTGGGTTTGGTTTTACCTGTTCTTCATTTTGGTAACTGTCGGATATACTTTCATGTTTCTTACTGACAATGTTAGAACTGATGCGTTTTCCTGCATTTGTACTTTATTAGTTAATAGTGATGGAATGTAGTAAGGAGGTGACGGGAGGGGTGCATTCCAGAGGAATAAGAAGCAACTCAGTCCAGATATGATGTGTGAGAGAAAGAGGGTGAAGACAGTTCTTCCTTAATAGTGACACGGAGTAAATTGTAGATGCAGATAGTAGAGTGCTCAGTTTGGCAAGATTTCATGAAATAATAAATTTATTTTGGAAGAACAACCAGGTGAAAAGAGCCTTGGTAGTACAGTGGTCTAAAGCACCCTGTTATTAAGACCAGCTGCCTGCAATTACTGCAGGTTCGAATCTCGCCAAGGCTCAAGGTTGACTCAGCCTTCCATCCTTTCTAAGATAGGTAAATTGAGGACCCAGTTTGTGGGGGCAATAAGATGACTTTGTATAAATATACAAAAGGATGAAGGCTATTGCTTAGCTCATTGAAAGCCGCTCTGAGTCTCCGGAGAAGGGCGGCATATAAATCAAATTAAAAAAAAAAAAGGTGTCATTCTTGGTTTTGGCCTTGATAGTAACAAAATAATCTCAGTCAAGTAAGTAAAGAGCACAAGCCACCTATTGTTTGGGATATGTGGAGGAAATCATATATTTTCTTTTTTTTAAAAAAAAAAAACCCTCTAAAAACAAGGCAACACTGTGTACCTCTAATATATGTTCCTCTTACTTTGCTAAACATGTATGATGTGGCGTGATTGTATATAATGTCTTCAAAATTTACAATGTCTGCATCAGTGATGGCAAACCTTTTAGAGACCCAGTGCCCAAACTGCAACCCAAAACCCACTTATTTATCACAAAGTGCCAACACGGCAATTTAACCTGAATAACAAGGTTGTACTACCTAAAATAATGAGATTTCAGCTAATTGTTCTAAGAAAAATGTGATAAATGCACTTATATGCCCCTTCATGTTTTTTTCTGCGTTTGAAATATTACATTTAGCAACAATATCATTTCTCTTTCCCTCCCTCTCTCTCTTTCCCCCTCTCTTTCTCTCTCTCTCTTTCCCGCCCTCTCCCTCCCTCTCTCTTTCCCTCCCTCCTTCTCTCTCCCCCCCCCCCGTGGGAGAGAAATGCGATGGAGCTGGGTTGGGGTGATGGCACACATGCCCATAGAGAGGGCTCTGAGTGCCACTTCTGGCATACGTGCCATAGGTTCACCACCACTGGTCTACATCACCAGTTGTACAGCAGCCTGGAGCTAGGAATCTTTTTCTTTTCAGTCTCTGGATGGGCAAGACTGCTCGTTTAGGGTGCCATGCTTATCTGGTTTCATTTTTATGTGCTGTACAATTTACACTTATCTGAAATGAGTAAGCATGTTTTTATAGACGATTACGGGACTCATAGGGATGTGGTGGCTCAGTGGCTAAGACGCTGAGCTTCTCAATCGAAAGGTCAGCGATTCGAATCTCTAGTGCCGTCTAACAAGGTGAGCTCCCATTACTTGTCCCAGCTTCTGCCAACCTAGCAGTTCAAAAGCACGTAAAAAATGCAAGTAGAAAAATAGGAACCACCTTTGGTGGGAAGGTAACAGCGTTCCCTGCGCCTTTGGCGTTTAGTCATGCCGGCCACATGACCATGGAGACGTCTTCAGACAGTGCTGGCTCTTCGGCTTTGAAACAGAGATGAGCACCGTCCCTTAGAGTAGGGAACAACTAGCACGTATGTGCAAAGGGAACCTTTACCTTTTCCTTTACAGGACTCATCTTGTTTTCTTCAGCTTCTTGTTCTTCTAATGCAGAGGAAGCCACTAAACAAAATCATTTCCCTTGGTATGTTTTTTTAAAAAATTTGGAAGTTACAGTATCAAATGATATTTAAGGATAGAATCATTTTTTTTTAATGTTGAGTGGATAAAAGTGATTTAGTTAGTAAAAATCAGTGTTAAAATGAGAATACATTTTGAATATATCTTCTGTGAGCTCCTCATAGAGTTATTTTGGTATCCCTGGTGTTCTTTGCTTTGCACAATTTATACGAGCTTCTACAAAATACCAAAGTTCTATAAAAAAAATAAAGATAATCATTTGAAGGAACACTAAAACTGAAAGAGAGATATATTTTTATTAGTTTCGGAGAGGTAAAACTAGGCGTTCTAGTTAGAGCAAACTGCTAGAATTTTCTGTGTCACTTTTTTTCCATTTAGTAGTTTGGGTGATTTTTGCAGCCTAGTACTTAATTGTGAGAGAGGAAAGAAGGAACAAAAACACAAAAAACAACTCAGGGAAAAAAAAAGAAACAATAAAGCCACACTGCAATGCATATAGGAAATTATTTATAAAAATGATTAATTTTTAATCACATCTTTAAACTTTGATCACATAGAATAATAATGATCAATGTTTGATTGCTTTGATAAAGAGCCATTTCCTAAAGGGAAAGGGATCTATGTTGCTAATCCAGTATTGTAAAGTTTGGAGTCACAATGTCTTTTCAACACTGCAGAGGAATGAGTGTTGGACAACAATGTACAAGGTGCACATAAAACCACACAGATCTTTGATTATACCATCATAACTACTGTTGGAAGAAATATCCTTCTGGGTTCAGTTCCAAATGGGGAAAAAGACACTAGAAGCATGGAAGTTGCTTGGAAAGAAGGTTTATTGATGAACAGGATCACATGGCTTGAGTTCCTGAGCAGAAAAAGGAAGAGATGCTGAGAGTGCCTTGGTTTTATGCCCTCTATTGGGCTTTGAATTTGACCTTGTATTCTGGTTGGTTGTCAGACTCCCATGGGGCCATGCAGGGGCAACTCTGTAGGCTGTCCTGTGTCCCAGGCTTGGTTGAGCTTTGCTGGGTGATGTAATCTTCTCAGGTGCCATGTGGCGAGTTCTGTTGCTAGATGGGTAGAGGGCTAATCTAAGAGGGCTAATCTAAGAGGGCTAATCTAAGATGAGTAGGGGGCTAATCTAACATCCAAGATTGTTGGATCTTGGGTGAGGGCATTTGCCTATGAATAGACCTCTCTTTATCTCTTTAAGTGTGGACATCTGCTGTGGGCTATTGAGGATGGTGGGGGCTATTAAGAGTGAGTTTGTTTCCTGCCTAAAAACATGTTTCTCTATTTCTCATCCAGGGAAATATAATATTCTGCCTTTTTAATATTTCCTAGAATATTTCATTTTTCTAGGAGGGGGTGGGTGCTAACGTCCTACACTACCATCTTGGTTTTCTCCTGCTGACATTCTGTTAGGTGCAAGGAACCAGAAAAACTCCGTGAATAGGCCCAGCTGTTTCTTTATTGTTGATCACCTATTTTACCAGAATCTTGCCAGACTGATTGCATTCACTTGGGAACCTGTAGATAACAACTTCATGAGTCTGGCCTATGTTGTTTCCTGAGCGACTCTATGCTGGGACTTCTCCTTTTTGGCAATTGATTTCATATGTACCTGGCATGCTTATATCAGATACTATTTAATGTAACCTGATGTTCACTAACGTGACTGGCAGCAATGTTTCAGATCTAAGAACTGAACTTGGAACGTTATGCATGTAATGAATGTGCTTGATCAATAGGTTGTGACTTTCTCTATATAGATGTGTGTAACATCCATATTGCAGATTCTTTCAGTTTCATGTAGTATTTCTCCGATGGGTTGCTAAAGAAATAGTTTCAAACTTATCCTGATTTTCACTCTATGCAAAACCAAGTGGTACATTTTATTTATTTATGTATTTATTTATTTATTTATTCAATTTATATGCTGCCCCTCTCCGAAGACCCAGGGCGGCTCACAATACACTAAAAAAAATCACTATAAAAACACTTAAAAATTAAAAACATTAAGACATTAAAACCCATTCACACCATTCATGGCCAGATCTTGTCAGATTGCAAAGCGAGATCAACGGCCCCAGGCCTGCCGGAAAAGCCAGGTCTTCACCGTTTTTTGGAAGGCCAATAGGGTGGGGATGGTCCGGACCTCAGGAGATAACTGGTTCCAGAGAGCTGGGGCAGCCACAGAGAAGGCCCTTCCCCACGGGCCCACCAGCCGGCATTGTTTAGCTGATGGGACCTGGAGGAGACCAACTCTGTGGGATCTTGCTGGGAGCTATGTGGTAGAAGGTGGTCTCGAAGATAACCTGGCCCTGAGCCATGTAGGGCTTTAAAGATAATAACCAACACCTTGAATTGTGACTGGAGACCAATAGGGAGCCAGTGCAGCTTTCAGGTGCAAGAAACTTGTTTTTGCACCAAATTGTTCAAAATGTCTACTCTCAAAGTACCTGTTTTCAAAGAATTTGGCTGGACACCTGAAAATGCAGAGAAGAAGTTTCTTACATTAGCATTGCTCATAACAATGAGGACATAAAAATGTCCAGACTGCAAGCTTGCTAATCTTATTCCATTTTTTATGACCATGCAATTGATTTTTAAATTGAAAAGAGAATGAAGCTTTTCTTTTCTTCTCTTCCCTACCCTATCCTTCATTTGTTTGTACATCTTGCTACTTATTGAAATAATGCATGTGAAAAACCATTATGGAGCTTTTTTTTCTTCCTTCCACTGTCTTGCAGAAATTTGAGCTTTAGCACTACTGGCTGATAAAGGCATTTAGTGTAAGGAGGAAAGATGGTCTATAATTAAATGCTCATATCCTGTCATGAGAGTGACAGTTACAAATACTTCAGCACATAACTCATTGGAAAATGAGTAGTGGGCCAAAATTACCTGTGTAAGAAATTCAGACCCCCTAAGGGAATGTTAATAGAAAGGCAAAGTAATAAGGATTAGCGCGTGATTTATGGTATGGCTAGCTTCAAGGAACCATGAAAGCTGACTTGCATTGTTCTGCCACCTATATGCATTCACTGTGAAGGAAGCTGAATCATGTTTGCTAATGTGAGTAGTGATGAGCTGATGAGCCATTCAGATATAAAACAACGTCAATGGTGTTGCGGTTTAAATTATTGAGATGTAGCTAAATTATCCTCTATCATCCTCTTGTGCTACAGACCTATCAGTTTATATAAATAAATCCATACATCATAATAAAATTTTACTGCTAAATCATATATCTCAGGGAGTATTCACATATAATGCCTAACCATGATTTCTTACCATCTTCATTTTTTTTCCAGCTGCAGGTAGATCCTAATCAGCCACTAATCTTAAGTACGATTTCCTTGAAGCCAGCCAGTTTCATGGCCCATAGATCTACATCAGCTTGTTTCAAACAAGCCATAGTCAAAATTAAGCAAAATGAATTCTGATAATCCATAAAGTAGGAGAAACTTTCAAACGTCTTCTAGCTGCTGTAGAGAAAAAAAAGAGAAAAGCTTCTCATCATATCAAAGCAAGATGGAGCACTGTGCCCAAACCAATTAAATGTCTTCTGCTTAATCCTTCCCTCCCCTCGCCCTTCCTATGTGAGTTCACAAAATCTTTTGAGCGATATGAATGTTGCGGTTTGCCAGGAAGAAATATTGGCGATACCATGATGTGAAATGAAATGTAATAGAAAGCATGCTAACAACTATTATTTTTTCTGCATGTTCACTTTTGGCGGTGCCTAATCAATATATGGGATGCTGTGGCTCAGTGGCTAAGATGCTGAGCTTGTCGATCGAAAGGTCGGCAATTCAGCGGTTCGAATCCCTAGTGCTGCATAATGGGGTGAGCTCCCGTTACTTGTCCCAGCTTCTGCCAACCTAGCAGTTTGAAAGCATGTAAAAAATGCAAGTAGAAAAATAGGGACCACCTTTGGTGGGAAAATAACAGCGTTCCGTGCACCTTTGGCGTTTAGTCATGCCGGCCACATGACCACGGAGATGTCTTCGGACAGCACTGGCTCTTCGGCTTTGAAACAGAGATGAGCACCACCCCCTAAAGCACCCCTAGAGTCGGGAACGACTAGCAAATATGTGTGAGGGGAACCTTTACCTACCTTTAATCAATATATGGGAAATAGGTTTTTTCCTTCATTCAGATAAAACTCACGGAGCTTTGCAACAGCTTTCTAAGTAAAGGAGAACAGCTTTCTTTCATTAGAGTTTTATTTTTATTACAGAATGTCAGATAAAGCATGATCAAGCCAATGAAATGCTTTTGAGGACCCTTTCACTATTATTAGAGAACTCCCATAGTTATACTTGTATTTTTTGTAGTTGGAATGAAAAAATATTCACACTGGTTTGACTCCATGTCAAAAGAGTAAAATGCACATGAAGCTGCCTATTTAAAGGACTTTGTTACCTTAAGATTGGTTAGTTCACATCGTTATAGATTATGCGCCAGCCAGGTCCAAACTTCCCTTCAGAACATGGACAGTTTCTGGGAATAGACTGGTGTGGAAGTTTCATCTGAGAACTAGAATTTCCCAGACCAGAAATGCCAGTTATGTCATCAATGCTATCTAGTGTCAAGTTTGAGAAACAGAAAGCAAGGTGTTGGTTAAACCATAGGAAAGGAAGCAAAAAACAAGTTCCAGATGTAAATTCTTATCTAGCTATGCCATGTCTAAGATTCTGGTAGTTCAAAGTACCTGCTGTTATTTAGATATATAAAAATTAAAAAGTGTCCAGTTTACCAGTCTGTGTCTTTATGTCACAAGAGACAAAGACAGTAAAAAAAGAGAAGCATCTTCAAGTAATACAGACCTATTAGAGATTCGTGATTGTTAGACCTAGAGTAGTTTCTTCACAATGCTTATTCATTCTAAGTATTCCAGTATGGTTTCTTTTACAAATTTCAGAGTGATCAGCAGCCCATATAAGCCAGGCTTTTAAGAAGCTTCCTATAGGCTATAGATTTCTATTCCTGAAGGGTTTAAAAATGTCCTATATACCTGGCACAGATCTTTGTAAGTATTGGTTGAATATTCAGCACTGGAAATATGGTTTTCTTAAAAACAGGTGGAGGTTATGTCGTGGTTGCTTTAAAATAGGGCTGTCAAACTCCCAGCCCGCCGGCTGGATGAGTCACGCACTGGCTATGCCCAGGCCCGGTATAGCGAAGGGGGAAAAAGTCCCGATATGTCATGTGATGCCGCTGTGACAACGTGAGTTTGACACTCCTGCTCTAAAACATATTGAAGTAACAGCTGAAGAAACGAATATTTCAATTTGTTTGAAGGACATAGCATTGCCTATTTTGTCTGATTACCTTGCCTCCTTGCTTTCCCTGAAACATTGTCCAATCCTTTCTGGCCATGAAAAGGTGGTAGTTGAGTATAGTGCAGGGGTCTGCAACCTTAAACACTCAAAGAGCCATTTGGACCCGTTTCCCACAGAAAAAAAAAAAAGACACTGGGAGCCACAAAACCCTTCCCGTGCCTGATTATTTCTTGAGTGGCCACAAAACTAGCATATGTAGTTGAATTAAATGTTCTGTTTTCTTCTGAAACTTTTCTTTTCTTGGATTTATCCATGGTTGGCCTACCGGGGGTTGAAAAGCTCAATAAATCCTGTGCCGGTGAGTGTTGCACATTGGTGGTTGTGACACATATTTTGAGTGACATTGAGCCACAGCAGAGGGGTGAAAGAGCCACATGTGGCTCCAGAGCCGCAGGTTGCTCACCTCTGGTATAGTGTATATCCTGGAGATATAGTGGATTAAGTCCTTGAGATATGAATATGTTTTACCGGTAGTCCTTGATTTACAACAGTTTATTTAGTGACTGTTCAAAGTTACAACAGCACCGAAAAAAATGACTTATTTTTCACACTTAAACCCATGGCTGCATCCCCATGGTTCATGTGATCAAAATTCAGACGGTTGGCAACTGACTCATATTTATGACAAATGCCATGTCCTGGGGTTATGTGATCCATTTTTGTAACCTTCTGACAAGCAAAGTCAATGAGGAAGCCATATTCATTTAACAACCATGTTAGTAATTTCACAACTGCAGTGATTCACTTAACAACTATGTCAAGAAAGTTTGTAAAATGGGGCAAAACTCACTTAACATACTCTATGTCTCGCCCCTTCATTTTTTTCTGGCTAATCAGAATAATCAGGATAATCTGGCATGCCGTACAGCTGTAATAAATAGAAAGCTTTATCTAGCTCTGTGCTCTGTTCAGCTTTATCTAACTCTGTACTTCAACAGGCAGATTTTAGGTACTTCAGTATGCAGAATAGGAGCCTAGACAGAAGAAAAATGTGGCAATGCTACTTCGATCTTGCTAATTTTCTTTAGAAAAATGGAGTCATAATTTCTGATTGCATTCTGGTACATTCATCTTGCTAAAAGCATATTTTTAAGTAAGGGAAAATTTGAGTGCTGGCACCATCCTGGGAAGATTATTATTATTCCCCAAACTCTTAAACCATTTCTTTAAAAGCTTCTAGTAAAATATATTATAAAATGCTTGCCTTTGCAGTAAAGCTGTATCCTCTCAAGTTGAGAGAACATACAATTTTACAATGCTCACATTCACATTATTATTATTAGTCCTCAAATGATCTTAAGATCTCTGAAAATTTCCCTCAGGCTCAATTCTGACAGCAGAGTCTCAACATCAGAACTCTTTAGCTGTAAGGAATAAAGACACATTTTTGCTCAAATAGAGCCAGTGACTAGGAAATGGATGAGAAGTTTAAGCTGGAAAGAGAGGAATTCACATCTATTAAAGGTAGGGCCTTTTTGGTGGTAGTCCTAACACATTGGAATTTCTTTCCCTCAAACATCTTAAGTGTCCCAGATATTTATAATTTACCACACGGAATGTGTTTATAACTTACTCCACAGAAGCTAATTCAATTATCTATGCAGATATGATAATATTGCTGTTTGTTTGTTTGTTTGTTTGTTTATAGACTACTTTTATTATTTTTACAAATAACTCAAGGCGACAAATATATGCAACACACTTTTCTCCTCCTCATTATTTCACAACAATCCTGTGAGGTGATTTGGGCTGAGAGAGAGTGACTGATCCAAAGTCACTCAGTTGGCTTTCATGGCTAAGGTGGAACTAGAACGCACAGTCTACCCTGATGCCGTAAGGACAACACCAAACTGGCTCCTAATATAACCTAGTTCAAAATAAGAATGTTGCTGAGGTCTAACCAGTGGTGGGTTGCCCCCGGTTCAGACTGGTTCGCAAGAACCAGTAGTAAAACCGGCGGGAGGCTCCGCCCACTGACCTGGACATCATCAAAGGTGATCTGCGCATGCGCAGAAGAGCGCGTGAGCGAAACGAGAGAGCGCACGTGGCACGATGTGAACCGGTAGTAAAGGTAAGTAGAACCCACCCCTGAGTCTAACCATCCCCAATAAGATAGTAGTCAAATTGGACACAGATTGTTTCTCAGCCGCCATGACTTCTCATTGAGCACTTGATTCTGGTGGAAATGAGTGCCACTCCAAGACAATCTATTTCTGAAACTCAGTAGAATATTTACATCTCTTTCAACTTTCCTTCATGGGGGGCAAGGAAACCATTCAGAGACTGTGTAACCTTATAGTAGAGTGACCATGTTTGATGGGATTCCAAGAGAGCAGCAATTGGAGTCCGCTTTTTATCAGTTGTCTACTTTTGTCTTGCGTGTCATTGTTATTATTACTGTAGCTATTCAGTCGGTTGAAAAGATATTGAACTAAGCTGGAAAGAATATTATTCACAGCTGAACCTCAATAAACTGAAGTAAGAGATCTATTAGTTTCAACGCTGAAAGTCCTCTCTCATTTTCCTTTTCTAAAATATTGCTATCATTGCACTCAAACCAACTTTAGATTCCTTCCACTTTGGATGAAGTCCCCAAATGCCTTTGTTTTTGTTAGCTCTTTTCTGCGGCATATTAACATTTTAATTATTAAAATTATCATATTAGCTCAGCACTGAAACAGAGAAGGAGAGTCTAAAATACACAAGGTGCTGAATGCTTCATCAGCTTTTAATGGGGTGGTAACACTACTCCTTAAATAGTTATTACAATTTGTATTATCATCTTTGATCTGATTTGTCTTGAATTGTATGCACTCAAGGCAGTTGGCAAGGCTGGATTTTGTGAATATGCGTGTAATAGAGAATGAAACAAAGAGAGAGAGAGAAAGCTTTATTTAGAGAACTTTCTATGATAAAGCCTTGAGGCCTAATATGTTTGTGTTCTTTCTACAAAAAGGGAATGGAAATAGACACTAAGTTGAATTTAGCCCAAGGAAAACAATTTTGCAAGCAGAGTTTTAATCATCCAGAAAATTTCTCATGACTTCAACGAGCTGCTTTAAATAGGATTTTTTTTTTTTAGCCAGTAGATGTTTCTCCCCATCAAGAAGGGTAAGTGGAGCAACTAATAAATGACATATTATACAAACCCAAGAGGAGGAGAAAATTCTGAAAATATCAACCTGAAACAGACACACTATTAGTTTTAATGATAGATAGATAGATAGATAGATAGATAGATAGATAGATAGATAGATAACCAACATAAAAAATTATCACAAAAAAATTATAATTATTATTAGTTTCATAACAACTATAATTAGTTTCATAACAACTGATGATTAATATAAGATTGAAACCTTCATAGCTATGCGAATACAATGCATAAGGTTGGAGCATTTATCTGTAAGGTTGAAAACATTTATAACCTTGTAGATGTAGAAGAAAATGAGAATCCCTTGGAGTACATTTTATTAAATAGAAGTAATCCTCTTGAAATGACCATAGTCAGGTCTGGCAACTAGTTACTAAGTGAAGTAGTTGCTAAGTGATATCATGACTGTGCTTAAGTCTTACTTCCAGTTTCCTTTGCTTTACCGATCTGCAAAGGTTCTAATTTCAAGCACTAGCCACAGAGTTACTACTTTAATCATCGTAACTGAATGATCGCTAAAAAAGGATTAAGTTGCTAAATGAGGATTATCTGTATTTGTGACTGTCTTCTAATGATTGATAATTGAGTGCCATCAAGTCATTTTCGACTCCTAGTGATCACATAGATTTTCTCCAGGACAATCCTTTCTTAAGTTTTCTTTCAAATCTTCCATTGGCTTTCATTCCCACCCTAACTCTGTCCATCTTGTTTTCTGTAATGCCTTTAATTTGACCACTTTCAGATACCAAGTGTATACAAACTGTATTGTTTAGGAATGAAGCACATGTAAAATACATTTCAGCTGACAATAAATGACTTGCAAAAAAAATAGCCTGACTCCTTGCAGACTTGTGCTTGTGTATATCTTGATGGCAAAGCTTGTTGCACGCAAATGTCTGCCATTTATATCTGACGCTAATAGTTTTCACCTGGTTTTGTCACCAAGTGGCTTGATTTAGGGAAAGAAAATATTATTGGAGTTATGAAAAGCAAAGGAATTTTGGGTGCAAATGTATACAGTGATGGCTGTATACAAATTGTATATATCTAGGTTTCACAAAAAAGACTTAGGGAAAGAAAATATTATTGGAGTTATGAAAAGCAAAGGAATTTTGGGTGCAAATGTATACAGTGATGGCTGTATACAAATTGTATATATCTAGGTTTCACAAAAAAGACAGTTTCAACATAATGCCTACATTCATGCTGTTTGCATGTATCCGGGTTCTTTGCAAGGGGGCACAATTAGCCAAGGGACAGACAACTATCAAATTCCACTTGTCTTCAGCCAATTTAGTTAGAAGCCCATGTGGAAAGAGCTACTATTTATATGTGCAGGTAGTCCTTGACTTACAAACTGTCACTTAGTGACCATTCAAAGTTATGACAGGCTCCAAAAAAGGCTACTTATGACTCTGATTTGAAGTTCTGGTGTCTGGGGGGGGGCTCTCTGCGGTCATGTGATTGCATTTTGGGTGCTCAGCAATTGGCCCCCAGCTGTTTGCAGCATCCTATGACCATGTGACATGATTTCCCTCTCCCCCCCCCCCCCCCGAAACTGGCTTTTACTTACAGTTTCTGGCAAAAAAACACTTATTGGTTAAAATGGATTCTCTTAACAACCGTGGCATTTGCTTAGTGACTGAGGTTCACTTTATAACCAACATATTCACTTAATAACTATCGCCAAAAAACATGTAAAAACAGACATGGTCACAAAAAGGCCTGCTTAACAACCAACATGGTTTACAATCATAATTCTCGATTCAATTACCGTTGTAAGTAACAGCGGTAGCCCCTTACATCTAACTGAGACACATACAGGAGCTTCCTTGTAAAGTGCAGACTTGGAAGAAGTCCTAGATATCTTGAAAAACACGTCAGAAATTTTTAAGCTGAGGTGATGATTAACTTTCTCCATTACTGCATCTCAATGTTTGGTATCTGTTTTTATTGTAATGAATAGATGCACAGGACATTTGTTGAAGGAAAAACTTAGGAACTTTAATTGAGATCTATGTCATAAATGGTTACAAAGGAAAATAATCCCATATGAAATCTAGCTGCATCTCAGTGGTGGGTTGCTACCGGTTCGCACCGGATCGGGTGAACCGGTAACGGCGGTAGCAGGAGGCTCCGCCTACCCACCCGGACACTTCTGCGCATGCACGCGCACACAAGCAAACCGGTAGCGACGGTATTTGGAACCCGCCCCTGCTGCATTTACAATAAGAAAGAAACGGACTTTGTTCCAGTCCAGCAAAGGAAATCCGCTTAAGAAAATGTTTAATTTGTACCACTAACAAGAGGAGGTGCAATGATTGTAACTCTAATGTGAATCTGAATTTTATCTGCATTGTATCATTTTCATACTCCATTCTGATACAGTTCATCTGTACTAAATGTCTTCAGATATCAACGAAGTGTGGATTGAGATGAAACTCTCTTGGTACTGTTTCAGTTTCTGAAGATTTCCATTTGTTCATCGATTTTGTGGTCAGCTTTAATAGCTGGCAACTTTGGGGAATTCTCTTTTTCCCTTAATGCTTGTAGACACTATTTGTCTCATATATTCATAAATATTTCAGAATTATTTAAGTTCCATTGTGGATACTGGAGACTGTAGTAGGAAACTACCAAGAATAGTTATTAATATATCCATCTATACAGTGACCAATGTAGATTTTTCAAAAAATAAGCTTGTGTATTTTCAATATATATTTATCTATATATTATATAATCCATCTTATTTTGTTTATATTCTAGATAACTTTTTTAAAATCACCTGAATGGACATAAAGATTTGCACAAAGATATTGATTTGTAGTAAATTAGTAAAAAAAAAAAAAACAAACAGGCCTGTGGTATATTCTACTAGAAAAGATGGTGAAAGCCATGGATTAGCCTCCTTTAAAAGGGAGATTAATTAAATCCATTCATATTTTGTTCTGGATTTGCCACTAGTTATGGTCCTGATCCTTCTAATATGCAGCCTCAACAGGTTATGCTCCAGAGCACATGGTTTTTGTAGCTTCTGACAGTCAAAACTAAAGGCTCCTCAACCCTGCTTTAAAATTAGACAACCTCATGACTATTAGAATCCATGATACTGTAATCTGTCCTTTATAGTCAAAGACTGTCTTCTTTGAGTATTCAAGAGACCTCAATACATTTTTCAATACACAAAATTCTATTAGATGGAACAACAATATGACCCAGTAAGGTTCAAGTTACATTTGTTCAGTCATTAGCATCTGGCCCTGCAGAGTTAAACTGAAATAATACAAACAAATGTTTGTAAATAGATATTTTTGCCCAGAACAAGATGCAAGGGAAAGGTAGAGAAGAACAAATATAAAGGCTCACTCATTCTTAAGACAGAAGTGATGCTAGAATTCTGTTTTTCAGATGTATCTGCTGACTTTCCACCAAATAGCTAAGTTAATGTGAAAACCAACTTACGTTTCCTCTAAATAATTAAAATAGCTTTCTTTCCCATCTTGTAGGCTTTCCCTAGTCTTGGTGAAATATGTATCAAAATATCATATCCTGTCTATTCGGTTGGAGATGATCCAATACTAGTAAAAAAAAAAACTGAATAAAACACTAAATATATGACTAATTGAGATAAATTTCTTGTGCTAGGTGAAAGCAAGGTTGTCTGAGTATTACTGAATTTTTCAAGCACATTTCTGCACATTTTCAGGCATGGACAATAATTTTACTAATTATTTTTTTAAAAGAATATAAACAGTTTCTCCGAGGTGAAGAAACGCCAGTCAGGCTGGGGAAAACGGCTCCTTTATCCAGCGTGGACCGGGTCTGCACTAATTTAAATAACTCCGCCCTCTTCTCCAGTGTTTCGACTCGGTCCTCGCTGGATGGTCGTGTCTTCCATTCTCGCTAGCATTTCAGCAATATTTCAAAGAATTTAACTATTTAGACTTCCTAAATCTCCTTCTTGTGGTAGGAAGCTTATTGGATTGCCGCCAGCCGGGGCTCCGGCTTGGAATCTGTCGGCCGACAGATTCCCTCGTAAACGGCAATTCCCTCAACCAGCGCTGCGTTTTAAAGGCGATTAGCCAAGCAGCAGCTCTCCTACAATCTACTAGCCCCCTGATCGCTTTAATAGCCTAGAGCTAGCGATCCCGTCACGTTGCTTGCCTCCCGCTGCGAGCGCTGAGGATTCTTCGGAGCAACTCGTTTCAGTAAGTTACTGGGCGATTTTTATTTGGCGCGCTTGGGGACGGCGGCCATTTAAGGAGGCAGAGCATTCGCTTTCAACATCTCACAGGGGCGGTTTATTTTGGCGCGCTTGTGACGGCGGCCATTTTAAAAGGCAAAATATTTACCTGGGCAATGGCTGACAGGAACAGGGGCCGTAAGCACTCTCACAAGTCCTCCGGCCACGATCACTCATCCGCTGATCCTCTAGAGGGTCCTTCTGGCCTGGCCAAACCAACGAGATCACACAAGGCCAAAAAGATACCGGCAGCGCCTTCCAAGGAGGAACAGAGGCGCCACAAGGCCATGGAGAAGGCCTTTAATAAGGCTTCCTCTAGAGTAACGCCCATGCCTCCTGAGCACCCCCTTCCAGTTGCCGCTTCAGGGCCAGTTATCCAAGAGGAGGCCCGCAGTATAAGGAGCCTGTCCCCTGACCGCCCAGCACCGTTGGGGCCTGCCCTCCCTCCGGGTAAGGAGCCTCTCTTCCAGACCGAGGCTGGACCAGTTCCTTCTCCCAGCCCCTGTCAGACAGCCCAGCCTCCTGCTCCTGTACTTTCTCCATCTCTCCAGGAGCCTGTTCCTCCTCTCCCAGAGGCATTTGAAGCTCTCCTCACCAGGGCTCTCCGCCAGAGCTTTGCCCAATGCCTCCAACAGGCAGGACTTCAGCCTTCTGCTCCAGCCCCAGCTCAATCCTCTTCCGGGGAGTTTCATCATATTTCAACTACTGATCATTCCTCGGAGATGGATCAAGACGAATTGGAATTGGCCGCGGAAGAAGCAACCATCTCTGAACCCGACGAGGCCCCGGACTCCGCTCTTTCTGAGGATGAAGGTCTGAGCCCAGACCAGTCCCCCTTTATAGGGCTCTTTCGTCCTCAAATGTTCCGCTCTCTCCTCTTTAAAGCCATAGCTACCACCCGTTTAGGCGAAGTTCCATCTTCGGAGGTCTCTTCTTCCTCTGCTGACCCAGCTTCAGCCTTATTCGCGGAGCCAACTGTGGCGCCTGAAACCATCCCAGCACCAAAACTGTTCCTGGATGTTCTTCGTCGCCAATGGTCTCTGCCTGGGGCTGGTCCAAGTCCTAATAACCTGGACAAACGCCTCTATAACGCGGCTTCAGCTATGTCTGATTTACTTCAGCCTCCCACTGTGGATGCTCCTATCGTGGCGTTGTCCAACCCCTCTCATCCCACGGGGCCGCCAGAAGATTTTCTGCGTCCTGAGGACAAGCGCGCCGAAAAAACGCTAGTCAAGGGTCACCTCGCCGCCGCCTGGTCTATTAGATCGTCCTCGGCGGCCTCTTTCTTTAACAGGGCCGCCATCCTGTGGATCAAACAACTTCAAGAACACTTACCTCACTCGGATTCCAGGGTTCAACAAGACATCAACAAAATCATGGCAGCCCTGGAATATTCGGCAGACGCAACTCTGAACGCTACCCGGTTTGCGGCAAGAGCCCTGGGTTCTTCTGTTACTTCACGACGCCTTCTATGGCTCAGGGGTTGGCAGGCTGACATGCGCAGCAAGTGGCAGTTGGCATCCTCCCCTTACACTCCCGGTAATCTCTTTGGTCCACCTCTGGAACCTCTTCTGGTCGAGACAAGGGATCGACGCAAGATTCTCCCATCACAACACCGGCGCTCCGACTCCCGCTACTCACCCTATCCTCGGCTCCAGCCCTTTCGGTCAGCTGATTCCACCTTCCAGTCCCGCTTCCAACGCACGTCCCAGCCAAGATCATCCCATCCCGACTCTCAGGTCAGATCGGGGGGTCGTTTCCCACCTAGACGGTCCTTTCGGGGGGGAAGGGGTCGTTTTCCACGCAGAGGTAGATAGGTCCAAAGGGGAACCTCCCATTGGGGGCCGTCTTTCTCTTTTTTATAACCAATGGCGGTCTTCTATTTCTGACGCTTGGGTTTTGTCAACTATAGAAACAGGTCTTTTGTTGGAATTTTCTTCCCCTCCCCCCTCAGTTTTTCTGTCCTGTCCTCTCTCCAAGGATCCTGCGAAACAAGCTCTTGTTTCCTCGGCCATAACCCACCTCTTGGCTATTAGGGCCGTTCAACCCGTTCCCCCTGAACAACGGGGCCGGGGTTTTTACTCCCGCCTCTTCATTGTAAAAAAATCCTCGGGAGGCTGGCGGCCCATTTTAGATCTCAAGGCCTTGAACCGGTACATAACCTACCGCCGGTTCAAGATGCACACGTTGTTTTCTATTTTGGAATGTCTCAGGCCCGGTGATTTTCTTGCTTCTATTGACTTAACGGAGGCCTATCTCCATATCCTTATCCACCCTTCCCACCGCCAATTTCTTCGTTTCCACTACAGAGGTTCCCATTTCCAGTACCGTGCCCTGCCCTTCGGTCTGTCTTCAGCCCCCAGGGTTTTTACAAAAATTATGGCATCCTTAATTGGACATATTCGCTCCCTCCCCATTCGCTTACAATTCTATTTGGATGACATTTTAGTTATGTCCTCTTCTGTTTCTACGGCACTCTCGGACCTTTCTACGGTACTGGCCCTTTTACAGGGCCATGGTTTCTCCATAAATTGGGCCAAGAGCCACCTTTCACCTTCCACCCGCATTGTCCATCTTGGGGCGTCCATTGATACAATTTCTTCCCAGGTTTTCCTTTCACCCGATCGCCAAGTCAGTCTGAAGGCCTTGGCCACTCAGTGCATCACACAAAGGTCTGCTTCCCTGTTAAAGTTATCTTGCCTTCTTGGCAAAATGGTATCCACGTTTGGGATTGTCCCATGGGCCCGGTTGCATAGTAGAGAGCTCCAGTGGCTTCTCCTTCCCCATCAACGATCGGGTCAAAGTTCCTCCCAGTCCTGTGTCCGCCTGCCTCGATTAGTCATCTCTTCCCTTAGATGGTGGACTTCGGACGCTATCTCCAAAGGCTCATGTTTCAGAGAGCCTGCTCGACTGGTCATCACAACGGACGCCAGCTTGACAGGTTGGGGAGCCCATGTTCTTCACCACATGGCTCAGGGTCAGTGGTCCCAGAGGGACCTCCTCCACAACATCAATTATCTGGAGCTACGCGCAGTCCGGTTAGCTCTCCTCCGCTTCCAACCTCTGGTAGAGGGCAAAGACATTCTTCTCCTAACCGACAACATGGCCACGAAGGCTCATATAAACAAGATGGGGGGGACTCACTCCAGAGCCCTGCTGGCAGAGACGGTCCTCCTGGGTCGGTGGGCCGAAGCGCATCTCGCCTCAATAAGGGCGGATCACATATCGGGGACGAGCAACATTCAAGCGGATGCCCTCAGCCGGTCTCGGCTGGACCACGGGGAGTGGAGCCTTCCCCTCCCTCTATTCCACGAGATCACGAACCGTTTCGGCCTCCCAGTGGTCGACCTTTTTGCCTCGAACCTGAACAACAAGCTCCCCAGGTACTTCTCCCGCTTTCCAGACCCTCGAGCCGAGGCCACGGATGCCCTCCGCAACCCGTGGCCACCAGGCCTCCTGTATGCCTTTCCCCCTCTGCCTCTCATTCCCCGAGTACTCAGAAAGATGTTGGAAGTGAAGGCGGAACTCATCCTCATCGCGCCTCATTGGCCCCGCAGGCCTTGGTATGCGGACCTTCTTTCTCTGTCGGTAGCGCCGCATTGGCGCATTCCGGACTCCAGGATAGTACTCACTCAAGGGTCTCTTTATCATCCGGACCCCGCTTGGCTCCATCTAACCGCCTGGAGGCTGAGCGGTTCCTTTTAAGGGAGGCCAGGATCCCTACCAGGGTAATTTCCACGATGCAAGCAGCTCGCCGTCCATCTACTTCACGGATTTATGAAGCTACGTGGCAGGCCTTTTCCAAATGGTGTCGAAAATCCTCCATCGACCCACTGTCAGCTTCAGTCCTTCAAGTCCTTTCCTTTCTTCAGGATGGGTTTGATTCCGGCTTGACTCCGAATACCCTACGACGTCAAGTAGCTGCTATCGCCTCAATTCTCTCCTGCAATTCTCCGGACTCTATCGCCCGCCACCCTCATATTCGCATCTTCCTTCGGGGGGCGGTCAACCTCCGTCCTCCCCCAATTCATCGCTTCCCCACATGGAACCTCAACAAGGTCCTAAACGCCTTAACTCTGTCTCCATTTGAACCCCTCCGTCAGGTGTCCCTCCGTTTTTTGTCTTTCAAGGTGGCATTCCTGGTTGCCATAACCTCAGCCCGACGAATCTCTGAACTGGCATCTCTATCTGTCCGCAGTGATCTCTGCATTTTTCATACGGACAGGGTGGTTCTTCGCCTTGATCCGGCTTTCTTACCCAAAATCAACTCTAGATTCCACCGAGCTCAAGAGCTCGTCCTTCCGGATTTTTGCCCTCGACCTGCTCACCGGTTGGAAAAGTCCTGGCATCTCCTCGACGTCCGTCGGGCGCTTAAAATTTACATCTCTCGGACAGCCCCCCTACGTAGGACGGAGGCTCTGTTCATATCCTTTCAGCCGGCTTCCATCGGGACCAGAGTCTCCAGTACCTCTCTGGGTCGCTGGATCAGGGCTACGATCGCCACGGCCTATCAACAACAACACCTTCCAGTTCCACCTCACATTACTGCGCACTCAACGAGGAGCGCTGCCACTTCGGCGGCTTGGGCAACTCAAGCCACTCTAGAAGAAGTTTGCCGGGCAGCAACATGGACATCGATCTCACCGTTCATTCGCCATTACCGGGTGGATTCCTTCGCCTCCGCGGACGCTGCCTTTGGTCGCCGGGTCCTACAGGAGGTGCTTCGATCTTAGAGCCGGCGGCCCGGACTTTGCCCTCCCTGGCGACAACTGGCTTTGGTATGTCCCCAGCCTGACTGGCGTTTCTTCACCTCGGAGAATGGACGTTGGTCTTACCTGATACGTCCGTTCTCGAGTAGATAGAAACGCCAGTCAGCCCCACCCTGGTCCGGCCCTCCGGTTTGGATGGGAGGGGGGTTTGGATATTAATTCTCTCTCATTTCAGGATGACACGACGGTCTGCACTACGGCCCTCGCCGAAACACTGGAGAAGAGGGCGGAGTTATTTAAATTAGTGCAGACCCGGTCCACGCTGGATAAAGGAGCCGTTTTCCCCAGCCTGACTGGCGTTTCTATCTACTCGAGAACGGACGTATCAGGTAAGACCAACGTCCATTCTCATTTTTAGTTATAGCCTGTATTTTCTGCTCTTCGGGACAAAAGCACAAAGTATGCCTATATATATGGCAATGTTCTTTCACAAACTTAAGACTTGTCCCAAAGGATCAAAATATAAAAACCTGTACAGTTCCCGAACGATTTCTGATACATTTGTTCTTAAAAGCCTTTTGTTCTTAATATCTAGCACTCTGAAATCTTTTCACCCCTTTAGTTCTGTTCACTGGTTTCCATTCTTACAGGGTCTACACAGTGAATGCTAATAATTGATCGTTTGTATATACAGCAGCACTTGGGAGATGCCATACATATTAATCAAATTAGTGGATCTTGCTTGCTATGTAAGTAAAAGTGTTGTTTTGTATACCTACAAAACTCTAGATGACAACTGCAAAGTGGTGAAATGCTATGGAGTGGCACATGTAGTAAACAGATGATTATGAAACAGAATTTTTTGCAAGTTGACAATTTGCCCCTGAGTTCCACGACAATTCTTGATTTGTGACTGACTAGGCTGGAAAAGGAGAACTTGGTTTGTTGAAATGTAAGTGTTTGGTACATTACCTTAGACACAGCTTTTTGTTCTTTAAACTTGCCACCTCTCCCTTTTTCAGGATCTCATCAATTCCACACTGACTTTATCATTCTTTATCTTCCTTTCAGCCAATTCACTCTGTCTTCACCTATTAGTCTGCAGTTCAGTCTTCATCCATTTTCTCTGTATCATCAAGTTATCTCCACATACGTCTTCTGTACTGACCATTCAGTTCTCTGCAAATTAGGATCTTCACTTAGTCTTAATGTCTAAGTATATTTGCCCATGTGGTATGGCCGTATTATTATTATTATTATTATTCTCATCTTCTCTACTACCTCCTCTTATTGGTATCATTATTATCATTATTATTACTATGTTGTTTTGCACATACACTGAGAGCTTCTGCACAGGAGACAAATTCCTTGTGTCTCTAATCATACTTGGCCAAATAAAGTTAGTCTAGTCTAGTCTAGTCTAGTCTAGTCTAGTCTAGTCTAGTCTAGTCTAGTCTAGTCTAGTCTAGTCTAGTCTAGTCTAGTCTAGTCTAGTCTAGTCTAGTCTAGTCTAGTCTAGTCTAGTCTAGTCTAGTCTAGTCTAGTCCAGTCCAGTCCAGTCCAGTCCAGTCCAGTCCAGTCCAGTCCAGTCCAGTCCAGTCCAGTCCAGTCCAGTCCAGTCCAGTCCTATTCCCAATGGTGGGTTTCCCCTGGTTTGCACCAGTTCTATAGAACCGGTAGTAAAACTGGCAGGAGGCTCCGCCAACTGACCCTGACATCATCAAAACGCTTCTGCCTATGCGCAGAAGAGCGCACCTGAGTAGAGTGCGCACAGCCGGCTGCGAACTGGTAGTAAAGGTAAGTAGAACTCACCTCTGCCTATTCCTGTTCCTGTTCCTGTTCCTATTCCTATTCCTCTTCCATCATACTGTTGCCTACATCTCGCCAACTGCTCCTGCAGTAATCTGACCTACACCGTGGATGCAAAGTCCTCATTTAATTGCGCAGAGTATATGTCTGTAATACGAACATCATTGTGTATGTATTCTGTATACAAATCATACAAAAACAGATAATCAGTTCCATTTATACTACTTACATGGAAATATAGGGTCTGCTCTAGGAGGTGTTTTTTAAAAAAAAAAAAATGGAAAAGTGCTTTTCCGTTTTTCCGTTTTTTTAAAGTGCTTTCATCTTTTCTTCCTTAACTGATTTTGTCAGAAAAAAAAATGATATTAGATTCAGTGGGGAAATGTGGGGTACACGTTGTGCTCAGTAACATCCACATCTGGGAACACTCCTAGAAAGACTTAATAGCGGGAACTATTTGAAATAATTTCTATGTGGCAGCTGAGATGCATTGTCTCTGGATACACTAATTATCATTTTAGATACCACAAATGTAGCCATTGTGTCCCAGGTCAGAGGATTGTTGCGTTTGAGATGAGGCTGTACTTCCTGCTGCATTTTCAAAGTCTACGGTTGTTAAGAGATGGGAATGCCCTTGAATTTTGATTAGAATGTTAAAATATTATTAAAGGTTAAAATAATTCTTATGTTGATCACTTACTTCAGTATTTTTTTATGGCGAGCAGAAATCTCAAATTTCATCCATCTTACATTTCTTAGTAATTGAATAGCAGCATACTGCAGTGCACTGTCACATCACGGTGATTTCATTATGTTTCTGAAAGGTACTTGAAATCTTTTATCTTTGTATTATGACATATAGTGCCACAGAAAATCTGAATTTCAATTAAGTCAGTGTAAGAATACTTGGTTAAACATTGCAATTGCTTCAACTTCAAATTGCTGCTTATCCGCTAAGCTATACTTTTAGGAAATCACATAAAATATGCTTACAAAATTAAAATTAAGTGTGAAACTGGGAAATGTGCAAGCAAAAGACAAATCTACTTGATGGTTCCCCTATTTTTTTTCCCTAAGATGCATTTGGTCTGTCAGAATTCCCTTTATTTATGGCCCATACCTACAAAGTAGTCTGTATATTATAAACATAACAAAGTTACATAAAATTTGTACACTTGGATAAATTAGGTAAACTGAAAAAACTTACTTGTATAAGTGAGTTTGGGTTAATAGTTAAGGCTCCAGAAATCAGGAAAACGATGTGTTCTAGTCCTGCCTTAGGCACGAAAGTTGCCTGGATGACTTTGGGCCATTCATTCTCTCTCAATCCAACTGACCTTACAGCACGGCAGTGGTGGGTTCCTCCTGGTTCGGTCCGCTTCGGCCGAGCCGGTAGCAGTGACGATATGACATCACCGAACCGGTTCTCTTTGTTTGGGAGCTGGGCCCTCCTGCCCCCCCCCATGTTATTCTTACCTTTTATTTGGCCCCGCCCCCAATCTATTCGCTGCCTCCCGAGTCGCAGCTGATCAGCTAAAAGGAAAAAAAACTGTTTAAACTCTTGCTGTGGGGCTTCAAAGGGCCGCCCTACAGCTGATCAGTGTTAAAAGGCAGTGTGGTGGTAGACCAGTGCGCTCGAAAAACGAATGGGTAGACCAGTGCTTCCAAAAACAAATGAGTAGACTGGTACAGCTCTGCAAGTAGTTAAAAGCCTGGTAGACCAGTACCTCTGCTAAATACTAAAGAATTGTCACATGACCATCAAACCACACCCACAAAATAAGCCATGCCCGTAGAACCGGTAGTAAAAATTTTTAGAACCCATCCCTGCAGCACGTGTGTTAAACTTGTGGCATCACGTTGCCATCACGTGGCGTTTGTGACATTTTCCCCATTTGCAGAGCTGGGGTGGGCATGGCCTGTGTGTGACACATCTGGCCCATGGGCCACCAGTTTGACACCCGTGCCTTACAGGTTTCTTATTGTGGGGAAAATAGGACGAGAAATAAGTACTAAGTATAATTGCTTCTTTGTGTTATTTATAAAAATTATAGTCAGGATAAAAATAAATCAATAAAAAACAAGCTCAAGAACAATTCACAGGCATTATGAAGATGAATAGAGGAGGAAGCAGGATTTAAAATGTTCCAATTAAGGTTATGAATGTGTTACAATCAATAACTACTAGTGTCTTATTGATATTCTGTGTTCAGCTTCTTCATACAGCAATGGCTTCATTGCGCATGCTAACTATTTCATGGAAATGTTTCTTAACTGAATTCTCAAACTGAAAATTATAAGAAATTAAACTTCAGATTCCCAGAATGTTTTTATTCTGAATCTGTTTTTTTAAATGGCATTTTAAGAAGAGTAATTGGAAATGATGATAGAGACAAATTACATTTCTCAAAAACATTTTTTTAAAAAAAATTATGAAATAAAACACCCAATTTCAGATCCATTATCAGACGCTATAATCAAATCTAGTTGTTTGTTTCCCACTGATGTCAGGAAGTCAGTCTGGCTCATGGATAATGCTTCCTCCCATAACCCTCATTTGACATCTTGTATTTGGCAACACATCAACATATTGCCTATGTTTTCTCTGACTTTTTTTTAAAGGCTTCCTCTCAAAAAAATAATAGTAAAGCTATAGTTTGAAGATGTATAGCAGCGAATAGAGGAAGAATAGCTTGTGCTATCCCTTTAAAAATGTATTCATTTAAATTTTAATTCGTTTAAAAATCTATTCCTCTGAAATTTCATCTTTTTGTAGCCAACAATAATTAGCACAATCAGGCTGACATGTGGATATAACATTTTAAATCAGATAAGTGCATTGTCACAAACTTATATGTAATCCTTATATGTTCTTATTTGTCTACTTTAATTTTAGGAAGTGTTTTTCATCAGAAATACATGTCATATTTTTTTTTTTAAAAATATCCAAATCAAATATGTAAGCCTAAAAAAATGGCATGAGTTCCTCCTTTGCAAGATATAATATATGATGTACTGTAGTATTCATTACATAGTTCCAGGAAGTTGTACATAGAAAACTAATGAGAGTTTCTATTTTCGATATCTAGAAAGTCTGTGAAAAATTGTTTCTCTTGACAGTCTCTGTTACTCTATTACTCTGTAATAATATTGGCTAATAGGAATTGTAGCTTCTTATTTTCACATGACTTAATGTTACTTTTGCCTCTGTTTTGGTATTTTCAAATCAGTTTGATGATGTCTCATAAATGTGCTTGTTTATATTTCATACAAACAATGAGCTGCTTCAAAATTATTCAATATTTACCTTGACCATGACCTTTGACATGGAATATTGGAGAAGGGGCTAGAATTTTGAAGACAGAACATTCATTTAAAATCTTTCTTTCTTTCTTTCTTCCTTCCTTCCTTCCTTCCTTCCTTCCTTCCTTCCTTCCTTCCTTCCTTCCTTCCTTCCTTCCTTCCTTGGTAAACCAACTCTTTTCAACAATGCTTTTTCTTTCTACCAACACACCACACTAATGGATAACCATTTAAATAATAATCATTCAGATTTTTCAATTCAATTTGTGTTTCTACTATTATACTGATACAAAAATGCACAATTGGGATTTGCTTTAAAAAAAGGAATTTGAAATAGTCTACATAATGTCTAACTTTTCCCCAAATTCTAGAACTGTGCATTGGTGTGTGGCCTTATAACACAGTGGATTTTGAAATATTAACATGATTATAGGGCTGCTGTATTTATAAACATGTGGTCTAAAATTTCTTTTACTTCAAGAATATGTCAAGGACTGCAAAAATTCTAGCACCACCTACTGGATTATATCTCATAAATACAAATTTTATAGGTAAGAACCCAGCAAATTGGGATTTGATCATACATCTAATACTTCATTCTAATAATCTTTTCCATAATTTCTTCTATATTGCTGTTAAATGTGCATATTTGAACTCAGAGCCAGATCATCCATTCTTTTATTATAGGAAGGGGATGTCAGAGAAATGCCATGCCTTTCTTGCATTTATTGATTTAGGAGTTTTGGTGTCCCAAAGTGTACAAGATAGCTTTAAATGCTATTGCAGAGATTATAAAGATTTAAAAATAAAACTCAGTGTCTTATTCATGTAAATTAAAGGTAAAGGTAAAGGTTCCCCTTGCACATACATGCTAGTCGTTCCCGACTCTAGGGGGCGATGCTCATCTCCGTTTCAAAGCCAAAGAGCCAGCATTGTCTGAAGACATCTCCGTGGTCATGTGGCCGGCATGACTAAACACCGAAGGCGCACAGAACACTGTTACCTTCCCACCAAAGGTGGTTCCTATTTTTCTACTTTCATTTTTTATGTGCTTTCGAACTGCTAGGTTAGCAGAAGCTGGGACAAGTAACGGAAGCTCGCTCCCTTATGCGGCACTAGGGATTCGAACCGCCAAACTGCAAACCTTTTTGATCGACAAGCTCAGTGTCTTAGCCACTGAGCCACCACTTCCCTTTCATGTAAATTACATAAAGATGATTATGTATAGCATTTTTATTTGGATGCACTTTTAAGCACCCGTAAGAGCTATGTTTCTGCCACAACAACCACTCTGGAATTAGTTGGGCTGAGAGAATGACCACTCGAAAGTCACCCAGTGAGCCTCTGTAGCAAAGAGTAGATTAGAACTGGACCCACCATTCCTAAAATGACACCTTGACTAGCCACGCTGGGTCTCATGACTCAAAATATAAGTATTTTCTACATAGCTGAGGTTTAAATTACATGCTGACACATGTTCATGAGATCTAGAATTTTTCAAATAAATACAATGGAATGGAATTAGATTTTCCGGTCAAAAGACCTTGATTCACAAAAGGGGAATTGTATGCCCAAAGGAATAACTTTCTGATTATAATCCTCCTTCTATCCCTAGAAAAGAAACTTTATAACTGCCTGCAAACTGAAAAACACTTGCTGTTTATACTGGTACTTCTTCAGCATAACCTCAGTAAAATTGATGGCCAGAGCAGCCAGTGCTGTGAAATAAATAATAAGCCATTGGATATTTTTGGACAACAAAGCACAATACTGGGATAATTGTACCTAGGGGAATAAATTACTAATAATTTTTACAGTTATATATTATAATAAAAACATTATTGTCTAGCAAATATTATTTAATATTGTGAAAATATGGTAACTTAACTTTTTATAATATTCTTTATTGTTTCGTAGTATTTCTAGTTAAATATTTCCCTAAGGAAACTTGAACATACAACAGTTTTTTTCGATGATCATATTTTAAATAAAATTGGAATGAAATTTTAATGGGATTCAGATTATTATTCCATAGTATAATGTGTAAGAAAAACTATCCTATTAGGATATTTTCTTATTAGGTGTATTATTTATAGGCACCTAACAATAAAACAGTAGCGTATTTTCCTATTAGGTGTATTTTCCTATTTCTTTGTCCTTTATCCAGTCTAAAAACTATCTTTGGCCACTTGTCCTTGAACTGCTTCTGGATTGTGTGTTAACTATCATATTTGATGAAAAGCATTTCTATTTTTATACGTTTAGCACTTCTTTGTAATACAAGATAGAAGAACTGAACTTGGAATAATCAAACCCATTTTTATATCCATTTTTGGCTAGGTCTTTTATTTAGTCCTAGAGTTAAGAGAGGGTTGGAGTAATGGGAACACGAGTATCGCAAAACATATTCAGCTTAACCAGGAAATACTGCTTACAACTAAGGAGTGGTTTCAATCAAGTGTGTTCACCTTGGCCATTGGAATAATTGGCCATTATGCAGTATTTGCCATGATTTGATAAACAATGCATGTAGTGGGGAGATTTCTATGCAAATTAAACATCTTTCCCTAGACTGATGAAAATGGAACAAATAGTAGTCTGTTACCAGATTGCCAATTCTATGAAGTAAGTTGCAGTTAATGAAATCTCTAATTTTTATAATGATGGATGCAGTGGTGAAATGTAAAATTTGTTACTACCGGTTCTGTGGGCATGGCTTGGTGGTGGTGCGGTAATGTGACTGGGTGGGCGTGACCAACTTTTTTTTTTTTTTACTTTTAAAAGCATTTTTTCTACAACCTTAAGAGATTGCAGAAAAAAATGCTTTTAAAAGCCTCGGACGATCCCAGCTGAGCCGTGTGATCATCAGAGGCTTTTTTTTTTTTTTTTACTTTTAAAAGCATTTTTCGGCCGAAGAGGTTGTAGTAAAAATGCTTTTAAAAGTTTTTTTTAAAAAGCCTCTGATGATTGCGCGGCTCAGCTGGACATGTGGGGGGGCAGGGATTTTTGCTACCGGTTCTCTGAACCACCCACCGCCATCACTACCGGATCGGATGATCCGGTCCGAACTGGGAGCATTTCACCCCTGGATGGATGCCACATGAAAATGTTGTTGATACGAGAGTCATAAAATCTGTCCTATCCCAATCTGTTAAACTACCGGAAACTAAGAATTATATTGTTTGTCTTATAATGGTCTTAGTTAGAAGTAGAGAAGAAATTTATTTCTGTTCCAGGTCAGTGGTATTAAAGTAGGTATATTAGATAATGAACATTTATGAAATGAGATATACTGCAGCTATCAGTATCATCACACAATTTATAATTTTACACAATAATATATCGTGTTTCTCTGAAAATAAGACCCTGTCTTATATTTTTTTGATCCCTGAAATAAGCACTTGGCCTTATTACCATGCGCTCAAAAGCCCAATTGGGCTTATTATCAGGGGATGTCTTATTTTGGGGAACGGGTATTGATATTTAGAAACCTCTATCAGTTCACTTCTCTATCTTTTCTACTCATTCAGCAGATGCTTTTCAGTGTGGGGGTACTGCAGAAATCAAGATTGTTTGTATATGCATCCTGAGATTCTCCTATCACTCCTGAGGTTAAACATGTGGTTAGTAGAAATGGACGAAGGATTATAGTAGTCAGTTGGCATGGAAAAATGAGTAACTATTAATCATAAAAGCAGATAAATTGTATTATGTATCTTAACACAAGCATGAAAAAGAGACAGGGAGATATGCCTGAAGAGAAAACACATTAATAAGACTTGACATAACAAACTTAAAAAAAAACAATTCATCTATCTAAAATGAGAAGCAGTAAAAGAATAAGGAATTTGAAAATAGGGAATGTGCTCAGTATTACCCAGTCAAGTTTATTTATTTTATTTATTTAGTTTATCAAACATGTACAAGATAACAGGTAGAAGTATAAACATGGACATGAACACAGGAAATGAGTACAAATAAATGGGGACAGTAGGACAGGGATGGTAGGCTGGTGAACTTATGCATGCCCCCTTTACGGACCTCTTTGGAATCGGGTGAGGTCCACAGTAGACAGTTTAAGGTTGAAACTGTGGGGGTTTGAGGTTGTAACAACAGAGTCAGGTAGAGCATTCCAGGCGTTGACCACTCTGTTGCTGAAGTCGTATTTTCTGCAATCGAGTTTGGAGTGGTTTACATTGAGTTTGTATCTATTTTTTGCCCGTGTATTATTGAGGTTGAAGCTGAAGTAGTCATTGACAGGTAGGATGTTGTAGCAGACAATTTTGTGTAGTATGCTTAGGTCAGACCGTAGGCAGCGTAGTTTCAGGTTGTCCAAGCCCCAAATTTCGAGCCTGGTGGCATAAGGGATTCTATTGTGAGTAGAGGAGTGGAGTACTCTTCTCGTGAAATACCTCCGGACCCGCTCAATTGTATTAATGTCTGATATATAGTGTGGATTCCAGGCAGATGAGGTATATTCGAGAATTGGTCTGGCAAAGGTTTTGTATGCCCTTGTTTGAAGTACAATGTTACCGGAGTAGAAGCTTCGCAAAAACAACTCTTAATGCCCTTTTGGCAATGCTGTTACAGTGAGCTCTGGGGCTTAGATCATTTGTTGTTTCCAAAATTTCTTTGTCCCTACGTTTTATCTTCTTCCAAACATGTTATCGTCATTTTTTAAAAAATGGTGATGGCAGTTATCAGATCTGTTAGCACAAGCTGGAGCAGAAGCATTTACCATGTACAGTTTTAAGACTTCCTTGTTTTAGCAAATGTGCTAGTCTTGTTTTGAAAGACTCATAATAAACATTGTAAGAGATACCTGTAGTAATTGAAGTAGTTCAAATGCTAAGTATTTTTACAAGATCAGCATGCCCACAATTGTAGAATAATCCTTTTAACTTCAAGTAAGATCATTGCAGGAACTTACTACTATAATAGGCAAATATTTATTAAGGTTAAGTAGGAAGAGAGGAGTTTGTTTGGGCCTTTTGTTTTTTTAAACCTCCCCCTGGAATGGCTATTGACTCTAGGGAAGGAAAGAATTTAAACCCACCCCCTAGTTGTGGAGTGAAATCTTCCAGGAACTAGTAAGGAATGCAGATGCCTAGATGCTGTGAGTAGATAGGGTTTGATTTTACTTTCCTTGTATTCAAGGCAAACATCTGGTTTCCTTCAAAAGTATTTTCTGGAAAGATTGATCTTCACTTTAGATTAGGTTAACTATTGTTACTTTATTTATCCTTATTCTCTTGAAGTCCAGTTCGTTTCTTAATAAACTACTTTAAATAATCATTTTTGGAACCAATTGTGTTTAGGAGGTTGTCATTGATGGTGCTCATAAAAAGAGGGAGGGGGTTATTGCAATCAGGCTGCTTTCCATTGAGGATCTGTACACTGCTTGAACCAAAAAGAGGGCTGAGAAAATATCTACAGACCCCTCACATCCTGGACATAAACTGCCTCGACTTCAACCCCTCTGGATCAGGGGTGGGTTCTACTTACCTTTACTACCACTTCGCAACAGGATCGCACATGCGCTCTCACTTTGCTTGTGCACGCCCCTTGATTCTGCACATGTGCAGATCGCCGATGATGACATCTGGGGTGGTGGGCGGGGCCTCCCACTGGTTTTACTACCAGTTCTTGTGAACTGGTCTGAACCAGGGGCAACCCACCACTGCTCTGGATGCCACTATAGCAGGGGTGGGTTCTAAATTTTTTTACTACCGGTTCTGTGGGTGTGGCTTATTTTGTGGGTGTGGCTTGGAGGTCATGTGACTAGGTGGGCGTGGCTAGCTGATCAGAGTCATTTCTGGAAGGTCCTCGCACTTATGACCAGTCCTCACACTTACGACCAGCCCTTGCACTTACAACCTGACTCATTTGTTTGCTTTTAACACTGATCAGCTGTAGGACGGCCCTTTGAAGCCCCGCGGCAAGAGTTTAAACAGTTTTTTTCCCTCTAGTCATCAGCTGGGACTCAGGAGGCCGCAATAGATTGGGGGTGGGACCAAATAAAAGGTAAGAATAACGTGGGTGGGGGATGGGAGGGCGGGGGGGGGAGAACCGGTTCGGTGACATCATATCGTCACCGCTACCGGCTCGGCCGAACCGGACTGAACCGGGAGGAACCCACCACTGCACTATAGGGCATTGTACCCCAAAACACCTATACGCAAAGTCCCCCTTCCCCCCGCCATCACTCTGCTGAACACCTAATTCACACAGTACTGATTTAGGCCTAAATATATTTACCCATGTAGTAGGCTGTATTGATATTACCCTTCTCATCTTTCCTAATACCTTCTCCTATTGGTATATACGATTTATCACTTCTTGTTGTATCTTATGATTAATGATTATAACTATGATCTGTGATATATGACCCATCACTTTGTTGTTTGTATGTACACTGAGAGCTTATGCACTAGAGACACATTCCTTGTGTGTCCAATCACACTTGGCCAATAAAGAATTCTATTCTATTCTATATTTTTTTACTTGACTATCAGATCCTGGTTTAAAATGTCTTATATTTGTAAATTGTCAAGAAGTGGAAGGCATTTCCTTTTTTTTTTTTTAACCTTCTCCTCTGATGTGACTGAGTAGAAGAGAAGAAGGGGTGGTACTAAATACCAGCTAAAGGCAATAGCTGCAGTCACATTCCCGTCTTCTTCGTTGGTTGGGACAGAGCAGGTGAGGAAAACTTTCCATTTTAAAAAACAATCTACAGAATAGATGAAAAGCTGAAGACCCTACTCCAGATACCCTGTTTCCCCCAAAATAAGACATCCTCTGACAATAAGCCCAATCTGGCACTAAGGCCAAGCACTTATTTCAGGGTTCAAAAAAATATAAGACAGGGTCTTATTTTCGGGGAAACACGGTACTAGCTTCTATAGGAAAGTCAGAATAAGAAACTACCATCATATTAACTTATGAAAAAGCATTTCGGTATCAATATGTACAAAATTCAACAAAATTCAGTATGGAGTATGGTACATTTTTTAAAAATGTAGTTTATGCTCCTAAAGATAACAAAGAAAGCCTCTTCTAATTTTCCCAGCTCAAGTATGGTAGCCTTTTCTCAGATATGCCATGCTGAATTTTTATACTTTGGAAGAACCTTCATATTTTTTGTGATTGTGATTTTAGAAGTAATCAGAAATTGCCATTGTGTCCAATTTGTGCCTTGTGTAACTATGTTAATTACTGTAGCATAGGGAACAGGTCTGGCCCTTTTAAAAAGTATTTTAATCCAGTAGGGAACACTGTAGATTGAGGCTAAGAAAAAAGAAAGCAGAACTGGACCTTCCGTCAAGGGATTATTCTGAACAAACAGAGCAACATATACCCTTAATTCCTGTTGCTAAATGTCTGTGTGTGTCTGTGTGTATCTGTGTGTGTGTCTGTGAGTGTCAGGGACATATTCCAATGTCATTAACATAATGGAAGGAACAATATGGTAAATATTAGGTTAATCTTAAAGTATTTCCACACTATCAGTATTTTCATTCCCCAATCAGTTTGAGGGATGAAACCAACCTTTGTGGTACAGTCTGAAACCAACCTATAATTGATTTTGTTTCTGGCAACCTCAAAACGCACAGAACTACTTTAGACAGTCATTGCTCGGCTCTTTTTCCTCCAAATGAGCAAGAGTGCAAAGAATAGAATCCAGTTAATATCCTGCCTCCTAATCTACCCTCAGCCATGGAGTAAATCACCCTCAAATTCTTATCTCAAATCTATCTTGAATTCATAAAATGAATTGCTGTCCTCCTCCTATTCATTCAATGTATTTGTATGAAATTATTGATTTCATACAATTGTTGTAAAAAAATCGAACACTTTGAGAAGTGTTTAAAAGAAAGTTTATTGCTTTTACAAATCCAAGGCTACAGTTCTACCGTTTCTATGCTGCATCAAAAAAAGCCTCCTGTGATTTGCAAAGATTAAAAAAAAGGCATCTTAGCTATGTTGCAACAGAACCTTTTCCTAAATATGGGTGATTGTGACAGCATACTGCAACAATAACTAGAAGGGGAAGAGGAAGTTAACTTCTATTAGTTAGCAGTATTGATGTAATCCTCAACTTATGTCAACAATTTAGCCCAAAATTTCCATTGGGAAGCAAGACAGTTTTGGAGTGAGTTTTGCGTCTTTCCTTTCTTGTTAAGTGAATCATTGCAGTTCTTAAGTTAGTGACGTGGTTGTTCAGTGAATCCGGCTTCCCCATTGACTTTGCTGGTTGCAAAAGGTGATCGCTTGAGCCTGGGAAACTGCAAAGATAATAAATACATGCCAGTTGCCAAAGTTCAAATTTTGATCATGAGATTATGGGGATGTTGCAGTGCTGTGGGAAAATGGTCATAAGTCACTTTTTTTAGTGCCACTGTAAGTTCAAATGGTCACTAAATAAATGATTGTAAGTGGGGGATTACTTGAACAATATTGAAGACAGCGGTGTCAAACTCAAGGCCCAGGGGCCAGATCTGGCTCATGGGGCCACCCTGGAAACAGCGAAGGACCGGCCTGCAGTGCGTCTCAGCAAAAATGGAGCTTGCGAGGACTGTGTGCGGCCCTCCTGAGCTCAGTTTTCACTGGAAGAGGGTTGCAGGAGGGTATCACAGCTGAAAAAGCAGGTTGCAAGGGCTGCGGGTAGTACTCCCACGCTCTGTTTTTGCTGGCAGGGGGTTTCAGGAGATTGTCACAGCCGAAAACGGAGCTCAGGAGCCCATTTTTGCTGGCAGAGCACTCGGCCACCTCAGGCGCCCCCGACACGAGTGATGTCAAATTGGCCACACCTATCCTGGTTACAACCCCCCCAGCCCTCCAAGATCAAACACAACCCTGTTGCAGCCCTCAATGAAATTGAGTTTGATAACCCTGATTTAAGAAGGCACAAGTTGACCAGATGCTGCCTTTCTGTTGGGGAAGAAAGTTATGGTGGACCTGAATCCAGAAGCCAAGATTGGGGTGAGATGAGATTCCTTACCAATAGGAAAACAGCTCAGCAAAAGAGATTCACAGCCACTGCCCTTTAAAGAAAAAATAACAGAGTTGTAAATAAATAGATCCAACTGAGTCAGATCCTTAGTTGATCCCAAAGTAGTGCAGATAGTGTGTGTCAAAGTTCTTAAACATTTTGAGAAAAGAGGAGAAGATTTCATTTAGGACAAGTATGAAGTTATTGAAACCATTCTAAAAAAGACATTTAAGGATGTTAAAGCAATTAAAAAATCCAGACATTTGCCAAATGTCAGCCTTTGGAATAAGACCATAACCAACTAATCGAGAATATGTTTTCCTTGCAGAAATTCCCCATTACTTGGCATCTCCAATTAAAAAAGAATTAGATAGCATATGATGGGTAAAATCTCTGCCTGAGGCTCGATGCATCATTACTATTTGGAGGAAAACATACTAAAAGAGAGAAACAGAGACAGACTTAAGATATTATCTTATTTTCCAAAATCATCTCGGGCTGCAATGTGTCAGTCATTTTAAGATGGAGTTTGGTAGGAGATCCTTGCTAGCTCGTGAGAACATCCACACTTCCAAAAGTAATCAAGTTATCCTCCTCTATTGCTTAACCTCTTTTATTAACTATATGTTGATTTGCCCTATCACCTTTTCCCTAGACCAGGGATCAGCAACCTGCGACTCTGGAGCCGCATGTGGCTCTTTCACCCCTCTGCTGTGGCTCCCTATCACTCAAAATATGCATCACAACTGCCAATGTGTGACACCCACCGCCATGCGATTTATTGGGCTTTTCAACCCCCAGTAGGCCAACTATGGATAAATCCAAGAAAAGAAAACTTTCAGAAGTTTTGTGGCTCCTGGTGTTTTCTTTTCTGTGGGAAACAGGTCCAAATGGCTCTTGAGTGTTTAAGGTTGCAGATCTCTGCCCTAGACTATCCTCAGCTATATGTTACATTTGGGATCTGATTTACACATTATTTGTTTTACTTATGGATTCTTGAACGTGGCTGAATTCAAATACACTAAACTATTTCAAAGCTTTCCATAATATGTGGACCGTGTATCAATCAAAGTGTCTAAAGTGTAATACAGTCTAAAGTAATACAATCTAAAGTGTAATACAGAATCATAATATAAGCTAGAACTTGGTAAACTTTTAGGAATTTACCATTGTTATTATAACTGGTTTAGGTAGTCTGTTGTGTAGTATTTTTAACTGCAGATTTTACTGTTTTTCTCTTTAAGAACTTAACAGTGAAATAATTTTCCTAATCTAGTTCAGAAAATATATTTTGTTGTTTTAGTTATTTGCAACTAGAAATTAATTCATAGGTTGTGGGGAAATGCCCACTAGAACATTCTGGTTCTAGTGCTGAAGAAATATACCATATTATATGGTATGTGGAACACACGAATTCTAACCTACATAGAATTGTACAAACAATGAGACAAAAGGAATTCATTTTAAGAATTTTGCATGTGATAAGGTTAAATATTTGGCACTTTTAAAGTTGTCTCCACCCCACCCCGACCCCACAAATATTTCATGATAATACTGCTTTTCACTATGTCAGGAAGGATACAGTACAATACCTTCAAAGGACATTGACCTTTTTCATGGAATTTGGGATACATTTTTAAAAAAGATCTGAGATTATATTAGGCAATTCTAAACAAGATAATTGAAGACCCAGATTGTTGAGGGCAATGTGCTGACTCGATAAACTGCTTAGAGAGGGCTGTAAAGCATTGTGAAGTAGTATATGAATCTAAGTGCTATTCCTATTCCAATTTAAGTCAATTTTAGGCTCTTCATTTTTACATAGGTGAACAATGGTTCCATTACCATCCAATTATTCTTATCATCATATTTTGTGATATTTAACTCCAACTGATCTTTTATACACGATTTATAAAGGACAAATCTGATTCTCACAAAATGTGTATATTTCTATGTTTATGTTCAAATTTGTTTCATTTATATATTTTTTTCTGATTGCTCCCCAAAAGCTCTTTCATACATACATTTAAAAACCACCAGCATAAATATCCTAAAACATCTTTAAAAAAACTACAATAAAGAATTGGCTTGGCAGGTTATTCTATAATGAAGGTCCACAGAAAAAGCAGCATTTGCCATCTTACGTCCATCTGTGTCAGAATCTGCAAAAGGGTTTTTGAATTACATAATTAGTATAGAAATTCGTTACATTTCATCTTACAACCCTGGAAAAGGCTGTGACTAAAGTAATCCATGTTTACTCAATCTTCTCCATGACTCCTACTCTTTATTCCGTGGTGGCGCAGTGGTTAGCGTGCAGTACTGCAGGCTACTTCTGCTGATCACCGGCTGCCAGCAGTTTGGCAGATCGAATCTCACCAGGCGCAAGGTTGACACAGCCATCCATCCTTCTGAGGCCGGTAAAATGAGGACCCAGATTGTTGGGGGCAATATGCTGACTCTGTAAACTACTTAGAGAGGGCTGTAAAAGCACTACAGAGCAATATATAAGTCTAAGTGCTATTGCTATTGCTATTCTATTTTTTACCTTTAAATTGAGTTAGGGTAGGTCAGCCTTTTTAAAGAAGGTTGTTTCATCTGATAGCCAAAAAGAGAACAGGTATTCCTAAGGAATGACTTACAGCCGTTACTATCCCCCCCATTGATCTCTGTTTTTCTTGATACCAGTTCTGGTGTGGTTTTCTAAAATTGGTAATTCCTCAAGGTTCAACTTCTGTTTCAAGATGCTTATAGTAAAATGTCAGTGTGAGAGCTGCATATGAACTCTACATGAAGGTGGAATTTATTTTAAACACTGTAACTTTTCAAATAGATTACAAAAACGTTGATAATGTCTTTTAGAACATTACTTTCTCCCTGCTCCTGAATACATAGTATTCAACAGAACTAAGAGGGTTGCAGAGTAAATGAATCCTGTCTTATATGGCATGCAACTTTCAGCAACAATCAATAGTAAATTTGAGGCTTATTTTCATTTGTGAAATGTTGAAGAAACTTTTACAAATGTGATTCTATTTATTATGTGAGATACAAGAAGAGATGCGGTGGCCCAGTGGCTAAGACACTGAGCTTGTCAATTGAAAGGTCAGCAGTTCAGCGGTTCGAATCCCTAGTGCCGTGTAACGGGGTGAGCTCCTGTTACTTGTCCCAGCTTCTGCCAACCTAGCAGTTCGAAAGCACATTAAAAAAAATGCAAATAGAAAAATAGGGACCACCTTTGGTGGGAAGGTAACAGCGTTCCATGCGCCTTTGGTATTTAGTCATGCCGGCCACATGACCATGGAGACGTCTTCGGGGAGCGCTGGCTCTTTGGCTTTGAAACGGAGATGAGTACCACCCCCTAGAGTCAGGAACGACTAGCACATATGTGCGAGGGGAATCTTTACCTTTACCTTATACATGAAAAGCACTGAGAACTTAGGGAAAGACTACATCATATACTGTACTTTTGTGGTATTTAAAGTAAAAGTTGGAAAATTCCTGAAAGCATGTTTAGATTCGGTTTATGCATTTATCTTTCTTGCCATAGCTGCAGGTTTATTTTTCCCATAAAGCCAATACTCCCCACCCATATTTTTTTTTAACAATTTAACAAGAGAGTAGAGCAACAACACAAAAGCAGGCTCCAGAATTTCCGGTCTACTGAGTTGGGCCCCTAAAACATGAAGTCAGCTATAGGGGAAGTTTTCAGTTCTCCACATTTTTTTTCTCCCAAGTTTTTAAGGATTATTATAAATCTAAATATATCTACATAGATTCCTTTATATCTCTTATTTTGCAGAAGCAATGCTTTGCATAGCAACAACGCTATCCTGTCTGTTGAAATTGCTCCCTCTTTAGGAGTGTTGTAGTGTTATAGAGCTTGTTCAACAGAGAGCACTCAAATTAAGCAGCAAAACAGACGTGCTCCTGAAATTGAAAATGAGTTTAGACACGGGATCATTGATGCTGTAGATAAGAGTATGGGAGGCAAGACAAGGCAGAACCATGTTGGTTTGTGCGTCATCAGGGATGCGGGGGTCAATCAATATTTGCCAAATGGAGTAGAAAACACTAGGCAGGATGAAATGTGTCTTTAATGCATCACAGAGAGGAAGCAAGTGAAAGATTGCACATTCATATTGCTTAACACACTAGGTGGGCTAATATAAATAAATGGTTCCGTCTGTGCACAATGCTTGATTGCTGAAGAGTACTTTGAGTCTCAGCTTCCCCTAGCAACCAGGACAGTGACTGTAAAAGCAAATGAAAATTAACTGGCGATTGGAGAGCAATACCTCTGGGAAGAAGCACCTACTAGTATAGTCTGGTCACTGTTGCCTCTTTTAATCACCAGCTATTCATGGCTATTTAGCCATGAATAGCTGGTGGTAACTTCCAGGTATACTGTGCTGGACATATGAAGATGGCTCAATTTGGAAGTGTCTTCCGTTCATGGCTCTAATGCTAAAATAAAGCACAATAATTATAAAGTAGTCTGCTTTTTTAAATTTTATTTTAATGCAACGTAGATCATTGCAAGATATCTGCCAACTTCCTCTAAGTCTTACTTACGGCAAACCTCCAGAGTTCCTGGTGTGCAGAATCAACCCAACCCAGGAGCTGTAGAATAATAGATTATGTTATGAAGAATCACAAGCTCCTTCTATGTTATGTCTCTGTTTGTTTATTAAATTTCTACACTGCCTATCTCACCTAAGTGATTCTGGCTGGTTTACAACAGTGGTGGGTTGCTACCGGTTCGTTCCAGATCGGGCGAACTGGTAGCAGGGGCGGGGGAGGCTCCGCCCACCTGCCCGGATGCTTCTCAACATGCGCGCACATGAGCGAACCGGTAGCAAACTGAATTGAAACCCACTACTGGTTTACAACAATATAATAAAATGATATGAACACAGGACTAAAAGCAGAGTTTAAAAACCAGAAGGAAAACAAAAACCAAGGTTAAAATGTATAGATTAAAAGTGAAAATCAAAGTTAAACAATTCAGAGGACTAAAAAAAAAAATTAACAAGGCAGAGGGATTGTCCTAAAGCCACCAACCATCCCTAGGGCTCCATTACACTTAGGCTCCCATGCTAATTGGCAAAGTCAGGTCCTAATATTCTTCCCAAAAACCAGAAGAGTGGGGGCTTGCCTCATCATAAGATGTTCCAAAAGGCGGAGGCAATAGCAGAGAAGACGCTTCTCCTACATCCTGCCAGTCAAAATACTTTGAATGATGGGATTCACACCATATACTCCCTGTGTGACTGGGTGGGATGGGTCAGTGTAATTGACATGAGAGGGCTCTTCACATGCCCTTGTCCTGTGCCATGAAGGGCTTTAAAGGTAATGCCAACACCTTTTGTTAGCAGTTACAAAGCTCTCTCACAGATAACAGGGTTCTGGCTGTTATTACCCCATAGCCAAGTCCTGAGTTTGCAGGATAATGCCTGAGCCGTAATGGCATAAAGACCTAGGCAGATGCACTTGCCATTTGGTAAACATGAGATAATTCGCATGTTGAATGTTAAAGAATTGCTATTTTGTAGTCAAAGCCAGGCAATTGTAGGAGAAAAAGAGGCAGAGCCAAGAGTGGAGTTAAGAGAGTAATCAGTCTGGAGTCATTGCATTTCCATAAGCAATCCAAGACTTGGACTTTGACTTAGAATAACTTCATTGTCACTTTAAATGTACATTAATCAGCATACATTAAAATGAAATTCCATTGCATACAGCTCTCAGAGGGTCACCACCTCCAATATACACTACTTAAACATGTAAAAAATATAAATAAATAAATATATACCCACATGTATTACTGTATATGACACAGAGAAACAATACAGTCTATTTTGTACAGTATACATGTACAGAAAGTATACAGAATACAGGATATATACATATACAGAAGTCCAGTCCCTTCTGAATTCTGTTAACTCTTATGTAGTGAATTAACTATTTACTATTTACTATTGAGAGTTAATTTACTAGCTTCTTATGTATAGGCTTCAGAAATAATTCTTCTGAATTGTAACTTTAACATATGGTCCTGGTCCTTTGAATATGACAGCAATCTTCCTTTTGACTATTTTCATGGAATACTTTAGCATGATTATCTTATGTCAGGGGTGTCAAACTCGTGGCCTGCGGGCCAGATGTGTCACACGTTGGCCCCTCCCACCCCCATTTTAGTGAAGGGGGAGGAAAGTTGTGATACGTCACGTGACAACAACATGATATCACAAGTTTGAACCCCTGTCCTATGCTGTCTGAAGCCTGCAAAAGTAAATCCAAATGATTCTATTTTCCTAGATTAACCTGGTCTTCGGAGGCAGGATGGCCATCTTAGATCAGCAAAAAAGGATTTAATAGAACAGAACAAAACTAATTATCTCATCAACCACACACACACAGTATATGCTTCTATTATGTAAAGAATGAAGTAACTGGTCTCAAAACAAGCTTAACAAAATGTGCTTAGACTATTTTTAAACATTTGATCATGTTGGTTGTTACATAAGTTTCACTTACTATATATAAAGCGTTCAGTAAATAGTTCCACATATGAAGGAATGGTATTTTTAAAGTTCAGTTTGTTTTCTGTCTTTCACATTTTAAAATAGGCCATTAAAGCATATTTGGATTTTTATGATTGGATACATGACTGAGGTAACTATTGGTGACTTCTTATTGCCATTTTTTGATTAGAAAAGTCTGTGTAAAAGCGGGTATCTTTGTATATTCTTTAGCCAAAAAACTTGGAAGTCTCTAGATAAAAAGTATGCGCATATTTTGCCTCTGGTTTTGTAACACTATTCTATTTTCCTATCTAGCATATACAATGAAAAATAAGACGATTACAAACCTCGTCCCATCACACCACCAGATTTCCTATGCTGCTTTGGGATGCAGTCGTATCTCTAGTTTCATAACTTGAGAAATGTAATATATTAAATTGTTTGATAACATTTGCTGTACAGAATCTCTCATATTAGAACTGAGAAGGAGACGCAGCAAGAAATTAGCAGCAGCTTTTGGCAGTGGCTTTCAAATGCTAAATCCTTAAACAATTAACAAGAAGTAGAAGCTATTCTACCATGGTGCCCGAAGTGAAGATAAGCTGACATGACTGTAATCATGAAATGCAATAATTTTGTATTGTTTCTGTTCCTGCTGGGGAAAAAAAAAGATCTTGCATAAATTTACAACAAGTGCAAGCTTTGGTTGAAGAGTGTATTTGTTTTTTTTTTTTTTTTTTTTTTTTTTAATTTGATTTATATGCCGCCCTTCTCCGGAGACTCAGGGCGGCTTACAATGTGCTCAGCAATAGCCTTCATACTTTTGTATATTTTATACAAAGTCAGCTTATTGCCCCCACAAACTGGGTCCTCATTTAACCTACCTTAGAAAGGATGGAAGGCTGAGTCAACCTTGAGCCTTGGAGAGATTCGAACCAGCAGTAAATTGCAGGCAGCTGTGTTAATAACAGGGTGCTTTAAACCACTGTAGTACCAAGGTTTGTTGTTTATATCCCATATATATTTATTTATTTATTTATTTATTTATTTATTTATTTATTTATTTATTTATTTATCAAACATATACAAGATAACAAGTATAGGTATGAACCAGAGGGGGTATTCAGCAGGTTCTGACCCGTTCTGGAGAACCGGTAGTGGAAATTCTGAGTAGTTCGGAGAATCGGTAAATACCACCTCTGACTGGCCCCTCCCCCTTCTATTCTCTGCCTCCCGAGTCCCGGCTGATTGGGAGGAAATGGGGATTTTGCAGTAACCTTCGCCTGGAGTGGGGTGGGAATGGAGATTTTACAGTATCCTTCCCCTGGAGTGGGGAGGGAGTGGAGATTTTACAGTATCCTCCTCCTGGAGTGGGGTGGGAATGGAAATTTTATAGTATCCTTCCCCTGCCATGCCCACCAAGCCATGCCACGCCCATCAAGCCACGCCCACAGAACCAGTAGTAAAAAAATTTGAATCCCACAACTGGTATGAACATAAACATGAACAAAGGAAGTAAGTACAGATAAATGGGGACAGTAAGACTAGGATGGTAGGCACACTGGTGCACTTATGCATGCCCCCTTTACGGACCTCTTAAGAATGGGGTGAGATCCACGGTAGACAGTTTGAGATTGAAGCTGTGAGGGTTTGAGGCTGTAACAACGGAGTTGAGTAGAGCATTCCAGGCGTTGACCACTCTGTTGCTGAAGTCGTATTTTCAGCAATCGAGTTTGAAGCCGTTTACCTTGAGTAATTGTTTGCCCATGTATTATTGTGGTTGAAGCTGAAGAAGTCGTTGACAGGCAAGACGTTGTAGCAGACAATTTTGTGTACTATGTTTCGATCGGAAAGTAGGCGACATAGTTCCAGATTGTCCAAGCCCACAGTATCAAGCCTGGAGGCATAAGGGATTCTGTTGTGAGTAGAGGAGTGGAGGACTCTTCTCGTGAAATATCTCTGGACCCGCTCAATTGTGTTAATGTCCGATATACAATGTGGGTTCCAGGCAGACAAGCCGTTTTTATAAATAAATAAAAAAAGCTGTTTTTATTGTTTTTATAAATAACTCAAGGTGGATAACACTCTTTCCTCCTCTGGGTTTTCCTTCAGCAACAACCCTCTAAGCTGATTTGGGCTGAGAGAGAGAGAGAGAGTGACTGACCCAAGGTCACCCAGCCAGCTCTCATATCTAAGGTGGGAGTAGGACTCAGAAGCCTCTTGTTTCTAACCTGGTGCCTTAACCAATTAAAATGTTGGGTCAATCAGTGGCTACAGTTCAGCTTAGAAGAAAGGATGAAGATTTATTAAACCAAATGTGGAGCTGCAGAAGAAGCAGTTATTCATAAGGGAGACAATCAAAGGAAAAGGCCCAGTGGGCAAGAATTATAATTAGAAGCAACAGACGTTTAATATTTTCTATATCTCTGGACCTGGAAAACAGCTTTGCCACCACTGAAGAAGAAACAACATCTAAACATTTAGGGGAATCAAAAGAGACACTGCAACAGGAGGGCGATCCCCGAAGAGCAGCAGGCATGAAATTATACCTTACCAGAAGACAAAGTCATAGTTGACAATTTATTGCAACCAGGAACAAAAATGGCTGGGGCATTTATTTTTGAAGCCAACTGCTTCCAGGACCAGAGATAAGGGTTGTGTGGCAGTGCAATTTGCAAGACTTTTTGAGTCCACAGACAATTACCTTTCTTCCATAATGCATATGGAAACCAATACTGCCTAGAGTTAAGTACTAGTGCACCGCGAAGAACTAGGAAGGAAGTTAAAATCGTGCGCGATCCAACAATCTTTCTCACTAGTTACTTATTAACAGGCTTTTATATACTGCAGCATTTCAAAGGACTTGCAAAAATAATATAGAATTAATGCATAGCCACATATCACCAATCTGGAATCCATAACTAATAGCAGCACAGATCTAAGGATCTGTAAAATAGTTCCCTTTTGACAGCCTTCCCATATATACCATCTGGATAAATGACAACAGGAGATTTATAAGAGTGTGGTGGCACTAGAAAAACTCTCCTTCCTGGCTCCCACTCCACCAACTAAAGTATAGAAAGAGGCCTTAAAAATCTCCACCCTGGATTAATTTACTGCATAGGCTGCTTCTGTTGAACCATCTTTCAAGGCAATAGAAAAAGACGTTAAAGGAAAATAATTCTGTAGGCATGGGAAATGCTGTTGGTGAGAGATAGCTGGACATTTAGCATCTGTACTGGGTTATTCAAATGGTGTGATATTGGCACAAAATGAATTGCAATTCATAAAGTATGGTAAAAATTTGCTTGGCTAAAGCATGGCAATATGATCAGAAAGACTTTGAACAGAAGCTTGTGGAGGTTGAAAACAAAAATTTAAAGTATTGATTATATTTAGAACTGGTGTCCTATAGAAGGAAAAAAATATGACCAGCTTTGATAGGGCCTGTTAAACCATTCAGGAAAAAAAATGTGTGTGCGCACACACACACACAAAGGAAATATGAAGAAATAGTTGTAACTGAGGCCTGGTAACTCTTGTAATTGGAATACCAGTCAAAATAATACTTCTACAAAAGAAACAGAAGCAATAGAAAAAGAGGACAGATAATAAAACGGCCCACACCTGTTCAAAACTCATTTTTTAAAAATTCTAATTTGTATTTTTAATATAATTTTTTACCTGTTCAGAAATCCAAGTGGGGGATAGGAGGTGGTATGATCTCTAAGGAAGATTGCACAGAGATAGCCTGGAGTTGTGGAATAAATGTCAGAAAGGCTAATGTAAGAAAAAAAAAAGAATTCTTACTTTTTTCTGCTTGGTTAAAGATGGCAAAATACTAACAGGTTACCAGAAAGAAAAAAGAAAGGCAGAATTACTTAATTTTTCTCCATCTTCAAACAGCAAAGGAAGAAGGACCAAGTTTCACAACCTGTGTGCTGTGGCATCCTGTGGAGCCATAATAAACACAGAAGGGTGCCACAAAATTGCACGATACTAGCTCAAGGTAATTTACAGTTTTGGCCTAGTGCAGTGATAGCTAACCCTTTTTGCCGTCGCGTGCCAAGAGCGGGGGGGAGCATGGGGGGGTCGCGTGCATGATTGCCCACACCCACAATTCAATGCACCCCACCCCTCCCACGCATGTAGGCGTGACACCCCTCCCCCCGTGCTCCCCCTGTTTTTGGCACACGATGGCCCAGTAGGCCCGTTTTTCACCCTCCCCAGGCTCCAGAGGCTTTCTAGGAGTGAAAATGGCCTTCCCCAACCCCCTGGAGACCCTCTGGAGGCCGGAAACGGCCCATTTGCCAACTTCCGGTGTGCCCGGAAGGCCCGAAAATCAATTGGCCTGCGCACTCATGTGTGCTGCAGCTGAGCTAGGGCAATGCTCGCATGCCCATCAATATGGCTCCACGTGCCACCTGTGGCACACATGCCATAGGTTCGCCATCACGGGCCTAGGGGCACTGTGAAAAAATTATTGAATTAAAAAAAAACCTGCAAGAAAGTTTGGGAACTTCTTGTTTAGAGAACTATAAACCAACCAGGCTCATATTGATACATGGCATATTATAAAGTATTCCTTAAAATGACTGAACTGTAAGCACCTTGAATATATTGCAGGGATTACTTTGGCAGTCAGGATACATTTATCTAGAACAAATTTTGACAGGTTATTTAAAACCCACATTTTTAATTGGATAAACTTCTGAGTAGATTATTGGAATGCTGTAGACATAATATATCTTGATTTCAGCAAAGATTTGTTAAACTTTAGGAACCTTGTTAAATTTAAGCTAGATATCACATGAACTAATTGGCTACTTAGCTGACTCAGTGCTTGTACTCAGCATGCTCATTAGGATTTGTCATGAAATTAAGGAAAAGTATCAGGTGGGTTGCCACAATGTTTGCTCCTGAGCACATGACTTTAGCTTTTTTATTAATGACTTGGATGAAGAGGTTGAAGACAACGCTTATCATATTTCCTTAGTTGAAAGTTGTTGCTCTCCTCCTGTGTATTAAGAAGAAAAGGCAAAGCAATTGAAGAAAAAGAAACATCCTAAAAATTACTTACAGGTTCAACATCAGTCTTCAGATTTCATCCTGTCTAATGAAAAGTTATGGTAGATTCAGAAGCTTGCAGATGAATTTTTAAAATTGATATATCTTAGTAGTGGCTTTGTCTAATGAAGAGAAGGACCAGGGGAGGAGACATGATAGCAGTCTTCCAATATTTGAGGGGCTGCCACAGAGAGGAGGGGGTCAAGCTGTTTTCCAAAGCATCTGAAGGCCAAACAAGGAATAACGGATGGAAACTGACCAAGGAGAGATTCAACCTAGAAATGAGGAGGAACTTCTGACAGTGAGAACAATCAACCAATGGAATAGCTTGCCTTCGGAAGTTGTGGGAGCTTCATCACTTGAGACTTTCAAGAAAAGATTGGACTGCCATTTGTCAGAAATGGAATAGGGTCTCCTGCTTGAGTGGGGGGTTGGAGTAGATGACCTACAAGGTCCTTCCAACTCTGTTAATCTGTTAATTATTAGTTTTTTAAAAAAAAAAAAGCTAATAAGGCTATACATTTTGCCCACAGTAATTGGCTTTTGTGGATAGAATGTAGTTTTTTCAGAAAGAATCAAAGAAATACAAGTTTATTTAAACTGGAATCCATTTACAACCTATGTTTTTTCACCATTTTCTATCAGATTTCTTAAAAACCCCTCCACCAGAAAAATCGGGAAAGAAGGCAGAATATCTGTGCACCATCTTTTTATTTGTAGTAATGGGCATCTTCCATCTGGAAGCGCCAGAGTTTATAGTGAATGAGGCTGGTTATATTTGCCTTCATAAGCTATTTTTAAAATGTACTTAAAGGATAATGGCCCTGTCTGAAGACTATATGAACAAATCAACATTTTTGTGCATGATTAAACTCCAAACAGAAGCTGAAATATTAAAGCCACGGATATTATTTTGCTTACAGGGTAGGAATACAAAGGAATCACAACACCGAATCGTTCAAAAAGAGAGAGTAAAATATGATTTCTGCTTTGTGAAAAGAATGGTATTCGTTCAAGTGTAACAGAGCCCAGGATTTCCATTGTAAGTCATGATGGTCATAAATTAAGTCATTCAGACCTGATTTTATGATGATGATTATTTTTTGCAGTGGCTGTTAAGAGAATACCCTGGTCATTAATATTCTTTTGATAGCATCAGTGGTGGGTTTCAAATTTTTTTACTACTGGTTCTCTGGGTGTGGCTGGTGGGTGTGGCATGACTTGGTGGGTGTGGTTTGGTGGGCGTGGCTTGGTGGGCATGGCAGAGGAATGATACTGTAAAATCTCCATTCCCACCCCACTCCAGGGGAAGGTTACTGCAAAATCCCCATTTCCTCCCGATCAGCTGGGACTTGGGAGGCAGAAAATAGATGGGGGCATGGCCAGTCAGAATTTTTACTACTGGTTCTCCGAACTATTCAAAATTTCCGGTTCTCCAGAACTGGTCAGAACCTGCTGAAACCCACCTCTGGATAGCATGTATTTCAGGGCACATAAGTCCAATGAACGAAGTAAAGAATCATAGAGAAGTCAGTAAAGATCTAAAGAGTTTTTCAATTATGCCAGGCAGAGAATCAAACCAAATAACAATAAAGAAAAATGTTAAATGAGCTTTGCAACTTAAATAGACTTATTATGCTTCCAGTGATTTATATTGGAAAGTTTTCTATTCATTTTAATTTGTATTTTCTACCTGAAAGACTGGAATTCAAATATATTTAGATTCTGAGACCTAAAGCTAGAACACCAAAATGTTCTGAACAAAACATGTTATGAGCTTTTCTAATAGCCCCTTCTAAATGTCAGCATTCTAACAAACTTTGAAAAATTGTTATAATTCCCTAAGGCTGCAGTAAAACTGATGAGAAAGTGACAGCTGCCATGATATCTGCAAACCAAATGTTTCTCTTGAGAAATTGACTAGATAAAATGGTGTTAAAGTGATATCCCCTGACCAATAAAAAGCTCTTTGAAATTCTGCAGTTCCAACCACCAAAATGCAATCTTTAGTAAAAATTGGCAGGTTGTTTGCATAGTTTCTATTAATTTATTCTTAATTTTATGCATTCCTATATACTTTATAGTTAGATACTTTTGGTTTTTTTTGTTTTTTGTTTTGGTCTTTTCCCAATGCAGATTGCATTGCTTATCAAGAGCTTTGTCTCTGATAATAATTTTTAATTAAAGCTCACAGGCATTCTGAACACACCCTTTTGAATTTACACATAATGTTAAAATAGCTTATTTGCTTTCAACTTTGTTCAAAATATTAAAGCAATCTGTAGCGGCTTGTTCAACAAGTCATTGTTCAGCAAACCACATCATAGTGCAATATGTGATCTCAGTTCCTAGTTTTAAAAAAGTAAAATTTAGAACCTAAGATAGTGTTGTTGAATTGCATCTGTAGAAGCTGGGTCGGGGTGAAATTCAGCAGGTTCTAACAGGTTCTGGAAAACCATTAGCGGAAATTTTGAGCAGTTCGGAGAACCGGTAGTGGAAATTTTCAGTAGATCGGAAAACTGGCAAATACCACCTCTGGCTGGCCCCAGAGTGGGGTGGGAATGGAAATTTTGCAATATCCTTCCACCAGGAATGGGGAGGGGATGGGGATTTTGCAGTCTTCTTCCCCTGGAGTGGGGTGGGAATGGAGATTTTGCAATATCCTTACCCTGCCATGCCCACCAAGCCACACCCACAGAACCGGTAGTAAAAAAAATTGGATTTCACCACTGAGCTGGGTGCAGGAATGTCCTTGGAAGAGCTGTAAGCATTTGCCTGTAAAGTTGAGCCTGACTCAGAGGCAACAACTAACTCATTGTGGTTAGGTTATTCTGTTTTTAGCCAAGTTGATCTCATAGAACTGCTGTAGAGAAGAACTGGAAGGAGTTGTGTGCACCATATTTAGAAAATTAAGAAAAGACATTTTACAATTAGCCGCGAGACTACAGATTCATTCTTCCTTCACCGAGCCATAGAATAGTTCTCTTTTTTCTTCTGTTTGATCATGTCCAATTCTTGTAGAGTGCCTGAAAAAGTCCCTGCAGTTTGCTTGGCAAGATTTTTCAGAAGTGGTTTGCCATTGTCTATTTTTTAGGGCTGAGAGAGACAGAGAATGTTATCTTTGTGCCTAAGGCAGGACTAGAACTCATGGTCTTCTGGTATTTTAGCCTGATGCCTTAACCACTATACCAAATTGGCTCTCAGCATAGTTCCTATTGATAGACTAATGTCTGGCTTTAATTCTTCATTTGGTAATGAAATGAAATAATTTTATTTCAGTTATTGACCTGCCTCTTTGTATAAAATTGATATAGCCACTAAATTCCTATTCCTTTAATATTTAGGGACAGAACTAAAGGTTAACCTACAGAGGTTTATTTAGATCTATATGACAAACTGGAGGAGCCATGTATTGTCAACTCTAAGCAAATGCTTACATTAATTTGAATGGAAAAAAAAGACTGAAAAATATTTGGATGCTGTACCGATTTAACATGTTTAATGTATGGATAATTTAACAGAGAAGCTTGCAAGGTAGTTTTGTTCAGTAGTATGTGGAATTGTGTATACAATTAGTCCTTGAATTACGACTATCCACTTATTGACTGTTGAAAGTCATGACAGTCCGGGGGGGGGTGGCACGTGGCCTTCCACACTCTGTTTTCATTGGCAGAAGGTTGCAGGAGGCCGTCGCAGCCAAAAATGGGGCCCAGGGTTAGTACACAGCCCTCCCAAGCTCCGTTTTTTCTGACAAAGGGCTGCAGGAGGCCGTCGCAGCCGAAAACGGGGCCCTGTGGGGGCAGCACATTGCCCTCCCAACCTCCGTTTTCACTGGCAGAGGGCTGCAGGAAGGCTAGCAAAACAAAGTTAAAACAAAACAAAAGGAGAAATGTTTCCCCTTTTGCATTTGAGCATGGAAGAAAGGACCGGAAAGGAGAAAGGGAAAGAGGAAAGACAAAGAAAAAGAAGGAAAGATGGGAAGAGAGCAAGGAAGTAAAATAAGGAAAGAGGGGGAAGGAAGAAGAAAGGAGAATAAAGAAGGAAGGAAAAAGAAGAGAAGGGAGGGAGGGAGGGAGGAGATTATAATGAGAGTGAGGGAGTGTCTGAGGGAAGTCCTGCCTTAGCACTTGGCCACCACAGGTGCCCCCAACATGAGTGAGGTCGAGCTGGCCATGCCCACCTGGGCCACGCCCACTCTCTCTCCCCCCCCCCGAAGTCAAACACAACCCTGATGCGGCCCTCAATGAAATAGAGTTTGACACCCCTGTGCTATCAGATGCTATACTGCAAGGATCATTCTATTAAAGATGAAGCTCTCCCTTAGCTGACATTGTCCTTGCTATGTAGGAGGTGGTAGGCTCAGGGGAATGTAAATGCCTGGCATTCTTAGCATAACAAAGACCATTCACAATGTATTCATTCACTTTAGATCTGTTTGAGATATGTTGTCTAGTTTAAAGGGTATTTTTTGTTGGCTTGCTGCCTTGCAACGATACACAAATAAAATAACTGAGAGGTGGAAGAGCTTTATTGATTTATTACACTTCAGTTTATATTTATTTCCAGTATGGTGAAGCAATTGAATACAATATAAAGCTGAACCAGAGGAAGTCCCATGTGAGTTTCTGTGATAGTAATCATGGTTATTGCTCGGTTCCAAAAATAAAGAGAAAGGAACAAAAGTTCAAAAATCATTTTTGCATTTTCTCCTCATGTTTTATAGAATAGAATAGAATTTTTTATTGGCCAAGTGTGATTGGACACACAAGGAATTTGTTTTGGCGCATATGCTCTCAGTGTACATAAAAGAAAAGATACGTTCATCAAGAATCATAAGGTACAACACTTAATGATAGTCATAGGGTACAAATAAGCAATCAGGAAACAATCAATAGTATCAATAATATCAAATCAATATTTGATGGAAATGCCATCAAATACCAGGATCTTATTATCATATGTTGTGGACATGTTCAGAAGCAAGAATCTATTGTAACAGAATTAAGATTTGGTTAGAGGAAATGACCCAACAACATATTGATTTAAAACCGAAGCTGTTCCTACTGGGTATCCTACCAGAGAAAATTAGTAAAGAAAATGTATATTTGATTATTCATATAATAACTGCAGTGAGGATAGTATTTGTGCAAAGATGGAAAGTAGAGAAAATCCTGCTGGAAGGAGAAGTAATTAAAAAAGTTGTAGACTATGCAGAAATGAATACATTAACCTTGATGATTAAAGAGAGAGAAGATACGGAATATTTTAAAATATGGGGGAAATTTTATGAATGGTTAGAAAAGAGAAATAGATAAAGAATTTGAAGAATTCTTTAAAGAAATAGGAGAATATTATATCAAATGTATTGTATTTGGGGGGAAATATTGTAATAGAGAAATGGAAATTATAAGGGAAGAAATGAAGATAGGAGGAATAATCAAAAAGAAGAAGAAGTTACTGAAGAAACACCGAGATGACACACTGAAGGATTGATGTATTATGTGTTCGTTTGTGTAAATTTAAAAAAAAAAAAAATTACAAAAAAAAAGAGAGGAAACAATCAATATTAATATAAATCGTAAGGATACAAGCAACAAAGTTACAGTTCTTCTCTTCCTTGCTTTCTATCACCATGCAAAACAGAATGAAACAGATACCTGCAGTTTTTAAAACAATTTTTAATACCCATACTTGCATACGCACATCAGTTGTTAAATCCAGAGGAGCGGACTTCTCTTGACTTTAGTGGAACGTGGTTGCTGCATTGGTTACAAAATACACCATCTGCCAGAAGAAACATGTCAGAGAAAGGCATAGACATGACAAAACAATAAATACACATTAATTGAGTTAATAACTGCTAATCAATATTAAAGATAGTTTAGATTTCTGTGAAGGTATAGTCATTGTTTGGCATTGGCATCTTTCTATTATAAATATGGATATATTTTCACAAAAGACCCCCCAAAAAATTGTCGCACAAACATGTCAATAAATCAGAAATTCACTGTTTCATCAGAAGCCATGGCAATCAGAAATAACTGTAGTCTTTGGCAGTGTATAAAAAATATCAGTGAACCACTATAAAAAGCTAAAGTGATTAAACCCATTTCATGACCATTTTAGAAGTATTTCATTGTAAAATTTAATTGAACTATCTCTTTGTCCAAAATCATACATAATTTTCTTTTAAATAATACCTTTTGGAGTATGTAATTATTTAGCTTGCAGTTGGCACTGCCTGCAAATTGATTAAACAGCTTTAGTAGTGCTAAATTCAAATGTGCATTTAATGTACATTTAATGTTATGGGAATTGTAGGGCCATTTATAAAATGACTTAAGAGTCTTTTCACAATATAAGTAAAACGCCAAATGAAAATGTGTATTTTCTATAGGCAGCCAAATCTACTAATCTATCAATATGAAATTTGTCTACTTCAAGTTCTACACAATTCTACACACTATTGAGATAAATTTGAGCAGTGGTGGCGCAATGGTAAGAATGCAGTATTGCAGGCTAATTCTACTGACTGCCGACTGCCAGCACTTTGGCAGTTTGATTCTCACCGGTTCAAGGTTGACTCAGTCTTCCATCCTTCCGAGGTCAGTGAAATGAAGACCCAGATTGTTGGGGGCAATAATCTGACTCTATAAAACCGCTTAGAGAAGGCTACAAAGCACTGTGAAGCGGTATATAAGTCTAAGTGCTATTACTATTGCGATATCTTGTTAGTACTGTATTTGAGAACCATAATCTGTTCCACAAATGTTTGCGTGCGGAACCTTGGGTACAATTATTAGCAGATTGTGGATTGAAAACTTGGTTTATCACTTAGGTTGATCGTCCTGGTTGGAAATTCTGGGTGCTGTAACTTATAAAGTACATAAGGAGGCTGAAGGCTACAATACAAGGATAAAGAGTTAACGCCCAGAGTTGCCTTGAAATGAGATGGGTGGCAAATAAATTTAATAGTAATAATAAAGATAAATAATAATAAAGATAAAGAAGCAGTTCCTTCTTTTTCCCCAGTCAGGTTGAGACAACAGTAAACTTTTTACAAACATGTTTATTTAACAAACTAGAATAGAATCTGTTGTAAGTAAAATGTGTGCAGATTCAATGAACACATTGATGGGTGAGAGCAGGCAAAAGAACTATTTCTTTTCTTTTTTTGGGTGGGGTGGGATGGGAGTCTATTATTGTGAAAACCATCTCATGTTTTGTACATATTTGTTATTATCAAATTCCTCCAGCCTTAATCCAGCAAGCCATTTTTCCAAAGTTCAATGGAATTCAAAGAGTCCCTCAGACATTTTCACATACTGTACCTCTATTCTAAGAATTTTTTTAAAAAAAACATTCTAAGTGGAACTAGGAAACCATCGCATTTCCATTTTTAGCCAATTTTTGTCCTGATCAGGCAGAATCTATTTATTTCTGTCCTTTTTTTTTTAGTCTAAGATGTATTCTTTTTATTTTTAGAACTATGCTGTATCCTTAATCTGAATCTTTGACTATATAAGTGAGTCAGAAGTCTCACTGCCTGGAGATACATGAGTCAGAGAAGCAGAAATAGTCTGTTCTTCAAAGCACCAAAGAATGCAGAGGTACAAAGAAGTTGGACTCGTAGGAACGTATACAAAAGGAATCATCTTGTATCAATACAAATGTTAATACTCCATTAGTTGATTTTTTCCCCTTTTGTTGAAAGTTCTTGTTCCAAAAATAATAATAATCCCACCTTAATTATTTTTATCTGTGACAAAAATGACATTGTACCAATTCCTTGTCATCCTTTTTTTCCATAGCTGTTTCTTAGGTAATGAAAAGGTAGGTCATATTGCCTTTTTTCCCCATTGTGATATAATCTATTCACCAGAGATAGGTGCAAGCTAGCTAACAAGGTTGAGTGCATACTTCTTCAAAATTAGCTGTGTCTTAAATTGTTTTCCCCATAGAGGGTTTGTATTCATTTAACCTCACGGAGAGAGAAAAATGGCACAATTCTTTTAAGTCCTCTACTTTTTGAAGAGGCAGCTCACAACAAAACAGCATCAACACACTACTACAAGTATTCTGAAATCTGAAATAGGATTGTCATTCTAGGCCTTTCCCTGTCAAACATGGAAACACAAATACACAAATTCATTAATTTATTCTTTCGTGGCTTCCTGAGTCATTAGAATAGAATAGAATAGAATAGAATAGAATAGAATAGAATAGAATAGAACAGAACAGAACAGAACAGAACAGAACAGAACAGAACAGAACAGAATTCTTGGATTCTAATTTTGAATGTAAGTCAAGGATGAGTATCCCAGAATCACATGGTTTAATGTTTTCTTATAATGTTGAGCTATAGGAAGCGAAATTGCATCTTTTGGATTTGCCTACTTTATGCTACCTCACCAATTGTGACCTTAATGCTCCCCTCCCCAATGTAAAATGTAGTCATGTTCATTCAGTAATTATTCCTCACTTTGTAAGGAACAGTAATACAGGAATTAGTTCTAGATTTGAGGTAGCAGCAGTCATTGGTACCAGTGGTGTCCGTAAGGCAGGGATACCCTCCCCCCCCCCGGCCATGGCCTGGTACTGAGCCATGGCCCATTTGGAACCAGACCATGCAAGAGATGGGTGAGTGTCTGCCTCTTGTGCAAATGGAGTTGTGCACTCGAGCACCACCTTCCACTCACACGAAATTTTCTATTCCCCCCCCCCTTGTGAGTCCTCAAAGCTGGAAAGGTTGGGGACCACCTCTGCCACAGGGAATGGTCAAAGAAGTAAGCTGGATGTAATAAAACATGCAAAGGATATGACTCCAATTGTATTGTTGTGAGCCCCCATTAGAGACACTGCCAGTTGGCAGAAACCCACAAAAGATCATTTAGGATGGATAGACAGCACATCCATCCTTCATCTTTACCTTTCCTTAGTATAGAAAAAGGCTACAAGTTGTTCTACCATAAGCAGAAATCTGCACTGAAGGAACAGTAGCTGTTGTCAGGAAACATCTTTGATAGCTTTCTGATTAATTTATTCCTATCCATAAAGTATTATGGATGCAACTTTCCTTTCTAATTATGTGCCTTATATAGAGAGATTTTCATTTTATTTATTTATTAAATTTCTATGCCATCCATGTCTCCTACAAGGTGAATCTGAGTTGTGTTGATTCAGAAAATTGCCCCATGTAAACCCAAGCAAATCCATATGGACACAGCAACACAAAATGTGTGAAAACAAATTGCGCAGATATTACAATTTATTCTGTCATGCACATCATTCGGCAAGTTGGAAATTAGTTTATTCTTGTGGTCCATTGTGCCTAGAACCTAGGTTTTTGTGAATTGGCTGTGACTTCAGAAGAAAGTCTATTACTTTTTACGAAAAGGGAATATCAGTGATTAACTGGAATAGAAGTATTGATATGAAGTTAGCAATTTGTTATCTGTGACTTGGTTTATAGAAGGACACCACCTGTTTGTGCAATAGTAAGTATGGCCAGAATGTTTATGTCTCAGTGAGTTGTACAAAGAATCCCAGGACTGAGTATAAATTTCTAGGAATTGCTGTGTTCTCTCAATTCCATAATTTCTTTGAAAATCCTTCAGTGATAGTTTGCATATTTGATATAATATGCAAATGCTGGAGTTTCTAATTAGATTATTCCATTTTTTTTAAATTTGTAAATTAAATACAGTGTAGGTTTAAGGAAAGAAAAGCAGTTGAATATTCAGTGCTGGAATTGTCCCCCACAGCCTAAAATAAAGATATTAGAACAGAAAAGAAGTCAAAAGGACAGGTTGTATCAAATCAAGTAATTCTCAGTAAATACACCACCATGTAGCTTTCTTTATTTTTAGAAGACAGCAAGGAGCTTCAAACTTACTCTCTCACACGATGGCATCAGATCCATTATTGATTTTATCACAATCTGGTAGTCCACTCATCAAATTGAGGAAGCCCCTGACGACTCTTCACTATCTATATTAATTACTATTTAAAAGAGTAGAGGTTGAAAGGCTTAAATTTTTTTTCATTGGTCAGAGATTATCTTTTTCGCCTGACTGTCCTTCTAGAATGGTCTTATCAGATCCGTATCTCAGGATCTGTTGTCTCCTGCCATTATTATCTGCCGGTTGTGAACAGAAGGAAAATCTCTAATTAGTTGAATGAGGCCTTGGCCAATTGTGAAAAAATAGTTTCCAGGACCCTTGTTAAAATATGACTGTATAGTTCTTACGCTAATTCCAGTGCAGTGGTAATTCCATTTGAATTAGTATGTTGAGTGAATCTTAACATTGTGGCTTATGTCTTAGTTTTTTTTTTTAATTTGATATGCACTTGTATTAAGTGCAGTACAAGATCTATTCCCCCCCCCCACACACGCATACATACACACACACCACTTGCTAACAAATTATAATGTAGGTTGAGACTGACAGGCCAGCATCAATCCAAAGGTTTCAGGCTAATACGTCATGGTCTAATTATCTGGTATCCTGACTTTTTTTATTATTTTTTTTGCCAACAACTGTGGTTGGCAGCTTCTGGAATAAAGTGATCTGCTTGGAGCTCTCTTCTTAGCAGCTCAAAGATATCTGATCTGGTGAAAGAACTGGTGAAATTCTTGTTTTTGTAACAGAGCTCATCTCTAATTGTCCCATATCACAGGAACTTTGGAAAGCCAGCTTCTGATTGGTCCTTTCCCCAGATAAAATTGTAATTGGTCTGTTTTGAAGACATTCCAAAGGACCTATTTTTTTTATTGGTCTGTTTTTTAAACACTCTACTGTTTATTAGTCTTTCAGGTGAGACTGCTGTAAATTCTACAGTAGTGGCCAAAATTGTGGAAACTTTTTGGGAAAAGTGTATTTTTGAGGTTTGATGGCTAATACCACCACTTTTTTTTGGAGTTTCAAGATAATTATATTCCACTGCTGGAATGGCCTGGGAATAGCCCAAACCTTAACCCAATTGAAAATTTATGGAGCCGACTAAGGAAACTTGTTAGTCAGAAGCGACCCAGCAATAAACCCCAGTTAATAGAAGCAATCATTCAATCTTGGTTTCACATTATAACAGCTGCAGAACTAAAAGACTTGGTTCACTACATAGGAAGATGTTGTAAGGCCATAATTCATGCTGAAGGTTACCCAACTAAGTATTAACTGATGTGATAATTTTTGTATATCTTGTTTTTTCTATATGTTTCACTTTTCTTCTTTCAACTGTAACTGCTATTCTAATAGCAAATCCTTCATAAAGGTTATTGCGTTACATTCTCGATTAAATTATCTTTCCATTGATATATAATTTTATGGTACTACTAAAAAAAGTGGTATTATTAGCTAGTTTTAAAAAATACACTTTTCCCAAAAAGTCTCCACAATTTTGGTCACTACTGTATATGGTGTTACTTAATTAAGGACTGTTTTATTTTGATGTAAAGCTGGAAACTTTACCTACCTTAACCTTTAGATTCTCTCCATTTTATTGGTATGTTTATAAATCTCAATAGCTTCTGTAGGCATGATGTTCTGACATGATTGCTAATACTGTGTGACTTTAAATAGGCCCATTATGTAGCAGTGTAAGTTCAACCACTGTTGATTTTTCATGTTGTCCTAAAAAGCGATATTTTTCATGATCTTTTAGTCAAATTATAATTCAATGTTCATCTGCTGTAGCTGCAAGATAGGTGATACATGGAAGAAAACTTCTTTCATCCTTAGATGATTAAATAATTTCTTGGATTTTTCTTGTTGGTTTGTGGACATAGTAGTCTTTGTGTTTTTCTAATAATGTTCCAGCTCAGTCTCTAATCTTCTCAATATAAAAGAGAAACACGTTTTTCTACTGGGGTTGGTTATAGACCGAAATGGAAAATTACTGGAAAAATACAACTTCAAAACTATCTATAAACCATTGGGGAAAATCCACAAAATGAATTGATCATCTAAAGATGGCAGAAGTCATCCTTGGAATGACTGGTACAAAGTTTCTCAGTGAGTTTCTCTAATGTGGATGGACTAGATTTCCCTTTTTATAGTCAACCATCTTAACTATTACCCCACACTGGCTCTTGTAAACTGTTTAAAGCCTTTGGGAATTAAATGTCAAACAAGTAAGTCAATAAATAAATAATCTGAACAATTTGTTGGTTGTAATAGAAGAGACTATATGTAGCTCAGGGTTGATCTGTGAAGCTCTTGGTTGTTTGCTTGCAGATGTTTCATTATCCAACTTTATATTTGCATTGGGAAAATCTATTGTGACAAAGTTTCAAATCTTTTCTAAAAATCTCTTTGAGAGTGTTTGATGGAACAAGAACTGGGAATAAGATTTCTCCTCTAACATTCAATTGGAATTTGTTTTTCGGTAATTTAAATCCTATATTTCATGTTCTACATTTTGCATCTTCTTCTGAATGACATAAATTTATGCACTTGAAGAGGGTTATCATGTCTTCCTGAGTCTTCACATTTTAAAGCCAAACACACATTCCATTTCTCTCCTTGAGACTTAATTTCTTGTTACTGTCTTCTGACTCTGTTCCATTTTTGGACTCCTCCTTATAATGTCATGTCAAAAATTGAACATAGTAATTAACGGTGTCTGTTCATAAGAGAGTAAAGTAGAAATTTTACTTCCCATAATTTTGAAACGTTATTCAATTGATGCAGCTTTTTTCAGTACATTACAATTCTGAGTCATATTTAATTTGCAGTCATCTATTATTATTTACCCAGGAATTTCCCACCCTATACATTTAATGCATTTGGTTTTTTGTTTCCTAAATTAAGAACTTCGCTTTTGTCTCTGTTAAAATTATGTTTTGTTACTTTCAGTTCATTTTTCTGCTCTATAAATATAGTTAAAAATGGTATTTCTGTCTTCAGGAGGCTTAACTATTCCACCCAATTGTGGGTCTTTTTCATGTTTGATTACTATTCCCTTTACTTCTTTATTCAAGCAATCAAGAAACACCACCAGAGAGTGCAGAGTACAGGACTGAATCTTGTGATATGCTCTGCCTAATGGGAGAGTATGCTTATGACCTAGGACAGTGATGGCTAGCCTTTTTGCCGTCACGTGCCAAAAGCGGGGGGGGGGGAGTCCGGGGAGGTCAGCCACATGTGTGCCCACACCCATAATCCAATGCGCCCCACCCCGCGCATGTGTGCCCCCTGCTTTTAGCACGTGATGGCACGGTGGGCCCAGAAGACCCGTTTTCGCCCTCCCCAGGCTCCAGAGGCTTTCTAAGAGCCTGGGGAGGGTAAAAACGGCCTCCCCCACCGGAGGCTGGAAACAGCCCATTTCCCAACTTCCAGTGAGACCGAAAGGCCCAAAAACCAGCTGGCCAGGGCACACATGTGCGCTGGAGCTGAGCTATGGCAACGCTCACATGCTCACTGATATGGCTCTGTGTGCTACCTGTGGTTCGCCATCACGGACTTAGGAAGTATTCCCCACATCATCCTGACTAGTTTGCTAATCAGAATGTCAACAAATAATTGTTGTGGCAACTGATTTGCTAAAAGCAAGATACAGTGGTACCTCAGTACTCTACTGCTTCGAAACCCATTGAATTTGGTACTCAAAACATTTTGACACGAAAATGTCCCGGTACTCATCTTTGTTTGGTACTCGATGTGCTGTAAAAGGAAGTGAGGGGACAGCTGCAGAGGATGACGGGAAGTTGGCCATGCTGAGAAGGTCACTGACGTAGGAAAAGGGACAGATCAGTTGTGAAATTCAAATTTTTATTACTACTGGTTCTGTGGCTTGGTGGACATGGTGTGGCTTGGTGGGCGTGGCTTGATGGGCGTGGCAAGGGAAGGATACTGCAAAATCTCCATTTCTACCCCACTCCAGGGGAATGATACTGCAAAATCCCCATTCCCTCCCCACTCCTGGGGGAAGGATGTTGCAAAATCTCCATTCCCACCCCACTCTGCGACCAGCCAGAGGTGGTTGCTGGTTCTCCGAACTACTCAAAATTTCCGCTACCAGTTCTCCAGAACCTGCTGGATTTCACCCCTGGGACAGACAGGATGTCCTTCCCAGCCAAAACAAAGGGTCACATAGTAAATAACATGGCTTGTTTTCTACTTGTCCTTTTTAGTACTCATCATGCTTCCCGGAACCAATTAAGCACACATACCAAGGTACCAGTTTATATATTACATTTATGACATTCCCATAGTACTTGCTTTGCTCCTCCTTCTCATTTGGTCACTTCAGACCTTGTTGAATCAGCCCAATTGTGACGTGGCTCTCTCTCATGGCAGCTGATCTTTTTATATGGAGCAACTGAAAATTAAAGGAATCATCCCATTTGTGTTCAGTTGGGAAAGCGTGAATTTAAATTGCCATTGTTATTGTATTGGGCGATATAAGAACCATAAAATTTCCCATTATTGAAAACCATATAAACAAAAAACTACAGAGCAGGAATGTTGACATTGAGACCAAACAACTTACTGTACAGAAAGTTCATCATTCGAAGACTTTCAAAAGCACAATCAATAGGGTAGTCCTTTGTATTAAATACATTTTTTTCTTTTTAGTCACTCAAGCTGACAGCCTGTGAGATCATTGTTTTATTCATTTTGTATTTCTAATTCTGCAATTGATTTTGCAGTTAAATGTAACTATAATGGCAAGTCATAGTCTTAGATTACAGATTCTTATAAGTGCACATACATATCTTAAATCTTTTTTTTAATGCTTTGAATAGATGGTTGAACTCAGGAAATAATCACTTTTGGGTCTTCTGAGAGCCTAGTATTAAATTATCCCTTTGTCACAACTTCTTAGCTTGACTTAATATAATAGAAATATAGTGCTGAAATCACACTGAGCACATATAAAGGGAGAGAGAGCCAAAAGTTGCTCAGTTGCTTCTAAGTCTCTCTCTCTCCCTGTCTAGCTTCTGCCCATTATGGTGTCATATGATCCTCAATTATGAAAACATTTCCTAACCTTTGACTAAGTGTTTCCATTAGATGATCAATGGAGTTCTTTCATGGAATGCTACCGATTAGAATGCTACATTTCCCCCTTTATATTCCAAAGGTCAGATCAAGTGACACAGAATGAGGCTTTTTCAGTTCTGTGGCCCATAAGTAGTGCATTTGTTATTTGTATTTATATCATACACTTGAGAGCCAGTTTGGTCTAATGGTTTAGGAACCATATTAGAAACCAGGAGACTGTGAGTTCTAGTCCCACTTTGGGCATAAAAGCTGACTGGGTGACTTTGGACCAGTCTCTCTTTCTCAGCCAACGATGATCAGGTACAGGCAAGAAACAGTCTGATCAATTCCCTTTGCAACCAAATGGATCAATGCTCAGTTAATCTGAAAAAAGCAGACTTTGGACTTGTGGGAAAACACTAGGAAGAACTTACTTATTATCCTTTGGTCCCTCCAGGACCAAAAGGCAGTGTACATAGCATTCCCTGATCCAGTTTTGTCTATTGGTTTGAAAGACAGTGATTTACCCAAGGTTACCGAGTAAAATCACATAGTTAAGAAAAAGCTGGAGCATCAATCAGTTCCATACTTTCAGAATTTCTTATAAGAGGTGGACTGCCGGTAATATAATTTTCTACAGTTGCAGAAAAGGTGAATAAGCCTTGATATTGTGGTTTAAAAAGTTATGCAAGTATTCTTTTAAAAAAACAACAACTTAGTTCTACTAAAAGAATCCATGGCCATTTAAGGCAGCAAGTAGGGAATACCAATAGGATGCTGGAAGAACTTACTTTGTATCACGGTGGATTTGATTTAAATCGAGTTGATTTAAATCACAATTTAAATCATGATTTAAATCACTAGTAAAAAGGCTTGATTTAAATCAACTCGATTTAAATCATAATTTTTAAAAAGCAGCTGTCATCTCTGCTACTCCTTTGACCCACTGTTGACTCACCGATAATCCCAGTGTTGCAGAATATACAGCCTCATGCTACATAACTCTTACGATAGATTTTTACCCAAAAGTTTTTTATTAAAATAAATTCGATAAAAATTAAAAAAATCCGCTTTAAATAAAAAAAATCTGGGTTTTTTGATTTTTTTAAAAAAATCATTGATTTTTATCCACCCTGCTTTGTATGCCAATAGCCTTTCTTGCCCTCCGTATTAAACCTGTTCTCCAGTATAAGGTATGATGCTGCCCATCTCCTGTGTTGAAAGAAATGTATTTGCATGTTGTACATGCAAGAAGAAAGAATCATCTTTAGACAGAAAAATGTCACGTACTAATCCTGCTTTTATGAACAGCTAAGAACAGGGCAGAGTTATTCTCAAATAACTGTACTGCCATTGGCATTCCTCCAGGTTACTGGTATATTCTATTCTGTGAAATAGCTTAACATATTTCATCCTATCTGTGATCTTTGTAGTAATCACTAAAATCTGTCTTGTCACTAGACAAATTTACAGTTATGGTGAAAAGGAGTTTAAATTCTTGCTTGTGGCTTGGCAATGTTGGTAGTTGTTATTAGAATTATTATTAGCAATAAAATTTTATAAGTAAGATTTATTAACTCCCTATTCTCCTGGGAAAAGAGAGTGAAGGCTTGGATAATCAAAAAAGGCTTCATGTTAACAAACTCCAGTCCCTAGGGAAAGGAGATGAGAGAGACAAAGTTGTAGTATATGTATTGTATTCTTAAAAGATGAGAGGGAGGGAGGGAGGGAGGGAGAAGAGAGAGGGAGGGAGTTTTGCCCCATTTTACAACTTTTCCTGCCACAGTTCTTAAGTGAATCGCTGCAGCTGTTAAGTTAGTAAAACGGTTATTAAGTACATCTGGCAGAATACTGCAATGATCATAAAGTTGCCAAGTGTCTGAATTTTGATCTCATTTTATCACATGACCATGGGGATACTGCACCGATTGTGGGGGAAATGGTCGTAAGTCACTTTTTTCAGTGCCATTGTAACGTTGAACGGTTACTAAATGAACTGTTGTAAATCAAGCACCATCTGTATTGTTATTGAGGACCTCAATACAGTGAAAGAACTTATTGAAAAGCTTGGACATCTCACAGAGGGGAGTGAATATTCTATCAACTCCCCACTACAGTACCACCAGAAAATCAAAAGCCAAATAACAGAAGATGATAATAGATGAGAGTCTTCTTCTAGGTTTGTGGTATGATTGTATGTCTTATGTTTTATTGGATCTCTGTGGGAAGTCTTAAATGCTTCTTCTAAGGTTTCTTCTAAAGTTTTAAATGCTTCTTCTAAGGCTACAAATAATTCCAACTGATTGGCATAATCTGTGTTGCAGTTGAGTCCCTTCTGTAGGCTATTGTCTTCTGTAGTAGATAGTAAGTGGCTGGACTTGTTGATAACCCAATTGGACTCAGATACCTTTTTGCTTCTGGGATTTAGTTAAAGGGGTTTGGTTTGGAGTTTGATTTTCCGTTTTTGAACTTATTTCAGGGAAAGAAAGGTAAGATGTATCATTGTACTTATCTAACTGGGTATTGAAAAATGTTCAAGAAAACAACCATGCTCAGCAGTGGTGAAATACAATTTTTTTTTACTACCGGTTCTGTGGGCGTGGCTTGTTGGGCATGGTGTGGCTTGGTGGGTGTGGCTTGGTAGGCGTGGTATGGGAAGGATACCACAAAATCTCCATTCCTACCCCACTCTGGGGCCAGTCAGAGGTGGAATTTGCCGGTTCTCCGAACTATTCAAAATTTCCGTTACTGGTTCTATGAACTGCGCAAAATTTCCACTACCAGTTCCCCAGAACCTGCTGTATTTCACCCCTGATACTCAGAGAGCACCAAGGACTCCATAATAGCTTTTAATCAAGAAAATAATTGAGTCAGGAAAGTTAACCTCATTGTCATGTTTCTTATACAGTCCCCAGCAGATAGTCATTTTTTCCAGCTTGAGGAAACCTTTATTATGTCACAGGCCTCCCAAAAACTTAACAAAAACTAACAATAACCAAGTCAAACCTTCTGAAAATGTGGCCCATGAAATTCGTGTTGCCCTGTGTTAATTGATTTACCTTGCAACAGTCTTTGGGTTGGAGGCTGATTATTTCTATCATTTTTTCCTTTAAAACTGACATTTCTGCTCCTTATCTTCTCTTTTGCTGATGTTAAATCTGTGAAAATTTACAACTCTGCCTTCTTTGTTATGAGACCCTCTTTCGAAATGCTTTGCTCACTGAAACGTACCCATCTTCATCTTTGAGAGCCTGGTACTGTCAAGTCAGAGCTTGATTGCCAGTTTTTTTTTTTAATGCTGCTAGTGACGGTGGTGGTTGTTTTGAGTCTTTACTTTTATCTAGCTCAGTTTTTATGGAAGGCTTCCATTTTGATTGTTTTGGTGCTACTTTGTTACTTTGGATTGTTACTTTGTATATGAAGCTATTGACTTGAAATTCTGGGTTTAGAAAATTTAGAACTACGCCGCCGTCGGTATGACCTAAGCATAGCTGATAAAATCATCTGCTACAATGTCCTACCTGTCAGTGACTACTTCAGTTTCAACCACAACAATTCACAAGCACACAATAGATACAAACTTAAAGTGAACCGCTCCAAACTCGATTGCAGAAAATATGACTTCAGTAACAGAGTTGTTAATGCCTGGAACGCACTACCAGACTCTGTGGTTTCATCCCAAAACCCCCAAACTTTAATCTAAGACTGTCTACTGTTGACCTCACCCCATTCCTAAGAGGTCTGTAAGGGGCGTTCATAAGAGCACCAGAGTGCCTGCCGTCCCTGTCCTAATGTTCCCTTTAATTGTACTCATTTTATGTATTCAATTCATGCTTCTACTTATATATATTGTCTAGTATGTATTTGACAAGATGAAAAATAAAATAAAATCTTGCTTGTAAGGTATAACATTTCAAATCCGCTTGTAACAGGCTATGTGGAAACTAAACCTCAAGATCCTCTTTTGCTGCTTTTCCTTATGACAATGTAACTTTTTATAAAACCAATATTAGAATTCCCCCTCAAAAAAATGGCTGCCAAAACACCCGCACCTGCTGGGTATTTTATGTTTTTAATTGTAAACTCATTTTCTAAGTGTTGACCTCTGTATGGCAAAAGGCAACATCAGCTCTGCACATGGAAGAGTACATCAACTGTGTAGCTGATCTCCAAAACTTACTTACTTGCATAAAAACCTTAAGAAAAAACAGCTTGAAGGAGAAATCCAAGAAATCCTTTCATTGAGGGCACAACTATACCAGGTGATCCAAGGCACAAGGACACAATGTGTAAGTAACCCATTATTAGTAATAAAATTTGATCAATAACTGAACCTGAATCACAAGGGTTTTGAGAGCCAGGCTCAGTTTGGAGCAGAATTTAGTTCTTTGTTCTCAAATGTGATTCCAGTTGTGATTTGAGTTCTGCTCTTTGCATCAGTAAAAAATTATCCTAGTAGAACATTTTGTTATTGTTGTTAGTCACGAAGTCGTGTCTGACCCATCGCAACCCCATGGACATTGTTCCTCCAGGCCTTCCTGTCCTCTACGATCCTCTGGAGTCCATTTAGGCTCACACCGATTGCTTCAGTGACTCCATCCAGCCACCTCATTCTCTGCTGTCCTCTTCTTCTTTTGCCCTCGATTGTTCCCAGCATTAGGCTCTTCTCCAGTGAGTCCTTCCTTCTCATTAGGTGGCCAAAGGATTTGAGTTTCATCTTCAGGATTCGGCCTTCTAAAGAGCAGTCAGGGTTGATCTCCTCTAGGACTGACCGGTTTGATCGCCTTGCAGTCCAAGGGACTCACAGGAGTCTTCTGCAGCACCATATACGGAATCTATTTTCCCAATGCAGATAGTACATGGAAGATTAAAGCTCTCCTGTTCCTATGCCAAGATTCTGATTTAGATCATGCCCTTATTAAAGCTTGCATTTTATGTCTTTGTTTTATTTTAAACATATTGCCATTTCTATTTGTAATAATAAATAATTATATGAGTGGTCCCTAAGCATATGAGCATCCTAGAAAAGGTCACGTTTTATGGCTGGAATCCAGAATAGGAGCACTTTATCTATCTCTTGTGGCAATTTCCTTTTAGCAGCTCCCCAATAATTACTCCCAATCCCACCTTTTTCTTTGAGCCCATTCCTGGTTTTAAGAGGCAACGTTTTGAGTAAGACATCCATCTATATACTTTGAAGATGCAAAGAAATAAACACTGCCTGAAATATTTTACAAGGAGAAAAGATATTCAGTTTTATGCATAGGCCAATAAAATCGCACTGATTTGTATAGAATATAAACAGCCTAAATCTATGCCGGATTGGAGTCAAACGATTATTTCTGTACTTTTTTCCCCCTGTGTAGTTCTACTGCATATCTATGGCATGGTTTTAGTGCTATTTTGTTCATATACTTTAGTTTGGCGTTTCCGGTTGAGCTTAAAGAACAGGATTATAAAGGAGGATTGGACTTCGTCCAGCAAATGTTGATTAAAACTAATTGAGGAATGCTGAGAATTGTTGGTGAAGTGGCAAATTATGAAATGCAAAAGTTCAGCAGCAGCAGGAAGAGAGATTCCAGTTGAATGTTAGAAAAAGAAATGCTCCTAACAATAAGAGTGATTTAGATACAATGAAACCAATTACTGGATGTTTTCAGGCATAAACAGTTATCTGTTATGGTTTAATTTGGATTGAGGATTAGATGGTCCTTCCAACTTTATGATTGAGGGTGCATGTATAAAGTAGACCTTCCACAATATATAATAGGGAAGGCATTGGCAGCAATCTTTGGACTATTTTAAAAATGTGAAAAAACTGTTCTTTTATTTTGTACATTGTTGAAGGGAATGGGAATGCAAATTAACCCTAAGGTTCCATTTGAAAAATGTAAATTGAACTTCACTTAACTGATTCTAAGACAATTATGCTTTTTTCCCCCCTGCGAATATTTAGATTAAAAAATAAAGACAGAATTTAATTTTGAAACAATAACCAAGAACAAGATATGCCATTTCAGAGTAAAATAACACAACATACTGTAGATTTGTACATACTGTACAAATTGTCAGAAATTTGTGGTATGGAAATTGGGAAATTACTAGTATTTAATTTCATCTGTGAAATATTATAGAATATAAGACTCATTTTTTAGAGGTTTTAGTTTCTGATTATGCATATGAATTATTCTCTTCGCCCCTAAGTAGAGCAAGCAAAATGTCTTGGTTTTGAACTGCTGCAATTCTGAATTTAGAGCCCTGCTGTAAAGTTGAATAAAATGCTATAAAGATGAGTTAATAGCATTTTTGTTTTTGGTCAGAAATAAATTCTCCTATTTTGAGGTAGGTGAGTGTCGATTGTATTGTAATTGTCAAAAAACAGGAAGCAAGATGGTTCAAATGACTGCAGGTTTATTGCATTCTAACACTCTACAAGAATCTGAACTATTAATGGCCAAAGCAAATTGGCAGTAGATAAAGAGTCAATGGAATTCAAGGAGTGTGGGACTTAGATCTCTCCTTTTTTTTAATAAAAAGTTTTTTATTTATAATTAAAAACAATGGACATAGCGTAACATCTCCGGTTTATTTACACTAATTATCACAAGATAATTGACTTATCTTATCTCTTATCTTGATAAGAGACTTAGATCTCTTGTGGGCACAAAAAGACTCAAGAGTGATGACACACTTTATCCTTCCCTCAGGCTCAATCTGGTCATCTCTTACAGTATCTTGTTTATACTGTACCCCAGTTCAGGAATTCAACAGCTGATACACCCATCAACAGTAACAAAAAAAAAAACAACTATGCCTTGTCTAAAGGCAGCATTAAAGATCAGCTTTATCTGACAGTAAAGAATTCCTTGTATACTGATTCAGATTGTTTTATTTCATTTCTTCCATTTTCTTGTAGCCAATCAAAACTAAGGTATGTTGCAATTTCTCAGCATTTCCCTCCCACACCCCTAGATTTTCTCCACTCTTCCTGCTGCAGTGGCCAAAGCCTTGTCTTAGCTGTGAGAAACAGACTCTTCTCCCAGTGGTGCAAGTCCTATAATTCTAATGTCATCTTAAGATTGGATGGAGTCATCAAAATTTAATTTAAAAAATGCAGATAAGGCATGGCCAAGTTTAAAAGATGACTTTAAAAAAAGGCTAAAAACAACATCTTGATAAAACTGTTTCTTTTGACAAGACATGGCATGGCTAAAGTATTAGGTTCATGACATCTTCATTATGTATCTGTTTTTGTTAAGAGTATAATTGTTATTTTTAAAAATCTTAGCCATGAAATATTTCTAAGAAAAAAGAAATATAATCCTAACTCCAACTCTTGCTTAAATGCAATCTCTGCATCCTTTTCATTTATTATAAATCAAAACTAAAACCCCAGGAAGCACATATCTTAATGAATCGATGAAGATTCTCAGTCATCCAAGTAGAATTGTCTGAAAGTTGTGTCATGGCAACTGGATTTATTTTCATGTTGGTATGAGACGTTTCTCTGCCTATCCAAGCAGCTTCTTCAGTCTGAACAAATTGGTTAGGGGAATCTGAGTAGGCAAGGAGAACATAAGTCCAGTTGCCATTGACTCAACTTCCAGACAGTTCTATCTGAATGACTAAGAATCTTCATCAACATATTGCCATGCATTTTGGGGAAGAGCTGTGAGGTCGGTGCAGGTGCACCTAACAATTTTAGGTGTTGGCACATTCTAACAACTCTCTGCCTACTCAGATTCTCCCAACCAACTTCTTTAGACTAAAGAAGCTGCTTGGATGAGCAGCTAAACATCTCAAACCAACAAGAAAATAAATCCAATTGCCACGACTCAAATTTCAGAGATGTCTCAATGAATATTTCTAACCTAGAATGGTAATATTTATTTACTAATTTGTATATAAGCCCAATTCTGACATTCTGGGTGCTACAGCACCCTCATTCAACCGATTAAAATGTTTTAAACATAGTCCTTGTTTAGCTGCCTCGTTTAACGACTTTGCAGTTACAATAGTGGGGGGGGGGAAATAACTTTTCCCCTAATCTTACGACCATTGCAAATCTGCAAAGCAAAGGAAAGCTGAAGTAAGATAAGCACAGTTGCAGTTTCACTTAATGACCGAGTTGTCAGTGGTGGTTGCTAAACAAGGAGTACCTGTAATCACTGTGGGGAAATGCAAAGAGGGAGGGTCCCACACAGAGCTCTGGGAAGTATATTCAAGAAAGCCTATTATTTAATCCTGGTCCTAAGTATTTCTTGTAGAAGGAGGATTCGCAGCAGACCTTTCTGTGGTGCTCGGATTAAATAGGCAGAATCAAGAGACATAAAGTAGCATCTGATTGAATCCAAGTACGTAGTTTAAATTGGATTTTATAAGCAATGACCAATACTTTGATTTGAATCCAGAAGACTTTTGATTCCCAGCCTAGCAACCTCAAAATCAGCCTATCCTGCAGTACAGGTAGTCCTCAATTTACAACCCCAATTGAGCCCAGACTTTCTGTTGCTAAGTGAGATAGTTGTAAAGTGAATTTAGTCCCATTTTACATCCTTTCTTGTCCCAGCTGTTAAGTGAATCATTGCTGTTGTGAAGTTAGCAATACGGTTGTTAAGTGAATTCGGCTTCCCCATTGTCTTTGCTTGTCAAAATGAGATCACATGACCCTGGGCCACTGCAACTGTCACAAGTATGAGTCAGTTGCTAACTATGGGACTATTACAATGGTCATAAGCATGAAAAATGGTCATAAGTCACTTTTTTCATTGCCGTTGTAACTTTGAATGGTCACTAGATGAACTGTTTTAAGTCGAGGGCTACCTGTAGTGGAATTTACCTTCCAGCATTCTGGCTGCTGCATTCTAATCTGCTTGCAGTTTCCAGGTTGTCTCCAGAGAGTCTGCCCTACATAGAGAGTTTTGCAGTACTCCAACTACATGGTGGTCAAGGCATGAGATACAGTTGCAGCAGAGGTGGGTTTCAGCAGGTTCTGACCAGTTCTGGAGAACCGGTAGCGGAAATTTTGAGTAGTTCGGAGAATTGCTTAACGCATTGTAAGCCGCCCTGAGTGTCCAGAGAAGGGCGGCATATAAATTGAACCAATAAATAATAAATAAATAAATCGGTAGTAAAAATTTTGACTGGCCCTGTCCCCATCTATTCTCTGCCTCCCAAGTCCCAGCTGATCGGGAGGAAATGGGGATTTTGCAGTATCCTTCCCCCGGAGTCGGGTGAGAATGGCGATTTTACAGTATCCTTCCCCTGCCATGCCCACCAAGCCACGCCCACCAAGCCATGCCACGCCCACCAAGCCACACTCATAGAACCGGTAGTAACAATTTTTGAAACCCACCAACTGTGTTGCAGGGCATGCTGGGCCAGGTAGGATTGTGACTAGAGGACCAACATCAGCTGGGAAAAAAGCTCCCTTGGGCATGACCATGTACAGGTAGTCCTCCATTTACAACAGTTCATTTAGTGACCGTTCAAAGTTATAACGGCACTGAAAAAAGTGACTTATAACAATAGCACTTAGACTTATATACCGCTTCATAGTGCTTTACAGCCCTCTCTAAGCGGTTTACAGAGTCAGCCTATTGCCCCCAACAATCTGGGTCCTCATTTTACCCACCTCCAAAGGATGGAAGGCTGAGTCAACCTTGAGCCTGGTGAGATTCGAACTGCCAAGTTGCAGGCAGCTGGCAGTCAGCAGAAGTATCCTGCAGTACTGCATTCTGACCACTGCGCCACCGCGGCTCATTACTGTGGACCATAATGACTTGTGGTTATTTTTCACATTTACAACCAATGCGGTATCCCCACAGTCACATGATCAAAATTGAGATGCTTGGCAACTGACTCATATTTATGACTGTTGCAGTGTCATGTGATCATCTTTTGTGACCTTCTGACAAGCAAAGTCAACAGGGAAGCCAGATTTACTTAACAACATGTTACTAACTTAACAACTGCAGTGATTCATTTAACAACTGGGGCAAGAAGGGTTGTAAAATGGGGTAAAATTCACTTAACAAATGTTTCACTTAGCAACAGAAATGTTGGGCTCGATTGTGGTTATAAGTCAAGGTCTACCTGTATATTAGTTGGACATGCTAGCCAGCCATAGTTTCATTGTAAATTGTTCTTATGATAAATATTTAAATACAATTGATGACATTCCTTGCTTCATAAGTGGATGGTTATATAAATAACCCGGAGTGCTTTTTTTGTCATCTGAACGCCCTATTTAGAGGTTTAGAGAATGAGAAATTATTTGTAATCTGATCTGTAGGTCATGTTTGCAGACCACACTTGAGAAGCAGTTAATTCTACAGAGTCCAAATAATATTTTTTTATTTAAAAAAAATGCAGCAGTAGGTATTTTAAATTATGCTTTCTCTCCTTCCTCAAACCTGTAAAAACTAGCAAAGTTTATATAGATTATGCTGATCCAACAACAGCTTGAAAATTCCCATTGTTCCAAAGTTCTACATTTCCCAAGTGCCTTACGTTATATTTCTGCAGTCCCTTTTTCAAGAAAGTAGAACAGAGCAAAAAAGAAATGGGAGAATTACAGAACAATGCGACGCAAACTGTACTGCGGTTTTCCATTATATAAGGAGTTTCAAGCTGTTTAAATAAACTCTGCTTTTGATCTTAAACAGAGAGTTCCCATTAGCTTCAATGTGGTAAAAAAAAGGATAACTAGCTGTTGTCTCTTATTCAAAAAAGGGAAAAAATGCAACCTAGGATGTAAGTTTAGAAGACCAGATGAAGGCAAAAGAGTCAGCAGCCCTGCTGGCTGGGAATTTGGGGGATTGTATTCCCAACATATCCGAAGGGGCCAGATTGGCAACACTGCATTATATAGCGTAGATCAGCAGTGTTTTTCTTGTAGAGTTGGGGGGCGGGGGACTCTGTCTGCCCTGTGATCCAGATTTGAAGGGGAAAAGTTGTTTTGGAGCACACATGAGCTGTATGCCATACTTCTCAGCATTTTTATTAATAGATCTTTCCCTAGAATTTTGCAGCTGGGCTCAAAGAAGCAGCATCTTTAAGAAGGTGGCAACCGATGGGATGCAATTACCTCTGTAGGCTGTAAATCACCTTTCCCCTTTCAGATCAGCTCATTGCAAAGCCTTGATGAGGTTCTGTGATAGAATACAGGGAAAGAACTAGGCTACATCCAGTGTGGTTTTTATACTCTTATTCTTTTCTTTTTTTTAAATAAAGCCTAATTTTAACCAATATGCTAGTTAAGTAAGAGTAAGTGTCCTGCTGCCTTTCAGCTGGTTGGGCTATAGTTGTCATCCGCCTGTCAGGTTTCGTTGCTATCTTAAATAAACTTCATTCTCAAATGCAAGGTCTCTAATGAATCTTTTTTTTTTATTTAAGAATAGGAGAACGACATCCCTGAAATCTTTTGCAGCCAAAAATGGCCCCTCCTTCCAAAACCCTCCCTTTCTGTTCTTCAACCCCAATGTCTCATTGGCCATCGCGCAGATCCATCTCTTCGTCCCAAGCACTTTCTTTTCACAGGAATTTCCCCCCTCCCTCTGTCACCCAGGTAACGCTATCTACTAAAGAGCAGGGAACTAGGTAAAAGTTCATCTCAGTATTAAAGCAAAGCTTCTCCCTTCTTTCATTCATGTCAGCGTTGGAGGAGAACATAATTTGGAACGCTGACACCGCCCCAATCAGGAGTATAATAGTAATAAGGTGACCAACTTTTTTACAATGAGAAGGAGGACACAAATAAATTGAAGAAAAAAAATATCGTAAATAAAAGAAACATTTTATTCATTGCAACAATGAGTCTAATGCATGCGTGTGTGCTGTGTCATGTTTTGGTAAGAAGTAAACAAAGCCACTTGCGCGTGGCGCACTCTCTCAAAACAATTCTCCTGTGCGGAGCACATGTGTCTCATAATCGCGTCTCGCCGCACTGTACCAAGCCTTGACGAATCATCATGTCAAATACAAATACATCACATCACACACAACGGATCGGATCGGCATCGATCGAATACAGAGATTTACAGATTAATTTTCAAATATCGAAAAGGAGGACATGTAGGAGGACACTTTTCGAGAGAGGACAGAACTTACCAAAGAAGGACTGTCCTCCCTAAAGGAGGACGATTGGTTACCTTAATAGTAATCATGGGATGAGGCAGGTATTTATTCCTAACATCTTATCCACCTAGCCTTACATAAATCAATCAGACAGATTAATTTTTTCACAGTATTATAGAAACAGATGCTGTTGCAACGGTGAAGACATCCATGGTTTTCCTTTTTATTGAATTGCCAACAATGCTACGTGAACAGGAAACTATTTATGTATTTATCCCTCGAACCAAGAAAAATGGACACATCGATGCAATTGGAGATGGGCTTTAAGAGCAAGGTCCAGAAGACGTGTCCCCAAATTACACACACATGCAAAAATGTATGCCATTCTGAGGTATCCATGTATCAAATAAGTGTTCTCTGAGCTGATGGATTCTGGACCTTGTGTACATCGTCTTTCTGTCTGTCTGTCTGTCTGTCCCTCCTAGAAGAATGAAATATTTTAGAAAATATTAAAAAGGCAGGATAAAATATTTCCCCTAAAAGAGAAATAAAAATCTTAAAGGAAACAGAACCCCAGCACCCTGCCCCCAGCAAATATTTTGTTGCACATTAAGAAAGACTGGGCCAGCCTATCTATAAGACAAAAGACCTCCAGCTCCAGGGTAATGGGATTAAGACATGACCCCTCGGGACATAATAGGATTAGCCCTCTACCCATCTAGCAGCAGGGCTCACTGCATTTCAAAATTTTCTAAGGACACTGCATCATCCAGCAAGATTCAACCAAACTTATCTCAGACCCCTGCATAGCCCCATGGAAGTCTGACAGCAGCCAATAGAATGAATATTCTTGCACAGGAACAGGAAGTTCAAGTTCAAACCCCAAGAGAGGGTATAAATACCTCTCACTCTCCACTCCATGTGGTCAGCTGCACAGGATCTCAAACCCATGTGGTCCTGTTCATCAATAAACCATCTTTCCAATCAGCCTCCAGGTTTCCAGTGTCTTTCTCCCCACTTGGAACTGAACCAGATGGATATTTCTTCCAACATATCTATCTATCTATCTATCTATCTATCTATCTATCTATCTATCTATCTATCTATCTTCCTTCCTTCTAGTTCAGGGGTGTCAAATTGGCAGCCCACAGGCCAGATGCGTCACGCAGGCCACGCCTACCCCAGCTCCGTGAAGGGGAAAAACTTCTCAATACGTCACATGATTGCAACGTGGCGCCACAAGTTTGATGCCTGTGCTCTAGCTAGTGAGCTATCATCTATCTATCACCAAAGGCGATGTAATCAAAAGAATACTCGCATTTTTTAAAAAATAGAAATGAAAAAAATGCTTTTTTCTCTTTTATGTTAGGAATATAATAGTGATAAATAATAATGTGTCAAGGTTAGGGAAAAAAGTAAGATGCTATGTGTTTCACAACTGAAATACTACAACATGGATATTTAAAAAGAAAGGCATGTAACACTTTAAAATTTATTCATGGTAATTCTGGTGTATAACAATACAAGCAAGTCCATAAAACAGAAGTGCTTGCTTGCAGAACTCAACAACTTATGCTGGATATGTATCATATCAAATAGAATTCTATTATCTTGAACATTACACTGGAATGGGAGTTAGACAGTAAATAAATAACATATACTTTATTTCCTTTACCCTGGATCTTTTCTAACATGGGAAAAAAGTATAAAAGATATTTTATGAGCATATAAAAGTTACAGCACAATAAGACATGATATTCTGTACTATTCTTGCCTCCCAAGGAAATCAATATTCAATCTAAAGCAATTTCTCTAACCATTGGTCAGAATTTTTTAGAATTGGTGTTTGTGCAGTGGCATTTTTCCAAGCAGGCCAAGGGTAGGCCCATCCATGGTATATATTTTTATGCATGTTTAAAATTTTCTCTCTCCCCCCCCCCCTTTCCATGTTGTATGCAATCAAATCAAGATGCTTGTCATTTTAAAATTTAATTCAAAGGTATGGATTCATTCTGACCCTGGCAGGAAAAACTACTGTAAAGTTCTCAATCTTTCAAAACCTGGGAATGTTACTGGGATTGGTGTGTTTTTTATTCTTTTGATGAGTCTGCGACTCCTTCTCTCTCAGAAAAAGTAACATCTTATATCTTGAATATTGTTTAACCTATTCGATGTTTGAGCATTTTAGCAGAATTCTGCCATTGAAATAATGCAGCAGTTCTTAGATTGTTAGTCAAAGACCAGCCTGGTCGGGGGGAGGGGTCACAAACAGTGGTGGGATTCAGCAGGTTCAGGCCAATTCGGGAGAACCGGTAGTTAAATTGCTGGCTGGCCTCTTCCCTTCCCACCCCACCCCTTTCAGGAGTCCCCACATGCCCCATTTTGGCTCCCAGGTAAGTGCAAGGAGGCCTCCTAGGCCCAAAATGGGCACATGGGGTGTGTGCCCCCCTGTGGCCTATTTTCGCTCCCAGGAGGCTTCAGGGAGGCCTACTAGGCCCAAAATGGGGTCCAGGGGGGCTCGTCTCCCTCTCCCAGGGGGGTGCAGGAGGCAGAGTGCTGCCTGTCACACCCCCTGGCCATGGCCACCGTGGCCACGCCCAGCCAGCTGGTCATTAGGCAGAGAACCGGTTGTTAAATTATTTGAATCCCACCACTGGTCACAAGCAACTTAAAAAGACAGAGCATTCTCAAAACCTTGGCTACAGGTATACCAGAGGTGGGTTTCAGCAGGTTCTGACCAGTTCTGGAGAACCTGTAGCGGAAATTTTGAGTACTTCGGAGAAACAGTAGTAAAAATTCTGACTGGCCCCACCCCCATCTATTCTCTGCCTCCCAAGTCCCAGCTGATTGGGAGGAAATGGGGATTTTGCAGTAACCTTCCCGTGGATTGGGGAGGGAATGGGGATTTTACAGTATCCTTCCCCTGCCACGGCCACCAAGCCATGCCACGCCCACCAAGCTACACCCACAGAATCGGTAGTAAAAAAATTTGAAACCCACCACTGAGGTATACCTTAGCAAAGTAAAAGTGAATTTGGATAGCATGTTCACTTTGCCTGATTTATGCAAGGCTGGGTAAGTGGTGACTGTAATATGCTTAGAGAACCTCTTGTAATAATTAATGTTTAATTATTAAAAGTAAGTGGTATATTAATTCCCTGCCCAGTCCAACCTTGACCACCAGTGGGAATAGTAGTTTCGTGATGCAGAGGACTTATACAAATTCATGTATCAATTGGAGAGTCCGATATTGCATTGAGGGTGAAGTGCTCTTGTAATCTATTGTCGCCCAAAATAGGAGACGGGTTTATCTCACAAAAGCTTATGCCTTTGAATAAATGTTAAGAACCTGAAAAGATGCTACTAGACTCTTGGTCTTTTTTTTTTTTTAAACTAGCGCTGCAAAATTTGAAAACTTTTGCAGTGCTATAATGATGTTACAGCTCAACCACTACTGCTTGTCTCCACAACAAAGACATTTTTCAAGGTGGGTGTTTTTATTGATTGCACCTGACAGATTAACAGAGTTGGAAGGGACCTTGTAGGTCATCCAGTCCAAACCCCCGCCCACACAAGGGATCCTACACCATTTCTGACAGATGGCAGTCCAGTCTCTTCTTGAAAGCTTCCAGTGATGTAGCGCCCACAGCGTCTGAAGGCAAGCTGCTCCATTGGTTGATTGTTCTTACTATCAGAAAATTTCTCCTTATTTTTAGGTTGAATCTGTTCTTGATCAGTTTCCATCCATTATTCCTTGTCTGACCTTCAGGTGCTTTGGAAAATTGCTTGACCCCCTCCTCTCTGTGACAGCCCCTCAAATATCGGAACACTGCTATCATGTCTCCCCTGGTCCGTCTCTTCACAAGACTAGCCATGCCCAGTTCCTGTAATTGTTCTTCATGTTTTAGCCTCCAGTCCCCTAATCATCTTGGTTGCTCTTCTCTGCACTTTTTCTAGAGTCTCAACATCTTTTTTTATAGTGTGGTGACCAAAACTGGATGCAGTATTCTAGGTGTGGTCTTACTACTAGGTGTGGTTTATAGTATGGTATTAGCACCTCACTTGAGCTTGAGTGTATTCCTCTCTTAATGCAATTTAGGATTGCATTGGCTTTTTTGGCTGCCACCCCACACTATTGGCTCATATTTAGCTGGTTGTCCACTAAGATTCCAAGATCTCTCTCACAGTTACTGCTATTAAGCCTGGTTTCACCCAGTCTATATGTGTACGTGTTTATCTTCTTTTAATACATAAAATACTTTTTTGCAGTCTGGATCAGGGGTGAAATCTACTTACCTTCCCTATTGGTTCGGAAGAGCACGCGTCATGTGCGATTTAGGACCCTCTGCGCATGTGCAAAGCCTTCTGCACATGCGCAGAGGGTCAAAAACAGGTTACTTCCAGGTTAAAATCAGGAAGTAACGACGTCCGGCTGGGTGGGCGGAGCTTTGCGCTACTACTGCTACCGGTTCACCGAACCGATGTGAACCAGTAGCATTTCATCCCTGGTCTGGATGCTTACGAAGTTGCATTAATCTCTCTTTTTTGAAGATAGAAAGCTAAGGCTAAACATGCAGCGTGTCTCATCCAGTTAGTCTTATTTTTAAAGCCTGAATGTAATTCTCCAACACGTTGTTAGAACACATTTTATTGAGTAGCCTAGAACCATTCTTCATTTCTTCATGGGTGGATTAATCAGAATAATCTGGGGAGTATAGCTGGGTTCCCACCATCACCCTAAACACAACACTGTTCGTTGATTTTGATGTAGCAAGTTGTCTGAACTCACATGTTGTGGCTTAGTTATGAAACAATAGATAAACATAGGCTTTGAACCCAATCTATTGTTTTGATTGATTGATTGATTGATTGATTGATCGATCGATTGATTGATTGATTATATTATATGTTGCTTCAATCAAACAAAGTTAAGTGGTTTACAAATCTGTGTAACAATATTGAGATCTTGCATAACTGTAGTAGTTCAAACAATAAAAATGCATACACAAACACATATACATATATTATCAACAACCATGAAAAGAAGGAAAATAGGATACATCTCAAGGAATTTCTTATTGATTCTTTAAAGCCTGGTTTAAAAGAGCAGGTCCTAGCAGGTTTTTTGAATATTTTACAACAAAGAAACTGACCTCCTATTTGCTTCTGCAGAAGGAGAGCCTTAGCAGAGTCCTTTCAGGAGGCGATGGGGGACACTATATATTCAAATACTGGCAAGGCTTTGGCAAGCAGATTCTACTTGGAGCTACCTTACAGATGCTCAAATAGGATTGGATTACAACTGGAAAGAACTGGGCATCTAGTCTAGTACCCCTAGTATAGAATATAGGAGCACTCCTATTAATACAGACATTGCATTATATATTATCTAAAGTTCCTGAGGTTTTTTTTTTTTTTTAGCAAATTGTAAAAGTAATGTGGCAGGGGTGGATTCTACTTATCTTTACTACCAGTTTACATCATGCCCGCGTGCGCTGGCTTCGCTCGCACGTGTGCATGCTCTTCTGTGCATGCGGAAATCGCTTCTGATGATGTCCAGGTCAGTGGGCGGAGCCTCCTGCCGGTTTTACTCCTGGTTCTATAGAACCGGGGGCAACCCACCACTGTAGTGTGGTCTTACAGCATATGGTTTACAGTTCAGTGAATTTTCTTACTTCAATGATAGAATTGTTCAAAATCACTCTATTTTTCATCTAGTCCATTTTTACTCAGGCTAATAACCATTGTCGGATTCTTAGTGAAGGTCGTCCATTTCACCTACTATTTTCTACTTATTTTTTTTAACCGGCAGGGATCTAATAAGGCCTTCTGCAATCCAAGCATTTGTACTTACCACTGAACTAAGATTACCTCCCTTCCCCCCCTCCCGCCCCCATCCAATCAGGATTTAAACCTAAGGCTGACCTTAATCCAGAGGGTTTACTCACAGCTATGAATATGTACATCTGGAATTTGTCCATATGAACAAACAAGAGATATGCAACATTGACCTCTATGTCTGGCAAGTACTGTTAGGCTTTGGGATTTTCCAGATAAATCCTTCTACAAGTTAATACTCTCCAGATAGGTCAGCAGTGCAACTGTCAGAATTCCCGAGTCAGCCTCTGGCTGGGAAATTCTAAGAGTTGGAGTCTTAGAACATTTGTAGTAGGAACATGGTGGAACATTCCACCTACAGTATTTCATTCAAAGCATCTGGTTTGACTCCACATGCAAATCCCATCTTCAGACTGGGATGAAATCCAGGTACGGCTGCAACTGCTTAAAGTACAGTTTTCATTATTCCTTAAAAGGGGGCGATTGAAAAACTTGAGGAATTGAAAGTAAATGTACACGTCCCAGGATAATGTTGTAAGATCCAATCTGGGTCAGTTATTGGGACCAAAGGTTTATTCTTCCAGCCATTAACACCAGTGGTGGGTTTCAAATTTTGTTACTACCAGTTCTGTGGGTGTGGCTTGGTGGGCATGGCAGGGGAAGGATATTGTAAAATCTCCATTCCCTCCCCACTCCAGAGGAAGGATACTGCAAAATCCCCATTACCTCCCAATCAGCTGGGACTTGGAAGGCGGAGAATAGATGGGGGTGGAGCCAGTCAGAATTTTCACTACTGGTTCTCCGAACTACTCAAAATTTCCGCTACGGGCTCTCCAGAACTGGTCAGAACCTGCTGAAACCCACCTCTGATTAACACCCTACTTAACAACAAAAAGCTACACACAAACAGGAACAATATAAATACAACACATAGATCAGCCCAGTATTCTGAAGAGAAAGAAGTTCCCGGATGGTGGGTTGTAGCCTAAGCCTGTAAGCTTGAAAGAATAAAACCTTTGGTCCTGGTGACCAACTCAGGTTGGATCCTGAAAAACTTTTATTCTAAATTATTTAGATTCGGGAACAGAAACACGAGCAAGTTACAAGAAAAGAATTAGGCAGGTCCCCTTGTTTTTAAAACCCAAAGTTTGTAATCTGGTTCCATTTTGAGGTTGCTCCTGGCTGATATGTGGTTACCATACTTACTCTCACTGTTTGTGATTTGTATCCTATGTCTTTTTTTTAAAATGATATTCTGTTTTAATAATGACTGCCCATATTTAAATAATGGTTATTTTTATAGTGAGTTTTTTTTTTAATTGTCATTTTATTTGTGCTTGTATATTGTCTTATATAGCTGTCCATTTCACTTCTGGTGAGATGGACAGCTATATAAATAAAATAAATATTTAGAGCAAAATATTAGTCATTCAGTAATGCCTCAGTGAATTTTTCTGAGTCTTCAAGATAAACTATCTTTGCCTCTGTTATTTCTGATTGCCGGCTAGCTAACAAAGTAGCAACATTATATAATTAAAAGGTATATGGCAATACATTTGATTGTATTTGGATTTTTTTTTAATCTTCTTATTGGATATTTGTAATGCCGAGATCTGGAAAACTGCCATTTCTGAAATAGTTATTTTTCTCAATAAAGGGATTGCAGCTAACTGCTTAATCCTCCTAGCAGTAGATGGGTTGGGGGTGGGGGGGTGGGGATTTTAGAAATGTATGCTGAGCTCCCTAATAAAATAAAGAAGAATGGGAAATTATTACTAAAGACAGGACCATTTCATCTATAACTGCTGATTGTTTTAGTTTTGCATTTTGAGAAATATAATCCGCAGCAGAAAATGAAACATGATTTTCATAGATTTATTAGTAAAGCCAAGATCCAGCCTGCTGACCAATATTTCACTTGTCATTTTATTCTGACATATGTTTTAATCTCTTATTAGTCTTTTGGTTTAACAATTTGATTAAAGGTGGGTTTTTTTGGAAGCATGGAAAAGATAAAAGTTTTAATTAACGATGCAGTTAGCTGAAAGCACCTGCTTTATTTTTTATCTTCTTGCTGATAATCAGCTGTACATCTCAAGTCCTTGTTTACCCTTGGATGAGGGCTTTTGATTACTATCGCCAAAAGCAGAATAAAAAGCATGTAAGCAGGTTGCTGAAAATGGGGTGATCGTTTACTGTTTTGCTCTGGGATTTGTTTTACATCTTCTTTAAAAAAAAAAAAAAAAGTAGAGCAGCAGAATAATACGTGATGAGAAAATAATAGCCATGGCAGTTCATATATTTGCATGGAGTGCTCCACTTCTTTAGATGTCCTGGATTAATTTATAAGGCAGGAAATTATTTATGCCCAAAATAGATAAAAATAAGGTCACCATGGATATAGGTGATTGGAAGGAAACAGTCCTTTCCACCCCAGGTAGCTGTTTCTTTCTTTTAAAAAAAAACCCAGTGCTTTTGCTATCATAGGATTTTGGAGAGTTCTGGTATAGTCGCTCTATTTTTCATGACCACTATTTCTTTGATCTTTATTTGAAATCATTCTGAACCCCACCCCCACCCCAATATGAAATAAATCATATCAAGGCTGCTTTTCCACTTGTATCTTCCCGCCCAGCCTGGGTTCCTTTTATCTTTCTCCTTTCTAAGTGGCATGTTAGTACTTTCCCTGCTTTTGTTCAACATTCCTCATGACTAAGTCGCTGCCTTGGCATCTCATCCTCTGTGTATTTTTAGTCTCTCTCCAAAAACTCTGGAATGAATTCTTTCACCTGATCCTTTGGCATGTCATCTTCTAGGAGTGAGCATCCAAATACTGTTTTTTGTGGTGGGGTTTTGCTCTCTTCCCAATCCCAATGGGGTTCATGTTTGATCTGCTGTATGGAGATTTTAATGTTATTCACGCTTGGGATCCAAGAAGCTTGAAAAAAAAAAGATAATTTATTCTCAGAGGTAGCACCCAAGGATGCTAGATTCGGTAGTAGCGTCAGGCTTCAGAAAGAATTTCTTTTGCTCAGTTAGAACACATTTAAAACAAAACAAATGCTTTCTCCTTGAGTTGTCATAGTGACAGCAAGATGTGTTTATCATGGTCCCTGTCTTGAGTTTGGTGTAAGTAGTCACATGCCCCTTTTGTTGTCTTCTGGTATTATTAATTGTGACAAAAGTAAATATTTGTATTTGAGGCAAGCCAAATCTTTAGAAGCCAAGCGGGAGATGTGTGCATTTTTTAAATGTCTAACACAGTACATCTTAATTCTGATGCAAGAAATGTCACATACTGTATAAGAAATCCAGATTTTAGCTTTTGTTTATAGGATGTAACTTCTAGAGAGAGTCTGCTTACAGACCCAGTACTATATATCCTCTACCATTTAATCATTCTGTCTGGAGTAAATGTACTAAGAAGATACTTAGAGTCTGGTTTTTTTTTTAAATTAAATATTTCTCCTATTGTATCCTTCTGAAACTTTCTCTGAGATGATACACTCCTATGAAAGAAACTTCAGATCACCTGAAGTCCCTGTAATATTTCTCTGAGAGCCATTTGTAGCTTTCGAACTGGGTGGTGATTTGGTTAAATGTCTTAGTTGAGTATTTGATTTATTATTACATTTATTATATGCCACCTGATCCCAGTGATTTTGGGAGGTTTCCAAATTGTTAAAATCATTCGAACAAGTAAACAACACAAAAGAAAAAAAAGAACAAAGATGGCAGATAACAAACTCGGATGGGGATAAAGCAAAAGAAGAAAAGGGAGGTTCAACCATGTTTGCCCATGGCTTGGGTGAAGAGCCAGTTCTTAGGAAATGCTTTTAATTTTTAAAATTTATAATATTTATTGACTATCCCAGTTAAATGCATTTCTGATACAAGGACTAGGATAAGTCATAGTTTGTCAGTTGAAACTGTCTTTATGTTCTAAAATTAAGGTATTTTCATTGTGTCTTCTGACTTCTACTTGGTGTTCATAGTGTTCTACTTCGTGTTCATGTTCAAGACTCTTCTAACCTTCTGCTTGTCTGTCCTGGATAGTGGCTGTTATAGTCCTTACACTGTATGTTATAGATGACTTTTGTTTTTCCTTCTTGAGCTACTGGGTTCTTTGGTATACTTAAGATGTTTCGAGGAGTTTTAGTTGGTTTATATGGTGATGATGTATGGTTGTAAGAGTCTGTTAGTTAGACTGCAAAATAGGAACAAAATGCTTGCAGAACCCACTCAGAAGAAGATCATTTCTCACTCTGAATATTAAGCTCTGTGATTGCATGGAACTATTCAGCTCACTTACAGCTTTATATTGTGAAAAGGTTCAATGAGAAACGTATGAAAGAAATATTAGCTGCATTCAGAAGTGGTTGTTTCATGGTGAATACGATGCATATTCCTTCCAATCACCTTCAGAACACTGAAAAAAACTGACTGCCTTTTTCTGTGTCAGGGAAGGATTGACGGCAATCGCCTCAACAGAACTGGAGAAATAGATGGTTGTGTAGCTGTCCACCAGATGTCAGGTGGACAGCTCAGAATTAAGGATTGCTTACAGTCAGATGAGAGCCAGTTTGGTATAATGGCTAGAAATCAGGCGACCGTGAGTTCTAGTCCCTTCTTAGGCATAAAAACCAGCTGGATTACTTTTGGCAATCACTTTCACTTTCACTCATCCCTAGGAAGGAGGCAATGGCAAGCTTCTTCTGAAAACTTGCCAAGAAAACTGCAGAAATTGGTCTAGCGGTATCTGAAAATCAGACACAATGGGATAGGGGGAAAAATGGTCAGGTGAGATTGTATTATTGGCTGTAAGGGAATAGAGGCATCTTTCCACTGCATGTATAGACCACATAAACATTTTAAGCCATGATCTTTTTCAAATTAGTCACCTTCATGTCCTTCTTCCTGACCCTGTCCTTGAATATTGCAGGTCTGGCTTTTCACAGCAATGCGCAGCAGTTTATATGGCCAATTCCCTGTGACCATTTGAAGTGGTAATTCCTGGGTGATAAGCTTATCAAGTCCCAGTTCACTTCCCATTGACAACTCCTGCATTCAGTGGACGAAAAAGGCTGTGCTCCTGGCAGTTTATCGGGTACAGATGCTTCACACTTATCACTTGTTACTTGCAAAACAGCTCACTATCTGCCAGGCTGAAATAGTGTGCAAGAGAATAGCAAGACAGGATGCCTAGCTAGCCGGTGAGCAACTTTTTGCTTCAGGATGTTATGTAGTTAGGAAGAAGTCAGAAGGATAGAATTATATGGCCAAGTATTATTTTTGTTTTGTTGGCTACTTTTGGCTAAGTTACTTTGTGCTCCTATTAGAGTTGTTTTTAATTATTCTTTGTGAGAAAACCTTAAGTTCGAAGAAATCACATTTCCCCTAGGATTGCAAAGATAGTTGAATGAGCACCAAAGATGATAAGGAGTCTGGAGGCTAAAACATACAATGAATGGTTGGGGGAACTAGGCATATCTAGTCTAACAGAAAGAAGGACTAGGGGTGATATGATAGCAGTCTTCCAGTACTTGAGGGGCTGTCACAGAAAAAAGAAAAGTCAACTTATTCTCCAAAGCACCTGAGAACAGGACAAGAAATAACTGATGGAAGCTTATCAAATAGAGATCCAGCACAGAATGAAGGGGAAATTTCCTGACAGTGAGAACAATTAATCAGTGGAACAGCTTGTATCTACAAACTATGGGTGCTCCATCACTGCAGATTTTCAAGAACAGTGGACAGCCATTTGGTCTAGGATATCCTGTTTGAGCAAAGAGTTGGATAAGAAGACCTCCAAGGTTTCTTCCAACCCAATTATTCTATGTTCTAAGTTCAGTCTCAAATTATCCTACCGTGGATATATTATATGAAGACCTAGCATTTGGGAAAGCTCTAATGCTGGAACAGATGGAAGGAAAGAGAAGCTGGTGATAACCAGCAGCAAAGTGGGTGGATTTGCAGTGATGATGGGTAAACCTTTGGAAGACTTGGAAGATGAGGTTAGGAACAGATTGTCATGAGGGTAAATTAGCCATGTGGTTACTAGTAGTTGAAAAAGATTTGATGGGACATAATCAATCAATGGCTTGGTTGCTGAGTCCTTGCTTTTTATTTATATTTTCTCGTTCTTTTTTTAAAAATATTTTTATTCCCTCTTTTTTCATATACAATGTAAGGCAACAAGCATGCCCAATACTCTTTCCTCCTCCTATTTTCCCCACAACAGCAACCCAAGTGGCTGACCCAAAGTCATCTAACCAGTTTTCAAGACTAAGGTAGGACTAGAACTCACTGTCTCCTGAATTCTTAGGCCAGTGCTTTAACCACTGCACCAAATTAGCTCTCTTTGGTGATACACCTGACTCAGACCCTGTAGAATACAAATATAATTGCCCATCCTCTGGGCCTTGTGTTTCCAGTAAGGAAGAATGTAACCCAGATGTATTTTTGGCATTTCACAATAGTGCTTTGAACTTTATTTCCAGAATCATAGATGGGATACTAGCATTTAATGGACTGAACCACAATAAATGTGCTCTATTTTACAGTCTGTTTTAAGGACAAATTTCAGATCCGGGGAAAATCCATTTTAAAAATTGGACTGAAACTTCTCAAGACTGGTACTGGGATCAGGTTACAATTCTACTTTTTAAAAAATAGCTTTCAGAGATAATGGAAAAGGCCTTCCTTAGATAATGGCCTTCTTCCTTTAAAAAAATAAAATAAAATCATCTAATACATACCGGGTATTGTGTTCAGATTCTTTGAACACAATCTACTTCTCCTTCGCTTCCTGGAATGGCCGTGTCAAGAAACAACATTGCATCTGGCTTTTCAAACATTAAAAATAGTGAAACTGTTTTTAAAACAAGAAATCGCATCACCATTACCGTTTCTAAAGTGCATTCAACATGTTTCTGCCTCCACTATAGACAGTTTTCATTGTAAGGACAGATGCTAGCTGGGATTCTTTCACGCTAGTAGAAAACTGGAAACCTGACAGAAGTAAAATCTAGAAGTACAATTTTAAAATTTACTCCCATGAGTATTCCAAGTAGACTTCATTTTAACCTCTCCATGGTTCATGCTATAATGTGATTTTTTTTTTAATGCTTTGGCTTAGCATGTTATATAACCCCAGCCTTTTGGTTTATAGATTAGCTATGTGTGGAAACTCAACAATACTATGTGCTGCGAATGAAATGATGGGAGATAAGAGATTCTTATGATAGGAGACTTCAATTTAATTTTTTAATGTAACTGCCATTTCTGTTCACTACCATTCTAGGTGGGAAAAGGTCTAGCATAATTTAAGGAAAGCAGTATGGCTAACAAAAGGAGTTGGTGCTCACTCCCAAAGAACAACTCTTGTCATCCATTCAGTTTCTAAATCCAGAACAACAAACCTAATGATGAGAAAGGATTCAAGTGAGACAGTTGCAAGGAATATTGCAACTTTGTGTAGAAAGTCTTTGCTTTGCCATAAAAACTCAAGTTTTTTCCTTCCAAGAATCTGTATTTTTTTTTCCCCTTCTCTGTCTGCACTTAAAGCAATTGTCTGGCAGCATCCGTTTTGTTTTTTTTAAAGGCAGATCCCCCATTCATTATTTTGTGCATTTGATTGCTTATTCCTCTTAAATGCCAGGCTGCAATCTTCCAGGAGTTAGGTTCATCACCAGATTGGCCAATAACTCTTGATTTCTGCCATCCATCATTGGGTTTGTGTGTCAACGATTTCACATAATGCTTCTAATACAGAGAAAATGTAAACTAAATTAGAGCCTTTGTTGTGTCTGTTCCACATTTATTTATTTATTGGTTCGATTTATATGCCGCCCTTTTCTGGAGACTCAGGGCAGCTTACAATGCATTAAGCAATAGCCTTCATACTTTTGTATATACCTGCTTAGTAGGGCTTTTGCCCCCCCCCCAAAGCGGTGTTCTTTTTTAATACAAAGTCAGCTTATTGCCCCCACAATCCGGGTCCTCATTTTACCTACCTCGAAAGGATGGAAGGCTGAGTCAACCTTGAGCCTGGTGAGATTTGAACTTGCAGTAATTGCAGGCAGCTGGTGCTACTTAACAGCACTTTAGTCTGCTGCGCCACCAAGGCTCTCACATGCAACATTCATAGTAACTATAAGGACAGCACTGGTCACTTATGGAACATTTGGGTCAACATGCCATAAACACTAGTTCTGCTTTATCCCTAGCACACTTATGCTATTGTGTGAAAGCTAAGATCTCTCATTAAGAGAGTCCCTTGTACTCACGTAGAATTTCAAGTACATTATTTCTGACATTTAACTATAAACATTATATTATCACAGTTTCAGCTTATGTCAAAGAAACAGGTTATAACATGCTGAAAACTGACATTTCAGTTGATAAAAAGTTATATTTTTCTAAGAAATACAGAGTTGCATCTAGGATTATAGTACATCTATAGAAATCAGTGATGCTTTCAGACTTTCTGAAAAGCCGTATCTTTCAGTGGTCTGCTCTGACAAGTCTGGATGCAGCCTACAATTTCCAAGCCTTTCTCATACATTGAAGGATGTCTTCTTACTTTAAAAAAACCTGTTTTTAATAGAATGGTTACATAACAACTTTCAAGGATGGTTTGTAGACTAAATCACGGAATTGTGTACGGCCTTTTATGGTCTAAAGCAGGGGTCCCCAACTCCCGGTCTGCGGCCCATTAGCGGGCCACAGTCTGTTTGGAACCAGGCCATGGAAATGGTGGGGAAGCGTGTGTGCGCATACACAAAGCTGAATTTGTGAATGTGGCTTGGGCATGCGAAACCATCCCCTCCCCCCACCCCACCACCACCACCACCACCGCCTCCTCCGCTGGTCCACCAAGCCAGAAGGATTGGAGATCACTGGTCTAAAGCTATCCATTAACTCACTTTTTTATGACAATGAATGTCTGTGTAAGATTCTCCGGCCCCAAACAGCCCTCCGTAGACTGAGTTTGAGTCATGCTAAATCCATCTGTTCAGGTTTCCCAGTTCTATGAAAGTAGTTTCTCTCTAAAAAGGAAGTAATCATCTTCTGAGATTATTTGATGGTCTCCCATACAGTATAAGCAGTGACCAGGCTGGCCTTGCTTAACTTCTGAGACTAGTCAGGTTTTTGATGTGCTACAACCTATTAAAGCGTTATATGTGAAAAAAGTTTAGTTTTTGTTGTAAAATCCTAAGCCTAAGAGAGTAAAATTTATTTTTATCATCTATAATACTGATGCAAATAATATAAGATAACCTTTATTGTCACTTACTTTTATACACAATGGCACACATTAAAAAGAAATGCTAATGCCCCACTCTTGAAAGAAGGAATGCCACTCATTGAACAATGTCACCATCCCAAAGATAAGAATAATAATATAATAATAGTAGCAGCATCAAAAATGGCAAGTTATACAAAAATGACACAAAAACTTTTATGAGCCACGGTGGCGCAGTGGTTAGAATGCAACAGTGGTGAAATCCATTTTTTTTTTACTGCCGGTTCTGTGGGGGTGGCTTGGTGGGCGTGCTGTGGCTTGGAGGGCGAGGCTTTGTGGGGATGGCAGGGGAAGGATACTGCAAAATCTCCATTCCCATCCCACTCCAGGGGGAAGGGTATTGCAAAATCTCTATTCCCACCCCACTCTGGGGCCACCCAGAGGTAGTATTTGCCAGTTCTCTGAACTACTCAAAATTTCCGCTACCGTTTCTCCAAACAGCTCAAAATTTTCACTACCGGTTCTCCAGAACCTGTCAGAACCTGCTGGATTTCATCCCTGGAATGCAGTACTGCAGGCTTCTTCTGCTGCTTGCAGTTCAAATCTCACCAGGCTCAAGGTTGACTTGAGCCTTCCAGGTTCCAAGGTTATGAGGACCCAAATTGTTGGGGACAATATGCTGACTCTGTAAATTGCTTAGAGATGGCTGTAAAGCACTGTAAAGCGGTATATAAGTATAAGTGCTATTGCTATTAATCATAGTCCATTTTGAATACATAGCAGAAAGAAGAGTTTTGAGAGTTAGCAAGATTAATATTATATGGAACTAAGAAGCTGTTACAGAATCTAGTTGTTCTGCTTTGGATATCACTAAGTCTTCTCCCAGAAAGCAACAATGAAAACCGGTTGAGAGGATGTGTAAAGTCCCTGACAATGCAACCGATCCTGATCAAGCAGTGCTGATATGCCATGTCCTGGATAGAAGGAAAGTGAACTTTCAATTTTCCACCATCCTCACCACTCTCTGCACAGTCTCCCTGCCTGAAGCATTAATACTTCTGAACCAGGGGTGGGTTCTACTTACCTTTACCAGCGGTTCGCAATGGGATCACACGCTCGCTTCACATGCGCAGATTGCCGATGATGACATCTGGGGCGGTGGGCGGAGCCTCCCACCAGTTTTACTACTGGTTCTCGCGAATCGGTCCGAACCGGGGGCAACCCACCACTGTTCTGAACCAAACAGTAATACAGTACAACAGTACAACAGGATACTTTCCATCATCCCTCTATGTAGAAAGTGGGAAGGACAGGGACAGGAAAATGAGCTCTTCTCAAAAGACCCAGAATATGCAATCACTGCTGTGTCCACTTCACCAATGTCTCACTGTTGAGCGACCAAGCTAACCTATTTGTTAGGTGAACACCCAGAAACTTAATACTGCTAAAAACCTATACAGATACCAACTGTGATTCTTGCTATTTTTCCAGTAGACTGTATCAGCTTTTCATTTAAATTTGTAGGGAGGTCTCTTCAGAAACTCTTATTTCATTGGAGCTATAAACCAATTTCCAACACCTGGAGCCTTCAGCCTTTGGAAATCTTTCTTCAAAGCTGAGCTATAGAAAGTCATTAGATTGAAGCTAAAGCTAATTATGCTGTATCTGGAGGATTCCTGAAGGATTAATCTTGAATTAAAGGCAACCCAGAAGCATTAAGGAAGAAAGTCAAGTGTCTCATATTTAAAAAAAAAAAAAAAAAGCCAAAACACACTGGAGATTGGAAAATATTGTTGCCAAGCAAATTCTGCATTCAAATAAGAATTTTTAGTTGTCATTGCACCAGCACCGAGAAAAAGATGGGGGAAATCGAGAAGGAATCTAATGAATTTCAAACTCTTCTTGCCGAGGAAGAGATTCAAATTGCCTTTCTCATGGATCATCATATAAGGTCACCACACAGAATTTGACATCCTGCTCCATTTCATATAAAAGCTCAGCTGGATGAGATTTCAACTCACTTCAGTATTTCTTGCAAGAATTCAAGTTCTAGAAGAGTAAACTGAGTCAAGTAAAACTCAAATTATGCAAAACAAGGCCAGATTCTTGTAAAACAAGGCCAAATTTCATCTAGATCCTAATTAGTTCTGTGTAGCATTACGGTTGAAGAATTCTAAGTGAATATGGTGTCATAGGGACTCCAGACCAGACTCCTCAATTTGAGGGAGCAGTAGTTCAGCCATTTCACCTTGTACTGTACAAGGTTTTGGGAGAAGTCACTTCATTTCAGTGTAATTTTCCTTTTCATACAATACATTTTCCAGTCCATTGTCTCTTTTCCCAGAAAAAACGGAGTTTGGATCCAGAGTCATTATTTGACCTATGACTGTATATTTTAATAAACAGAAACTCCACAGTCAAGATAATTTCAGTGGCTTCCAGATTGTTGTTTCTATTGCTCAACCTCATCTTCATCTGGCCCTACCCTACATGGTGATTCTGTATCTTTCTGTTTCCCAAAGTTCTCACTTTCTTCCTTGCACCATTTCCCCATCCTCCAGGGTATTAAGTTATCTAAGAATTTTCTCTCTCCCTTTAAAAGCTGTGTTACTTCTTTTCAGTGTGCGAGATTAGGTTGTATCTGTTGAGATTTTGAGACCACAGGAGTCTAAAATGGAAGGGACAACATCTTCAGCGGTGTCCTGACAGTATCTATATTTAAATGGAAATTAATTTAGCATAATTCTGAGTTAATTGGTTTAAAATACACATGCAAAACACAAGAGCCCTCCATTGTAGAGTGTACAGGAGGCTTTTCATCGCACGTACTAGAGTCAGTTACCATGGCATTGTAAAGAGGAAAAAAAAGATTTTCGTATCTATGGCAACATTAAGCGAACTTGTCATACCTTAAATCTTATGGAGACAGAAAGTAGCAGCTTCTTTTAATATTGTGCTACTATGAATGCCGAAGGATACTTTTCTTTCTAACCATCTTGAAGGAGGAAACTCTAGACTAATTATTAGTAATCATGTTTCTAGAATGAGGGCCAGGAGTAGGACCCAGCTGCTACTGACAATAATAATTGCGGCTCTGTTTCATTTATTTGGCATGTATGTATTTATTTTCCTTTTATTACCTTCTCTCATATGGGATAAATATTGCACATATGAATTATTGGGATACCCCATTGTTACACAATATATTTTACATTATTCAAAAGTCTCTAAATGGACATATTCTTTGACTGATGTTGATCCCTTACAGTATCTTGAGTGTTGGCTGCTGGAAGAGATGTGTTCTAGTTTTTGTTTTGTTTTGTTTTTCCTTTGTTTTATTATCTCTTTGAATGCTGTGTAAATGTGATTTATCTTTGTGTGAATTGATGGCTGATTGGTCTGAGTGCCAAGGTTCCAGAAATTCCATGGCCTTTTGGGGTTTGGTTTGGGTCTAAAATCCCAGCTGAATCTGTCAGGGTATGTTCTCTTCAAAGAAAATGTCTATAGAAAATGTGGTATGAGTTTAGTTGTACTGTACACCTATACCTGTGATGACGAACCTATGGCATGGGTGACAGAGGTGGCACACAGAGCCCTCTCTATGGGTATGCGCATTGTTGCCAGCTGCTCTTCTGGTTTCCGGTGCGCACATGCGCGCCAGCCAGCTGGTCTTCACGGGCGCTGGAGCACCGGAAAACGGCCTCAAAAACATCCAAAAAACAGGCTGTTTTTCAGTCTGTTTTCTGCCCTTTTTTGGGCCGTTTTCCAGCCATTTTCCAGGCCAAAACCAGCCTGAAAACAGCCCAAAAAACGTCCAAAAAACAGACATGCGCACACCAGCCAGCTGGTCTGTGGGTTTCCAGCACTCCGGCATGCAAACATGCATGTTTATGCACATGTGTTCCAGTTTGGGCACTCGGTGCCAAAAAGGTTTGCCATCACTGACCTATACTGTATTATTCTGTATAAATACAGCATGCCTTGGTTCTGGAGTATTTAACAGCATTTTACATAATATGATACTACTTTAGGGAGAAATATTGCTTGCACAGATGAATAGAGATAAAAATGATGGCCACAGAAGCAGAATAACTAGAGGGTAGGCAATGGGACAGGTTTAAACCTTGATGAACAACATAAGCAAACTTCAAACCTGATACCGATACCTGTCCTCAGCACCACAAAAATGGATTATGAAGTATTACAGGTTATCTCATATGTAAAATATTGGATTTATCAGGAAAAGCCTTTTTTTTTTTTTGGTGCACATGAAGATTGAAGACTTCTGAAATTGTGGCTTGGGGAAAAGATAAGAGCCACCTTTCATGATCAAAGGGAAGGTTTAGGATTGTCAGTGCATGTTAGTGCCTCTGTCAACTGTAATTAAAGCCAGAACCAATGTGGGCAATTATAATATCTATGACCTGGTTGGAAAAGAGAACTTTGGGCAATGGCCACTTGAATGGTTGGCCCAAAACAGCTAGAAAGTGATTTTACTCTTTTCCTGAAAAATGTGGAGAATGGGTCATCTATTTGTTACAACTGAATTTAATCATCATCCTGTATACTATAATCAGGCACAAGGCTAACTAAAGGAAGGGTGGGACCAGGATCCATTAGTGACATCAAAGTGAAGACATTTTGTGTGGTTCACCTCCATTTTTATATGGTACTGAGGTTTCCTGGAGACAATAGAGGACTGTTCTTGTGTTCTGCCCCAGCTATGGACCCCAAAGAACGCAGGACACACAAAGTCTGTACAAACCTTAGTTTACTAAATTAAATAAGGTTTTTTTTTCCAAACAAAGGCTGTTAATTAACTTTCTTAACAGCCTACAAAAATCCAAAGAATAAATAATCTTAATCTTACTATGATTGGCAGAAAGCCCAGAAGCAATTTGCAAAGAACGAAGATCAATGCACGTAGGAGAGTGAACAAGTTGTTCCCTGCAAATTGTTTCAGTCGGCGTTCCTTCTTAAATAGGCTAAGGGAATGGCCAATTAGCCCCAAGCCTTACTCTCGAGGAGACCTACTGAGGAGCCACTCCTGCCTTTTGGCAGCTCTGCGCACCTGTGCATCGAGAAGAGGCTCCCCCTCTTCGTCCTCTTCACTTAAGGGAGCTTCTGGAGGTTCTGAAGGCCCTGGCTGAATCCCCACCTCTGGCACCACATCTTCTCCAGCCTCATTGTCTGACTCAAGTGCCAGCTGCACAGGCTGCTGGTGCAGCACCACACCAGCCTCCTTGCTGTCCGAATCAGCCACCAGCCGCACAGGCTGTGTGCGGGCCACAACATCTTGGCCAAGGGTGACCTCTGCAACTACCTTATCACATAAACTAATGGTGCTGTCTGAACTTGATTGTTTGCTTGCAGGCATTTCATTATCTAACTGGTGACATCATCAGAATACCATGATCTCCATGGTTGAACTCTGAGTTATCTATATTCTCTTCTGTTTAAATGAATGATTATTTCCCAATCTGCCATGTCTTTTCCTCTCCCTCTCTATCCTATAAGCCGATATTTTGGAATGGCTTCAATAAAGATTTAAGCAAATTCCTTCTGTTAAAGAAAAGCCCTTGCTGAAAAGTTTTCTCTTCTAAGAGTGTTAGCATGCGCGCGTTTGACAACCGCCGTTTAAAAGGTCAAGCGTGGCCTTGGAAAGGAGGCGACAGCCTTGAAGGGGCTAAAGGGGGCTTTATGCTGGCATGCATCTCAGAACGTCTGTTTAGAGAAGTGCAGCCAGCAGCAGCAGCTACAAGAACAAAGAAGGGGAAAAAAAGCAAAGGGGAAAAAAAAAAAAGGAGCAAGCAAAGATGGAGCACGCTCGTTTTTTCTGCCTGAATTGAGATGGATGACAGTAATCACAGAGACAGTATGCTGGCCTTTTCCACTGTGCCCACCTACTGATGATGCTGTCATGTTCTGCACTAAACTGCCATCCCCCTTGACAGAGGAGCCTCCATTTTGGCACTGCTCAGAATAATTAGGGGTGGCATAACTTCACAGCTGCTTTGGTGTTAAAGGGGTATGTGTGGGGGTGCAACCAAAGGGGGAGGGGAACTGAAACAAAGCCAAACAAGAGAAAGGATTAAATGTGCTGCCTTGAAAGCCAACAGTTGCTGTTTTCAATATAGTAATAACAAAGGCTATAAAAACAAAGGCTCGCTCCAAAGAAGGGTAAGAAGTGGTGTCATTAGACAGGTCCCAATAGTCACTGGCAAAATAATTCTAAACAGGTTAGTGTACAGAGCTGGCTGTGTGTGAGAGAGGGCGGGGAGGGAGAGAGCAGGGGTGAAATTCACTTACCTTCCCTACCGGTTTGCAAATATGTGCGCACCGTGCACGCACTCGCTTCACTCTTGCACGCCATCATCTGCGCATGCACAGAGGCTTAAAATGTCGCACGAAAGTGATGTCATGACGTTTGCCTGGGTGGGTGGAGCCTCCCACAGCCGCCACTACCAGTTCGCCCGAGCCGAATAGAACCGGCTGAATTTCATCCCTGGGAGGGGGGGGAGAGAGAGAGAGAGAGAGAAAATTATGATAGATAGACTACAGGCTTCCCTAGCTTTATGCAAGGTTTACATTCCCCCACCATAGCCTAAAGTAAATTAGCATAAGGATAGACCCCCAAACCAGTGGGGGACAAAAAGGATTGTGAGGTATGGTGGCAAATTTTGTAATCCTAGTGCATTGATAACAACTCTCATCATTTTTTAGAGTCACATTCTTAAGCGCTTTGTTACTTAAGCAATCCTTTTGATTGCTGGGATTTCTAATACGTGTGTGAGGGTGGCAGACAGAGAGGTAGAATACATCAACATCATGGGACTACAGATTTTAATACAGGTAGTCCTCGATTAATGACTGCTTGTTCAGCAACTGTTTGACGTTTTGATGGAACTGAACAAGTGGTCACTTATGACTGGTCTTCAAAGCTTCAGTTGACACACCACACCCATGATCACATGATCAAGATTTGGATGCTTGGCAACCTGTTCACATATTGGTTGCAGCATCCTGTGTTCATATGATCACCATTTGTTATCTTCCCTGCCGGTTTCAGATGAAGTCAAGCCAGCAGGTAAGGTTGTAAGTCACCCACATTCCCATCACTTTTTCTCTTGAGTCTTTCTATGGGGTATGTGATGCCAGGGATGCCAGTACATGCCCACACCACTCCCCTGCCCGCACCCCATAGCACCAACTATCCATCCACCCACATTCCCATTGCAGCACTTATCCTCCTACCTATTGCACTCTGTAGCACTCAATCTACCCATCAGCCTGCTTGCAAGTCACCTAAGAAGTCGCCTTCTTGCGCCTGGGACTAGCCACTTCCTGCCAGCTTCTCTATTGACTTTGCTTCTTGGAAGTTGACAGGAAGTTGCAAGTTGTGTTCACATGAGGCCCTCACTTAACAGTCCACCATTCTTACTGAAATGACAGCAATATAGTCTGTGGGGATTGCTGTCACTAAGGGATGCATTCAAGTGACATTGGGCTTTACAATCCCATTGTTTAGCAAGATAATTCTGGTCCCAGTTATCATCATTAAGCGAGGACTACCGATAGTGTTCTTCATTACATTGTATATCATAGGTTAAAGCGTGTGTCATAGGATCTTTCGCAACTATAATACGTCCAACTTTGTTTCTAGGGTTAGGGACAGGGGTGAAATCCAGCAGGTTCTGATAGGTTCTAGAGAACCGGTAGTGGAAATTTTGAGTAGTTTGGAGAACCGACAAATATCATCTCTCGCTGGCCCCAGAGTGGGGTGGGAATGGAGATTTTGCAATATCCTTCCCCTGCCATGCCCACCAAGCCACGCCCACCAAGCAACGCCACGCCCACCAAGCCAGACCCACAGAACTGGTAGTAAAAAAAATTGGATTTCACCACTGGTTAGGGATGTCTTTTTCCTTTCCGTTTTGGAGAAAGGGGAATGTGTGAGATCATTCTGACCCAAGATACAGCAGTAGCTATTGCAAGTGCAGAAGTAACTAGGATACAGGGCCCACATCTAGAACACTCACATTACACTAAGGATTCCCACAATTTCCAGATGTGTGAACTTCAATTCTCAAAAACCTCAGGAATGATTCTGCTGCCTGGGAAATTTGGGGAGTTGACTTACACATATATGGAGGTTGCCAGGGTCGGAAAATATTATACTACACGATGTTAAATGCACAATTGAGGGCAGAAAGAGGGTTTGTGGGAAATGTTCAAGCAATTTTGGCAGCAAGAAGTCTTGGCATATTTCCAAGCATTTGGTGCAAATTGATTATCCTGGCACATAATAGTGATTTTTTTAATTTTTTTTGCTAACATGAATTCTTGGATGTAAATTTCAGTCATATAATACAGTAGCAGATTCACATAAAGCAAGGAAAGCTTGCCTTCATCTTTTGCACAGGATAGTCCTTAATTGAGCCTGGTTTTTGAAAACAAAGCAACATCTATTCTCTACATAACTAATATAGTCCATCCTTACTAGACATGTTTTATTTTACTACAGCTTCATTCTTCTAGATTGTCTTTGTGTATTTCAGAAGCACTATCTTAAAATGAAAGCAATATTGGGATCTGCTGATAATAACTCTTCTGAATTAGTTAAACATGCTGCTTGGCTCTTTGTTTTAATCTGCCACATAGTTGTAGCAAGCAATTGCCTGAAAAGCAGTTTAAAATTAAAACACACATACACACAGAGTCCTCAACCTACAACTGGTCTCTTACCAACTGTTAGAAGTTCCAACAGACCTACTTGGAAGTATTTAGGACTTGGATTCAAAGTACCAACAGTTGGGGCCTCCTCATGGCCACACGACTGCATCTCAGGCTCTCAGCAGCCAGTCCTCATTTGCAGGGTCCCACAATCACATGACCATGGTTTATTATGGTTTTTCTGAAAAGCAACATTTACTTCCAGTTTTCAGTAAAACCAGCCCATAGTGAACCATGGGTTTACTTAAATAATTGCAGTGTTTGCTTAATGACCACTGCAAGATTATAAAATCAGGTCAGTCATGTGACTGAGCCACTTAAATACGGCTGACTTTTGGGTCAGTCATATCGTGAGTTACGACTGATGAGCAGGCTTCATTATGGTTGTAAGTCGAGGACTATCTGCATATAAAACATTGTAATGCACTTAGTTAAACACTAAGATTCTTTCTCTCTACCTCTTACTCTCTCAGAGTATCATGCATTATAACTGCTATAGTACCTCCTCCTCCTGCTAAAAATGCCATCCCTGCATAAAGTCACAGAAGCCCCTGGGAAGCCAAAATACAGTTTCCTGTATTTTGATAAATAACTGCATTACAGAGTATTCTGATACACAAATCTCTATGTTTGACATTAGGCCAGTGGTGGGTTCAAGTAATTTAACAACCGGTTCTCTGCCCTAATGATTTCTACCAACAACTAGTATGCCAAACTGCTTAGAAAGTTAACAACCGGTTCTCCCGGAATGGGGCAAACTGGCTGAATCCCACCACTGCGTTAGGCTTTCTGGAGCTGATATTCAGATCCTTCACATAGATTTTTTACCTTGTTAGGGAAATGCTCAGTAAGAGTATTTATTTTTGCCAGCTTTTGTGCCATGCTGTCTAGTAACTGGAACAAGGTTTTGACCTTGAGATTTTAATTGTTAATATTAAAAGGTGGCATTAAAAAAAAAAAGAGGAATGATTGGTTCCCTTTTATCATAGCAGGATATAGTTAATTGAATTTTGCAAGATGGGCACAACCCCTCCCCCTTTTTCCTAAAAGCTTTTAGAATTGTGTTCATGTTGAAAAATCATCTTCTGTCACATCTCTAAAGGGAGTGGGGCTTTCAAAACAACAACCTGGCATAGTTGGGGAAATTTCCATGTACATTTACAGAGCATTCAACACGATTCTTTGTCCATGGTGCTACATTATTTGGCTTTTTTAAAGCTGCTTTTGCTTTTAAAAGTTGACCTTTTAGTGTTTCTGGGGCTCAGTGCTTAAAAGAAGGTAATATAGAAAGGCCCTGTATGTGTGGGGAAAGGAAAGGGGCTATGATATTTATTCACTCCTCAAAACCCACTAAGTTTAAGGTGGGGGTACTCATTGTATAAGAGGGCAGGATTTTGATTTTCCTGCAGATCTGCGTTAGTTACTACAGTGATGTTGAGAAAATGTAAATTTTCTGATGAAAAAAATACAATTCTCATTGGTTTCAAAAACTTACCAAAACATGAACAAAGCACCGCAGTCCCTTTTTCCTGCTGTTTTTGCTGACCCGTGGAATCTGGAATACAGAAAGTCCTTGACTTACAATTTTCTGCTTAGTGACCGTTCAGAGTTACAGTTGCACTGAAAAAAGTGTCTTACAACCGATCCTTTTACTTATAGCTGTAAACAGCATTCCATGATCACATAATCAACATTTGGGTGCTTGGCAACTGACATGTAGTTGTGATTGGGATCATGTGATTGCCATTAGCAACCTTCCCAGGCTCCAACTCAATGGGTGAAGCCAAATAAGGTTAATGACCATGTGATTAAACAACAGCAGTGATTCGCTTAACAAGTATGAGAAAAATCAAGCATGACTTTTTTTAAACAACCACCTTGCTTACCAATGGAAATTCTGCTCCCAATTATGGTCATAAGTCAAAGACTAACTTTAGGTAGCCCTCCAGCCATCTCATGGAACCCAGGAGATATGCCTGTCCTGTGGATCAGCTCCCTTATAATGTTTGTACAGGTTGTTGGGCTTTAATTAGGTTCCAAAGACTTGTCTTTTCCATCAAGCCCTGGGAGAAGGTACTGCAAGCTATTTTCTGTTGGTTTATTCTGTTGGTTTAATCCTTTGAGCTGATTATTCTCCTGCCTAAGTGGCTATGTGTTATTAGCTGCCTGTTACTTTTACTTTTCGTGATTGGTTTAATCTGATTATGAAAGCTACCTAGAGTTGTTTTGGTCATTGAGCTGGCATGCAAATAAACAAGTCTTCCAACAGCTGTGATTTGACCTTTCTTCTTACTTTCCTCTTCTCTTCTTGTCAACTACCCATCATCACCACCACCAATACATCTTCCCATAAACCATGCAATGGTAGCTTTGGGAAATCTGATTTTCTCAAAGCAGTTAACATCACTCAGTAAATCTGGGAAACCAGTATTTTCTGCTTCTGCTCGTAAGTGATTTGCAGATGTAATATATGCTAGGCACTAGAGAGAAAAGAGACTTCCTTCTCTTCATTCTGCCATCATCTCTGATGCAGCAGATCCGTGTTGTGGCCCGCCGGTGGACAGCGGAGCTGGCAGCAGAATTGGATAGTGAGGAGGTTGGGGAGGAACTTGGGCCAGTCCTGTGGGCTGCGGAAAGCTCAGACGAGGGCTCTGCGTCAGAGGCAGAGAGGGAGCTAGACCAGTAGTGGGTTTCAAAAATTTTTACTACCGGTTCTGTGGGTGTGGCTTGGTGGGCATGGCAGGGGAAGGATACTATAAAATCTCCATTCCCACCCCACTCCAGGGGAAGGTTATTGCAAAATCTCCATTTCCTCCTGAACAGCTGGGACTTGGGAGGCAGAGAATAGATGGGGATGGGGCCAGTCAGAGGTGGTATTTACCGGTTCTCCAAATTACTCAAAATTTTCACTACTGGTTCTCCAGAACGGGTCAGAACCTGCTGAAACCCACCTCTGAGCTAGACAGCAGCGAGGCAGAGGAACAGATGGAGCCTGTTCCCAGTGTGTGCATGTGCAGAGCTGCCGGAAGACAAGAACAACTCAGAAAGCAGGGTCGACTCGGGAGTAAAGCCACACCTTGGAGGTGATTGGCCCCTCCCATAGGAAATAAAAGAGGAGCGAACAGGGAGTGGGCTTTTGCAGGAAACAATTCGTTCATTCCATGACTCTGAGAGACTCTGTGCCAAGTTTTGCCTTGTACTGCATTTGGAAACAAGTTATGTGGCAGCTTGCCAAGTGAGATAAGGTGTGTTGATAAATATTTCTCTGAAAGGCTGTTTGGACAGGCCTTGCTGACTGTGAATGAAAGGAATTCACAGTCGTGTAAATAAAAGAGGTTTTGCCGGGACCAAGACTCTGCTTCCTGCTTTTTAAGGGAACCTAGGTCAGAACAGTCAGATCAATTGGGGTAGGAAAGGGGAAACTTTGGGAATAGGATTGGATACATTCAGTTGTCTCAGAACTGAGCCTGAAATAACCTGAGCAAGATTAATAAAAACTATGATTAAAGTAATAATTCATTTTGCCAGAGTGGTTGAATTCTTCCAGTCAAGCGTTATACAGGTAGTTCTTGACTTATGACCACAATTGGGACCAGAACTTCTATTGTTAAGTGAGTGGTGCTTGATTTTATGACCTTATCTACCATGGTTGTCAAGCGAATCACTGCAGTTCTTAATTCAGCTTCCCCCATTGGCTTTGCTTGTCCAAAGCTGGCTGGGAAAGTTGCAAATGGCGATCACATGGTCCCAGAACACTGCAACCATTGGTTACCAAGTGCCGGAATATTGATCACGTGACCATGAGGAGGCTGCAACAAATGTAAGTACAAGGACCGGTTGTAAGTCACTTTTTTTAGAGCCATTTGTCATTTTGAATGATAGCTGAACAAATGGTTGTAAGTTGAGGACTATCTGTAAAAGAAGACCACATTGTCATCACTTTCTAAGAGAATAGAATGCAAGATATCTCCCATCAAGAAGTTACAAATCTAAATCTTGAGAGAAGTGGAAGAAACGAAAGAAAACAAGTTTCTGGCTTCTGCCTCTAGAGCTGTGATGGCAAACCTACGGCATGCATGCCCAGAGGTGGTACCCAAAGCCCTCTCTGTGGGCACATGCACCATCGTCAGCTGCTCTTCTGGTTTCTGGCCAGCTGTTCGTCATGGGTGCTGGAGCACCGGAAAATGGCCTGAAAATGGCCAAAAAACAGGCTGTTTTCAGTCCATTTTTGGCCCGGAAAATGGCCAAAAAATGCCCCCAAAATAGGCATGTGCGTGCTGGCCACCTGGTCTTTGGGTTTCCGGTGCTCCGGCGCATGCAAAGACCAACTGGCTGGCATGCATGCATGTGCTGGAAACCCGAAGACCAGATGACATATGCACTAGCCAACTGGTCTTCGGGTTCCTGGCGCTCTGGTATTCACACATGTACATGCATTCCAGTTTGGGCACTTGGTGCTGAAAAGGTTCGCCGTCACTGCTCTAGAGACTTCTTCATTCTTCGACTTCTTTTGCTGATCTATTGAAAGCTTTTTTAATCCCTCATTCAGTTGCTAGAGCAGGGTGAGGTCACCCATCCTTTGACACATAAAACACATGCTCTTACATAATTATTCCATCGCTGATTGCCCTTTCTCATTATTTCTGCACTTTAGAATCAGCCTGGATCAGGGGTGAAATGCTCCCAGTTCGGACCGGATCGACTGATCTGGTAGCGATGGCAGCGGGTGGTTTGGAGAACCGGTAGCAAAAATCCCTGCACCCCCCCCCCATGCCCAGCTGAGCTGCACGATCATCAGAGGCTTTTTTTTTTTTTACTTTTAAAAACATTAAAATACATGTAGAAAACATTTTTTCTACATCTTCTGACAAAAAAAAATGCTTTTAAAAGTAAAAAAAAGCATTTTCAAAGTATTTTTTTCTGCAACCTCTAGGCTGAAGACGTGGTAAAAAAAATGCTTTGAAAAGTCTATGACGATCCCAGCTGAGTTGCCTGATTGGCAGAGGCTTTTCAAAGCATTAGAAAAAATGCTTTGAAAAGTTAAAAAAAAAAAGTTGGCCACGCCCACCCAGTCACATTACCCCCCCCCCACCAAGCCACACCCACAGAACCAGTAGTAACAAATTTTACATTTCACCCCTGGCCCGGATCACCCATGCACCCCACTTAAACTCAACCCAGATTTCCCAGAGAAAGGAACATATCATATTAATGCACTGTGTACTTTCCCCAAAATTTACAAGTGTAAAAATACCTGTAATTTCTCCATAATTGTCATCAGTTTTTGAAGGTTTTTGCTTCTCTTAATAATATTCACAATATCTCAAGCAAGGTGTTCCCAACTTTTTACCGGACTCATTTCCCATACTGTTCAGTGGAAGGTTATAATGTGTATGCATGACAGTTAATTAACAGAAAAGAAACAGTAATGATAGTATAGCTTGTTCAGGAAACTGCTGGACATAAATGATTCCTGACATTAATCATTGTAGCTTAAAGTTGCTCAGTCTATAGTTTGGATTAATGGATGCTGCCAAAGCATCATATTTAAATTGAGAGGTTTGTAATGTGTCTGATGAAGACATTATTGCTTTTTTCTTTAAACAACAGGCTTGCCTGCCAGAATAAGGCAAGTAGGATTAATCATTAATGCATGCAATTGTGGCATTATTTATTTGCTTTTTTTTTCTTTTCAAAACTAATGTGCTTTATAATCTGAGCTCTGAAAACATTGGCTTTGGAGTCACAGGGGGTCTCCCAAAGGTAGTCACTTCATACTGTACTATACTTTTGTAACATTAATCATTCCTACCCTCTCCTAGAAAATCATGACTGATCTTAGGTATTCAGAACAAATCCCCTAACTCTCCTGTTAGGACATGTGGTGATAGAAATTTGACCTCAGCCATGTCAATACCTATAGGTGTATATAGTGGTGAGAGTTACTTAAAACATCCAGAATTCACTTTCTGTGGAGATCTGGATCATATCCAATTTAGGGCAGGCGATGACATTGCCTCCATATTGTTTAGAAATAATCCTTAGAACTTGGATGACATCATGAATGGTCTGGAGAGAAGTTCACAAGAGCTCTTTCTGATATCCTTCCCTATTCTACAGTGCGCAGCTAGGAGAATCCAAGCATGGGTTGACTTCTGTCTTTCTGCCCAGAGACTGAGTTGTTAAATGTTTCTTGGGCACACCTTCTCTGCTCAGCTGAGCCCCAGTTTTTCGACTCAGTCTAGCCTAGAGAGATGTACAAACTTTACTCTGACAACTCAGATCTGAGCTAGAAGCATTTTCAGCTTGGATTCTTCTACCAATTTGAATTAAGGAAACTGGTCTTATGAGGAGCAGGTTCAGTGAGGCTTTCTTTTACCGCTTTGCGGCTTTAGGCTGCTGGTGAGTGCACTGGTCTCCCCCGGTCCATCCTGCACAACTGCCACCACCTCAGAACTATCGGCGAAGGCAGCAATCTGGAGTTCAATCCGAGCATTCGGGGATCCTCCGTCAGTGCAGGTGCCTGTCTCCCCCAACCTACTTGCTGCCGGGGTGAGCACTGGTTCCCCTGGTCCGCCAACACAACCACCACCACTCATTTTATTAATATACAGATAGTTCTTGACTTTCAACAAGTCGTTTAGAGACAGTTTGAAGTTATGACCTACCTGAAAAGGGGGATTTACAACCTGGATCCAAAGTTCCAACAATTGCCCCCTCAGCAACAGGCCACATTTACAGCCATTTGCAGGGTCTCGTGGTGACATGACCACATTTTACTAATGTCACTTCCGGTTTTCAGTAAAACTGGGCCCATCGTGAACAACTTACGACTGCTGCATTCACGTATTGACTTCAAAAAACATTATAAAATCGACAATTGTCCCAACATCACGACAGTAATCGACAGGCTTCACTATGGTCTTACATTGAGGATTACCTGTAATGAAAAGAATGGGGCAAGTTCATATTCAGAGGATCTTGAGATCTATAAAAAATAATTTTTCCCATGGTGTCTGGCATCTCCGATGAATTTAATGAAATCTTCAGCATATTTTCATGGAAGTTTCCAAAGTCCAAAGAAAATATAATTTGTTTCTCCCTTAGTACATTTGAGAAAAGAGGAAAAGAATAGGGCAATGGAGATAGGATATAAATGGATCGATTGTGATACCAGCCAGATTTTGAAGCTAGCTGGGTTCATTCATAATTGGATCGGACTGAATGGCAGTTAAGTATTCAACCCCTCCCTTTTTAGGATTCTGCTCCATCCCTGTTTCTGAGCAAACCAGTTTTAAAAGCATTGTATTATAATTTTATTAAAAGAACATCACAAGGGCTCTGGGACAGAAACAATCATCCTTTTTTAAGGGTTGATTTTTATATTGTATAGGACAATGCTGTGAACGCATCCTATAATGAGCCACAGTCAACTCCGGTTTGTTGATACTGTGCTTATATTTGCACACTCTTTTGTCACATTGACATATAAAAATATTAGTTCTATGCCTAAAAATACAGAGTGTAAAGACTTCTATATTTGTCTCTATCTTCTCCAACCACTGCCAACATCCTGCTACCCTCACTACTTTTTAATTTAGATAATTTCTCAGAAGCTGAAGTCAGCAATCAGTAGTAAGTCAAATCTGCTATGAAACTCATACCACGCTGTCTGTCTGAATCATGTCATGTGCAGCCGAAAAACTATTGTCAATTCCTTTTAACATCATGCTTTCTCAGAGAATAATTCCAGTGCTAAGCGAAGATATGAGAAATTGAGAACCCTGCCATGATAGATAACTAAAATGTTGCTTTAGATATTCATTTAAAAAATATACCTATTTTTACAGGGTATGTATTCTTGCATAATGATTTAGTGCAGGGGTCAGCAACCTGTGGCTCTGGAGCCGCATGTGGCTCTTTCACCCCTCTGCTGCAGCTCCCTGTCACTCAAAATATGTGTCACAACCACCAATGTGCGACACCCACCAGCACAAAATTTATTGAGTTTTTCAATCCCCACTAGGCCAATCATGGATAAATCCAAGAAACAAATAGTTTCAAAAGAAAACAGAACGTTTAATTCAACTACATATGCTACTTTTGTGGCTGCTCAGGAAATAGTTAGGCACAGGAAGGGTTTTGTGGCTTCCGGTGTTTTCTTTTCTGTGGGAAACGGGTCCAAATGGCTCTTTGACTGTTTAAGGTTACAGACCCCTGATTTAGTGTGTAAAAATGTTTTAAAAATTAGCAAATGCTAAAGTGCCAATAGATTTGAATAACCATTTGAGTAAAATGAACAAAACCCTGTAGATTTAATTTCAGCTGTGTGAAAATCATTTATTATATCCCAGTGTGATCCATAAGGTTGAAGCTGTGTAGCCAGAATTAATTCCTGTCTCAGGAATTCTGGGAGTTGAAGTTCACAGGTTGTAAAAGGGCCACATTTGCCCACCCCTGCTCTAGAAGACTAATATTAAAAATAATAATTACATACACACAAATACAGGTAATCATCAATTTACAACAGTCCACATAGTGACCATTCTAAGTTACAATGGCACTGAAAAAAGTGACTTATGGTTATTTTTCACACTTATGACCATTGCAGCATCCCCATGATAACATGATTTACATTCGGATGCTTGGTAACTGATTTACATTGACGACGGTGGCAGGGGGTCATGTAATCACCTTTTGTGACCAGCTGACAAGCAAAGTCAATGAGGAAGCCAGATTCACTTAACAACCGTGTTACTAATTTAACGACTGCAGTGATTCACTTAACAAACGTAGCAAGAAAAGTTGTAAAATGGGACAAACTCCTTTAACAAATGTTTCATTTACCAACATCAATTTTGGGCTCAAATGTGATCATAACTCAAGGACTATCTGTATATACAAATCGGTAGGCAAACGGTGTAAATCAGTATTAAAGGTAGAAATGTTATTCAGCAGAGCTTAAATCATGAAGACTGAATACATCCAGTTTTCTTCACAGTCTCCTCCTAACTTATATTAACTTACTTGTTTCACTGAATTTTGTTTAGATTTGTTTAGGTGCCATAGCTTTTTATCGGAGTTTTTAATCAGATGTTGCCTAATTTGAGTTAGCATGCTAATTAAGAAGGTTGGGAATAGCTGTCTGCTCCATCTGGTTGGGGAAACTGGCTTGCCAAACTAAGTAACAATAATTTGCCAATCTTTAAGGTCCCTTTTATAATCATCTTGTTTTTGCGGCTGAATAGAATAGAATAGAATAGAATAGAATAGAATAGAATAGAATAGAATAGAATAGAATAGAATAGAATAGAACAATAAGAATAACAGAGTTGGAAGGGACCTTGGAGGTCTTCTAGTCCAATCCTCTGCTTAGGCAGGAAACCTTACACCACTTCAGACAAATGGTTATCCAACATTTTCTTTAAAACTTCCAGTGTTGGAGCATTTACAACTTCTGGAGGCAAGTTGTTCCACTGATGAATTGTTCTGACTGTCAGGAAATTTATCCTTAGTTCTAAGTTGCTTCTCTCCTTGATTAGTTTCCACCCATTGCTTCTTGTCCTGCCCTGATACACGGTAGCTCTCTGGTAATTTTCCCCAGTATTTTTTTTTTTAAGTAATATTCAAAGTAACACAGAATATGCAATTGTTTTAAGTCAATCATGCAAACCTTTCAGACAGACGCTGAATCATCCTCTGGCACTTTTCAATAATCACTTAATGGAGCACCATTTTTATTTTATTTATTTTTTTTTTATTTTTTTTTTGCTCTGAGAAAATCCTTGCTTTGTGTCTGAGCTTGAATTTAACATGCCTTGAAACCAGGCTGACATTCTAAATGCTCTTCTGCTCTAGTCTTTTCCACAAGACTGGTAAAACGAATGAGCAAAAGTTCTCTTTTCTTTCCAATTGTGCAGCATATATTGCCATGATGGCGAATCTATGGCATACGTGCCACAGATGGCATGTGGAGCCATCCTGCGGGCACGCGAGCTGACGCACAGGTTAGCTCCACCGTGCATGCCCGCGTGCCTCCCGCCGGCCAGCTGATTTTTGGGTCTCTGCTGGGAGGCGCGCATGCATACGCGGGGCTGGAGGGTGTCACATGCACATGTGCGGGGGTGTGTGCAGTGCCCACATACACCCAGTTTTTGGTCCCAGGAGGCTTCAGGGAGACCTGCTAGCACCAAAACGGGGGAAGCGCGTGCATGGGGGGGAGCACAGGGGGTTGCGCATGCATGCGGCGGGGGAAGTGCGGGGGATCATGCACGCATGCGTGGGGGCGGGGCCTGCGTGGGGGCATTGCATTATGAGGATCGGCACACGCGCTATTGCGCGGATGCTTTCGGCACCTGAGGAAAAAAAGGATATATTGTATTGCCAAGACAGAAGGGGCACAGAATCTCAATCAAACTTTTTTTAAAAAAAAGCCCACCACTCATTATAGTTCGATAGAAAAATTAAAATAAGCAAGCTCTAAACTTAATTACCTTTATCTCAGATCCTCTGAATTCAGTGAAACCTTTACTACCTTCCAAGGGTAAGCAAAGCTTACATGTTGAAAATGCTGCATTATGTGGGTCATCTGAATACAAGATAAATGTATTTATAGCAGTTTGGTTACCTTTCGGCAGCATCTCTTGGCTTATCACCTTGTTTGTTTCTGGATAGAGTCAGGTCATGATGGTTTGTGCTCTTCTAACTTCTTGACTTACTGTATCATCACATATGTCAGATCATTGACCTAATAAAAGCTTCCACCAGAAGTAGATTTCACTACTATAATATTAGTAGGAATGCCAGTTTTCCCATGTCTTAAAATCTTGAGGAGTGGCTCTTCTCAAAGATAGAGAAGAGCCACTAACTCAAAGATAAGGGGACGTGGCGGCTCGGTGGCTAAGATTCTGAGATTGTCGATGGAAAAGTCAGCAGTTCAGCGGTTTGAATCCCTAGTGCCGCATAATGGGGTGAGCTCCCGTTACTTGTCCCAGCTTCTGCCAACCTAGCAGTTCAAAAGCACTTAAAAAATGCAAGTAGAAAAATAGGGACCACCTTTGGTGGGAAGGTAACAGCGTTCCGTGCGCCTTGGGTGTTTAGTCATGCCGGCCACATGACCACAGAGACGTCTTTGGGCAGTGCTGGCTCTTCGGCTTTGAAACGGAGATGAGCACCGCCCCCTAGAGTCGGGAATGACTAGCACATATGTGGAAGAGGAACCTTTACCTTTACCTTCTCAAAGATAATTCTACTGTAAACCTAAAGAACAGCCTTTTTCTGTTATTTTGTAGAATTCTCCTCTATTATTGTGTGACTGATGCTGATCTTTAAAATCACTTTGAGGTCAAATATTTTAAGTTGTTGATATGCTCTATTTTATTTTCATGTCTTGCTAATGGAACTTTACAGTATAGTATTTTATTATTTTTCTTTCAGTTTTGGTTATTGTTGTTAATATAACTACCCATATTCTAATGTCTTTTGATGAAGGGTCCTTTATCAGTTTCTAAATGTCAAACATATTAATGTGTTTTCTCCAGTGCAATATATAGCCACATTTACAATTGCCATAGTTGCAACTATATGTGTGACTCTAGCTCAGGGGTGTAAAACTCGATTCCATTGAGGGCCACATCAGGGTTGTGTTTGATGTCAGGGGGCCGGGTGGGCATGGCAGGGGTGCACATGGCCAGCTCGATGTCACTTATGTCGGGAGCGGCTGTGGCACTCGGGCAGGGCTGGGGGGATCCATTGTCTCCAGCAGAGGACGGTGAGACCAGGAAGAGGGCCAAACCCTTGTTCTTCAGAAAAGCCTTGCTGTCCCTCTCAGGCCACACAGAGGATCCCCAAACGGCAGCGCAGGCTGTCCAGAGCCCTTGGTAGGGGAGGGCAAGTACACAGCCTGGCCATCAACCTCCCAGAGCACCAGGACCCCACAACCCAGCCCAGCCCAGCCCCGCTTCCTCAAGGGGGTGCCTGGCTGTGCTTACCTCCTCTTCAAGGCTGCTGTTGCTGTGCTCATTCTCCTTGGCCAGGTTGCTCATAGTGTGTGCAGGAGGCAAAGTGTGTGGGTCAGAGGGAAGCCCACTCCCTCTCCATGCAAGGAGACCCAGCTTTGGAACCAAAGCAAAAGTATGGTAGACCACCAGGAGAAGTCAGGAGGAGGAGACAAGGGGATGGTGAAACGACAGCAGGGCTGCTGGTGGCCAAGTGCTAAGGCAGGCCTTTCCTCAGACCCTCCCTCCCGCTCGTTATAATCTTCCTTCCTTCCTTCCTTCCTTCCTTCCTTCCTTCCTTCCTTCCTTTCTTTTTCTCTTTTCTTCTTTTTTCTTCCCTCTTCATTTTCCTTTCCTTCTTCCTTCTCCTATTTCCTTCTTTTTCCTTCCTTGCTCTCCTCCCATCTTTCCTTCTTTTTCTTTTTCTTTCCTCTTTCCCTTTTTCCTTTCCTGTCCCTTCTTAGATGCTCAAAGGGGAAACACTTCTCGATGCCTCCTTGCCTTGTGATCAAATGCCACTTTTGCTAGTAGTTTGGTTCGCTAGCACGCTGCCAGTGAAAACGGAGCTCGAGAGGGCTGCATACACCCCACCCTCACCCCGAGCTCCATTTTTGGCTGCCATGGCCACCTCCAGCATGCTGCCAGTTGCCACCAGATTGTAGATCAGTGCCCAGTGGGCTGGGCCAAGATGCCGCGGACAGTTCTTCACTGTTTCCAGGGTGGCTCCAAGGGCCAGTTCGCGGGCCTTGAGTTTCACACCCCTGTTCTAGCTCCACTGATGCCATAACTGAAGTTTTCTGTGATTTTTCCTGAACATAATAGAAACCCCTTCAGGCACCCCGACCTCATTTTATCAATCCTCATGCTACCTGTATATTATGGTAGTATACCAATAATACACATTCTAAATTGCCTGAAGCCATACATGTCAGCCGCAAAGAATCAGGACCCTTTGTAAGGTTACAGCATTGAAGGTTTATTCAGGCCTATACATAAGACCCTGGTCAGCTAATGTTCAGCACTAAATTGGTGCCAGATAAGGGTCAACAGAATTCAGGAGGGATCAGACTTGCAGCACTTGTTGGAAAGCAAAGACTCTAAGTTGATGATGCACTTAACTCCGCCTCCAGTGCTGCCTGTTCTTCTCCTAAATGCATAATTTTATCTTTTCCTGTTCCATGTGCCTATAGATTCTAAAGTCCATTACTGTAAGAGTAAAGTACTGGTTGCATTCTCTGTTCCATTTCATCTCACCCTCTATTTCAGGAGAATTGCTTTTTCATAGCTTTGTAAAAATCCCAGGAGTATATTTCTTCCTTTTCATTTTTTGCAACTGGTAATAGAGTGGCACCCTGTGTTTCTAATTGCTATGAAGAACGCCTTTGCTTTTAAGTTTAAATCTGATACATAGCAATAACAGCAAGAGAACCTTTATGCATTTATATGTGCCTATTGTTACTAGAAGTGAATGAACAATGTTGACTTTTGACAGTGTTCTGTGATCAATGTTTTCATCCAATTAAATATAAATATTTTGGTTAACTCTGATTTCGGTTAACCTTTATTAAACAAAAATGTAATTTTTATTAAATGAATATTAATTACCCATATGTGAGGCTGTTTTCCTTCGAGCACATTGTAAATGACAGATATATCAAGGACTGCTTTGCTAAAGAAGATACCTATCTCTCTTTGGCCCCTGACATTTAAATAAATATTTTGATTGGGCCAAGATGCACATTTCTGTTAACAGAGGCTCTTTGAATGTTCACCCGTAATGGGAATAATGCACTATGGAAGACTTGGCACTTTATAATCTGGACCAGAAGATAAGATATATTATGGTAAAGGCATAACCTAGGATTAATCTAAAAATCTTGCATCATGCTATTTTTTAAAACAAAAATAAAGGAAATTTGGAGCAACACAAGTCAGCCGGAGTAAGATAGAATGGATACGGAGCTAATTTGTTACTCTGATTCACTTCTGCTATGGGACCCTATGTACTTTTACAGCCTGAATTTCCCTGCTCAAGACAGTAGAAAAATACCATGACATGATAATTTCCCTTAATTGGAGGGAACACTGGTCCAAATCAAGTATTTTAGCCATTAAACCACCACAGGCATTACTTAGGAGATGACAAAGGAAAACCCATGATGAGTCTTAATTGTGAGGAATCTCAAAGCAGTTTAATACATGAGGATTGTAGCAAAGAAATCTTATTGCACCACCAACACTGCATCAGGCATAAAGCTGGCCATCTCCATCTTTTCAATTACATACGGCTTTATTATGTAGGAGATTCACAGAAAGGTCTGTTTGCAAAAAAACAAACAAACACAGATTGCTACAAACCAGGTCTCCATCCACAAAGCAAGGCCGCATACTACCCTAGTGCAAACGAAAGGAAGGAATTTGCACGGCCGATAACGAGAGTTCATTGGGCATAAAACTACTTCCTCCATTCGCGTGATGTAAATAACAAGGAAGCTAGCAATGATCAGGATTGGTGAGGAAAGCTAATTAGTCTGGCAGAGCGTTGTCTTGGAATTATCGTATTACTTCATAGTTTGCCTATCTATCCTTCATTGCCCATAAGTAGCAGATGTCATGTTGTTTGTTATTGGTAACACCTCAGGAAGCAGAACGCAGATAACAGATTTTCCATGGGCTGTTTGGCTCTAGTAAACAGTCCCTTTTGCAGAGCATTTGCTGATGATGTGGCTATGACACATACTGAGGAAAGGAGGGGATATTGCCTAGGGGAAACTATGTCGAGAAACGCTTATAGAGTATAAAATAATTCCTATTCCTAGATATCTGAATTAGGGAGAAGTCAGTATTATATCATCTTTAGCATACATGTAAAAAGCATGGAAAGAGTAAGCTAGTAGTAAAGGATACTCCCGACTCTGCTCATTTTGAAGTTTCTTGTGTAGACAGAAAATGGTTAAGTCAAAGAACATTAGAGTAATCTGAGTGAGTCAAGTTGGATGAGATCAGTGGTGAAATCCAATTTTTTTTACTACCGGTTCTGTGGGTGTGGCTTGGTGGCCTTGGTGTGGCTTGGTGGGCATGGCTTGGAGGGCGTCGCAGGGGAAGGATATTGCAAAATCTCCATTCCCACCCCACTCTGGGGCCAGCCAGAGCTGGTATTTGCTGGTTCCCCAAACTACTCAAAATTTCCACTACCAGTTCTCTGAACTGCTCAAAATTTCCGCTACCGGTTCTCCAGAACCTGTCAGAACCTGCTGGATTTCACTCCTGGAAGAGATGGTTTATGCCAATCAATAAGTTTCCAGTTGATACACTTCTTGGAACATAAAAAAGAGAAACTAAAGTATTATTTAATTGTCTTTGATTCTTCCAAACGCAGGTTGTGAAGTGCATTTAGGAATTCTCTGTAGAAAGCTTTATCCTTTTCTTAATCACTCAGAAAACTTGGAAGTACCAATAGGATTTATAAAATAAAGATGTTGTGCTTGCATTTGGAACGTAAACTGTCAGTGTATATCTCTCCACAGCCACACAAAAATGTCTCACAGAGCTAAGTAGTAAACCCAGGCAGATTTGCATGTAGACACCCATATTTCTAAAATATTTTCGTTCCTGATGAGCAACATGATAGCTGTTTGAAAAACACACAACTGCATAAATCACAAGTGCAATCAGCAGTGAAAGAACAATAGCTCCCTTCCTGGTATTCTAATTAATGCAAGACAATCCTTATTAGTATGGGGAGAGAAAATGTGTGTGTGTGTGTGTGTGTGTGTACGCTTGACTCAGATTGCAGTTATAAATAAGGGATATTGTCTTGTTAAGTATCAGCTGCACCAAGGTTTATATGGAGCCTTTCATCACAGCTTATTGCTACAATAAGCCCCCATATACAATTTTGGGATAGGGAGTCCTTCTGTGTGGATGTACCTCCATAATGATGGAAATAATGATATTTCTTGAGAATGTAATTTCACAATAAAATATTTTCCCTACCTGTCTTGAAAAATTCAGTCAATTGCTTTGGCAGTTTCCAGTCATGGCATTCCCTTTTCTTCTTTTCCGGGTAAAAAAATTGAGATAAAACATAGCCCCTCCCTTATGTGATTTTGTGGGACTCAGTAAGTATAGCTAATTAAACTATTGCTCCAGAGAAAAAGCTGCAAAAGATAAGTTTGCAGCATTTTTTGGAGTTGTGCAGCACATAGTTATCACCACCATCCTGTCCTTCACAGTTGCCGTGAGGTATGGCTTTACTGCTCTCCTGCAGATTGCCAGGAAACTGTTATTTGTTGTCTTCTGGCATGAAAATAATTTGTAGCTAACGAAAAACCAAGGACAAAGCTTAGCTAGCTGCCATGTTTAGCACTTCCCTATTGACTACCTGGTTGTTTCCTGGAGAAGGGAAAGTGAAGTTGGTCACCAGATGTTGTACATGGAAATGTTGCTTATAGTTGTCGGGCAGGGGTGGGCAAATGTGGCCCTTTTACAACCTGTGGACTTCAACTCCCAGAATTCCTGAGGCAGCCAAGCTGTCTCAGGAATTCTGGGAGTTGTAGTCCACAGGTTGTAAAAGGGCCACAATTGCCCACCCCTGTTGTAGGGTGAAGCTAATGACCAATTGGAAGAAGCTAGAGCAGGGCTGTCA